>NC_051184.2:27319691-27653024 GCF_013339695.2 Rhipicephalus sanguineus
TCAGAATTTCCTTCTCTTGAAATTCCACCTTGATTCGCAGTTCATCTTTCGCTGTTTCAGAATCAATGCAAACAAAATCAATACAATTCCCAAACCGACCACACCAATTAAGAATGATGTATGTACTAATACTAACGTAACGGCAAATATCGTTAGCACTACACTGTTTAGCCATTAAGACAGCATAATTCTGTCTCATGTAAACGGGTGTGCACATACCAGTTTCCAATTTGAATACTTCAGCCTGTAGTGCGTCTATCCGCTGCTGGGATTGCTGATAGCGCCTTCCCGCTGGTGTGCTGAAAGTTTCAGACGACATAAGAAAGCACTAGTGGGCTGCCTTCGTGCACTGAGCTTCAAAAGGACGAAATAAAAGCAATCGTCCATTACTACCTCGCGAGATAACATTTACTGTTCGAAAACAGTGGACAAAGTGGATCGTCACTGCTGCTTATCAACAGTGTCTTCAGCAGTTCCTGCCGTTGTTCTGATAACTGTTAATCAGCCGACGACCGGGAAAATCGCACGTCAGTGCGAACCAATGGTATGAACTGGGTGGTCAACAAATCTCTAATTTTGCTTTCCAGTGAAGGTGTTTACAATTATTACATACTAGTTGGTTCATAAATTCAGCTCAAAGTGCAGATACAAAAGATAGGAAGAACACTAGCTGAATTGAGTGAAACAGAATGAAAGGCCGGATCCAAGGATGGAGACAACAAAGTAAGCTTCTTTCCACGTTTTTGTTTTCTTTTGCACTTCCCCTTATGCACATTTTTTTTATAAAGCTTTCAGTGTCGCTGAGCTGTGTCTGCAGTGATAGCAGCTAATCAATTAAGAAGTGATTGATTGGTTGATTGATTGATTGATTGATTGATTGATTGATTGATTGATTGATTGATTGATTGATTGATTGATTGTATAAAAGCTGTGCTGGGGCTATACAAGAGGTATCATAGTAAAGGGTTCCACATTAATTTTGACTGCCTGAGTTTCTTTAATGCACTCTATGTATACATGTTTTAAACAAGAGTTCTCACATTCTTACCATTGAAATTCAGCTGCCATATGCAGGAATCAAACCCGCAACCTCATTATCAGCATCACAAGGCTGCTAAACATGAGCAGCACTCAGCCACCATGGCAAGTGCAGATAAGTCAAAATTCAAGTCGGAGTGGTGGATTGGATTAGTTCTTATGTCATGACTATACTGACCAGACCTATTAGTATGTGGCGTTAAACAAAGGGTGTCGAACAAAGTGACGGACAAACACGAGCGCTAGTCTTTGTCAATCACGTTTACCTTCGCACTATAGCTCTCGCATGCATTCAAGCCAGAGGTATGCAGAGGTAGAAAAAAAAAAAATCTGCTCAACAAACCTAGGGTCCTCCAGGTTTTCAACGTGGTTGAGTTTCTCCATCAGCTTCTCGTTTTCTTGCATCAAGCTCACCTTCTCGTCTTGAAGCATTGTAACCTGAAAAAGACATGATGTCTCTTGGTAAGAGCACTCATGAGGTTACCATACAGCCCTATGTAAGACGTGGCAAATGTAGGGCAAATCATAGCAAGTTAACGTTATGAAAACGCTCTTCAGGTAAGTTTTAAGTTACATACCACTTTATGCAGCCTGTGCAACAAACTATACAAAAGTTACACTATGTACAAGGAAAGGCTAGGCCAGTAAAGTGTCATGCTAACACTAGGGCGAGTTGACACTACAATAAATCAGTATTTCTGTGTGTGTAAGCTTAGCTGTGACTGCCTGTATAAGCTGTCCATTTTGAAAGGTGATAAATAGTGAAACTTTCTTATTAAGATTACATTTCCGGAACACATCACCACCCCAAGAAATTACGCTTCAGTACACTTGCCCCTTGAAAAAAATGCACCTTGCATGCAAATGGTCAATCAATAAAGCTTTGTGTCCAGCGAACATATGCGGAGGCTGTGAGGCTACGATAAGCCATGTAATTTATTCTGTGCCTTAATACAAGTATAGAACAATTAAAGTATCCTTCCTTTACCGGCAGATAATAGCCACAGCTACCAGAAGCCAAAGCCCTCTACAACTGCTCGGCAGCAGAATAAGCTATTGCAGAGAGAACTTGCAAGAGTCTGCACACAACTTGCTTCCTGCCTACCTGCATGTCCAACTCGTGGCAGCGCTGCGTGATCTGCTCCTTTGCCTGTGCAGTTGCGTGCAGTTCATCCAGCGCCTTCTTCAACTGCTCGTTGAGGTCGAAGTTGTCGCCAGTGTAGCTGCTGGGGCTTTCCTTCGTTATGAGCTGTTGACGGGAAGACGGGATCATACTGTTACCACAGTGACACCAAACAGCCCTCAGCAATTAACTCCCACACTTAAAATAGTGTGATACACAGCTTTCAAAGTGCATGAAGAGTAGAAGCACTTGCTTTCTGCCATGCATCTCAGTGCAAATCCTGTCCTTAGCAGTGTGTGTTGACTGACACAGAGAACTCTATAAAAGTACTAGTACTCCAGGTACTGCATAGGTCCAAGGGGTATGTCCAAATGTCCTGAGCCTCCTTTCCCTTTAAAGTTTGTGTGCAGTGCCAGTACACGGCACATGGCAAACCCTTGAAGTCCTCCTTCCCAGCTGCTGCTGTGTCGTCAGAATGCTTACTGGGACACAAATGAATTTATTGTTAGTGTTAATGAATGTAAGCACCCACGCAATTACTGTCATCATCGCTCATCATATCAATGTAGCACCCCTGACCCCCCGAAAAAAAAAAAAAGAAAACCAATCTGCACCGTAGGGGTATGTTCCAATTCTCGTCAAAATTGAAAACAGTCTATGTTGACAAATAAAAAGACAGTTGTATACGTGCATATGTGACGTAAGCACATGACATCAGCAGACAGTGATTTAGCACCACCTACCCAAGGAGGCATGCATTTCACCATAGAATACTGTGGTGAAATCAGGCACGTAGGCAAGCCCCCCCCCCCCCCCGAAATTTGTCCGGCCTTCTATATTCCCGGGCAACTTTTGTTTTATTTTTGCCATGGAAAGACTTTCTTTCGAACAATTAGGCCTTGGGCCCCCCCCCCCCCCCTCGAAAAAAAATCCTGGCTACGTGCCTGGGTGCAATGTATCACTTCAACCATCTGACAAAAAATTGTAGCACATTACGCTCATTTGCTTACAAAAGGGGAGTGGATTGCAGGGTGTTCATTTTTTGTAAGACCCTATCATAAGAAGCCAACAGGTAATGAAATTAAGGAGAGCATATGGGGTGTTACTTGTAGTTTTTAAGTGAAATGCAGTAATTATCAGATACAGGAAAAACGAATTAATGTGGACGAAAAGGCAGGTCGCCGCCGATACAGCGTGAACCCTAGATTATTTTTCGTCAAAGAACACATAACAATGTCAGTCTAGCTGGCGGGACATAACTCATTATAAAGCCTTAAAGGTACTCCCAGCTAGGGTTGCCACTTGTCCGGTTTAAGACCGACTCGGCCGGTTCCTAAGATAGCGGGCTGGCTGCCAGTCCACTCCTAAGACCAGCTGCCAATGGCCGGCTTTTTTGTCATAATAATGCAATTATTTATTTTCTAGGGCCTTTTATAGGCCTCAGTTCAATATACCTACGACAGTAACTACTTATCGTCAATCACCAAAATTCTTATTATTCAACCCCGTTTTAAGATCCCTTCAAATGTAGCAATCATTGGAATAGAGCCCAAATGTATATATGATTATCCGATATTTTTGTGCCATATGCACAGCATAAAGTTTAATGTTTGTGTCTACAATCTCAATGGCCTGGTGGGTTCAGACGTAAAGAAGAGCTTTTTATGGACGAAGTATGTACGGTTCCTTTTCATTGCAGCACATTTAGAGCAACAATTAAAACCTGAAATAATTTTCGTACAAGTGTCATTCCAATAAAGGGTATTTTTATGCCACAGTTAGACTAGATTTGCTCAATGTTGTTTTTTTATGTACATGTACACTGAGTTTGTGTTGCTCAAGGAAAACTAGGTTACATTAAATGGCACTGTATGACAAAGACTTTACATGGCGTCTATTATTCAAGATTACCTTGATCTCTACTAACTCCCCCCCCCCCCCCCCCCCCAGGCCACTTTTTTTTTTTTGGTGTGGAAAGGTGGCAACCCTACTCCCAGCAGCAAAACTAAAATTAAGCAGATGCGGGCCTTTTGGGGCTCTAACAGTGCTTGGTAAGCCATAGAGTGTTTATGACAAACATTTCATTCACAAAACATACACTGCAAGTATTAACCATACCTCCTCGCATGTTAAGCATGTAAGGTACGCCACAGAAATGGTAAAAGTGCTTAATAACAGTTCCTGTACTGTTTCACAAATGCTTGCACTGCTAAGATTAATGAAAAGACAAATGAAAACTTAAGTATTCACAAACCTCCTGAATAGCTTTCATGACAACGTGCTGGACAGCCTCCTCAAGACCCATAATGACTTGTATGTATTCTGGAATGAACCAACCAAGCTTTAGGCACTATGCATGCATAACCCTTATGTGTCTTTGTAAGATCAAAAAGAAACAAACAAGCATCTTGTATTATCAATGTGGCAAAATTTGAAAGTTATGTTCTACTATAGCAGAAGCTAAATGAATGCCGGACCAAAAGCCAACAGATCGTGTTTCACAACTGCACACATGATTGCAATAAGATTGGCAAGTACCACATATGTTACAAACAATATGCAGTCCACTGAAATGACAAATAACAAGATTTCTAGTAAATTTTTGCCATCAGCCACATATTCGTAAACTAGCTCTAAATACAGTTCAAAGTTAACAGATTGCAGGATATGAGAAAACAAAGAAATTCCAAGTCCTTCCACTATGTGGAAATGAACACTGGCAAAGCTGTTTGTTTTGTTTAATTATATTTAAAGTTTGCTTCCCTGGCACAGCCATTTCCCTAGCAACATCATCAACCACGCCTTGATACCATACTGGCTACTGCCATGGGTCAAACGACGTATGCACATGAACGGAGGACATGGCAAAAGCAGCCTTTCCTCAACGGCATTTATTTTTGGGAGGGGCTCCGGTATGGGTGGAGGGGGGGGGGGGGGGGGCGTCTTCATATGTTGCATAGGAAGTCTGTTTTGTGTAATACAGCTGTTCTAAAGCAAAAGAGAGAAAACAAAAATGCGGATTTCTGTTTCACTGTGCGTACAAACCTTCCGTTAACCACACTATGGGACGTGAAATTGTATGCTGCAGCTACAGGAGCCCCCTTCAGGTACTGTGTGCCTTTAGCTCCCGTACCTTCATTTAAGCGTACTGAGAAAATCACGGTAAATTAAATCAAATCGATTGCTGAACAGTGCATGCTCGTAGGCATATCACTATGCAATAGACCCCTTTCATAATCCACAAGTGCGCTTCCCGAAATCCTAGTTGCACATGCTGGGGCTTGTCTATTATGCATGTTTACATCAAGAAAGCCGAGTCTACATTATCCGTGACATAAAGCAAACTGTGCTTGAACCAGCTGTTTGCATAAGTGACTAGCTGCCATTAGCTGGGCTAACTTGTGGGGGTGCTATGAGCCCCAGTACAATAGTTTTCGCCTCATGGCACACACACGTCCAGTGCGTTAGTATAGTTAGTATACGCGCCAGGCCTGTAGCTAGAAATTTTTTTTCGGGGGGTGCCCACTTCCTGAAAGCCTTGACTATTTGAAAAAAAACGCCTATTTTCATTATTTATTTTCAGTAAAACACCATGTATCAAAAATTTCGGGGGGGGGGGGGGGGGGCCGGGCCCCCCCTGGCTACGGGCCTGATGCGCGCCACCGTGGGAGGGAGCCGGGGATCCCAACAACCTTCAACATTAATTTAAAGGCAACCAACCCTGTTTCCTGGAACAGTTTACGGCACATCCGAGGATCAGTTGCAGGAGCCGTCCCATTTCATCACGGCTTCCCCGCTCCGCGATGGCACCGACGTCGGGGAAGCGGAACTCTGTGATTTGCTGGAACAGAACCTAAAAAAATAAAAGTTTTCTTCAGTTCCTTAGAGTTCTTTTTCACGCTACCAAGCGCTATCACTTCCACATCCAACAGGCCGACTTACCTCGTTGTAGTAGTCAATAATAGCCTTGAGAATCTTCTTCAGGTTGCTGAACTGAAAAGTTTGAAAGGAAAAAGAAAACGAGGACATTCATTTGAGACCCCTATGCGGAATTACTTTGTTGGAGATTGTGGGAGAGGACTCACTTTGAGTCGCCAGTTGCTTCCCACGTCAGTTTTGACTTTCGACAGCCAGGATGAGTCGAAGAAGTCTGGGTCGCTGTAGGAGATGAACCGAAACATAAACTAACTTTGATACCGTAGTCAATTACACTAGCTTGTGTAACAAAGACAAATGAAAGAGAGAGAGAAGAAATACAGGAAAGGTAGGGAGGTGAACTAGACTACATCCAGTTTTGCTACCCTACACATAGGGAGGGAAATAAGGGAGTAAAAGAGAGAGAGAGGAGAGACATTTCACAACACACGCACACACACACACACATAGTGCAGCGTATCACAGGATGTCACTTAATACTGTTGCCATCAAGTGCTGCAGGAGGGCTCATGTGAGTTTTTGAGCTGATGAGCTGCGAGGCCAGGCTTCCAAGCTCTTCCCTTCAGTAAAGGGCCGATCATCGGGTCTCCTCAAGGCACACTGGAGAGCCTGGTGGTGTTCTTCAAATTGGGGAAAGCGGCCCAAGAGGCGATCGATAGTCTCTACACAGTTGTAGTTATCGCACATGGATGAATCCAGCTTACTAATGCGATAGCTGAATTAGTTGAGTGAACGCTACACTGACCCACAGTCGACACAGCATTGTAGAAAGAAATCTGAAGGCCCACAGTATACATAACTTGCAAGTGACGTCAGTTCCTTTCTTCCGTCCGCCATCACCAAGCACATGCGTCTCAGTCACCGCGCTGTGTTGACGTTCGTGCGCGGATCGTTCGGCGTAGTGCGCGTGTTTTGATCGTTTGCCTTGCGCTTATGACAAACGCGAATAGTCCAGGACATTATGCAACCTGCAGTGTCGTCAGTGTTGTCGCACGTAATAGTTGAAACAACTTCGCACGAGTCACCTACAGCGGCACTCTTCGCCGCCTGAATTTTACGGCGCTCTAACTGCACAGATTTCGTCGCTGATTGCTGCATAAAACCATGGCCCAATAACATGTTTCGCGCACAGTCGGGGTTCATTTTACCGAAGAGCTAAGAGGGCCTCCCGGAAAGCAAGGTGCAATCGCTGTGTTCAATTTGGTGCTTCACGTTTTGACAAAAATTGACCTCACGCATAACTCCGTGGTGATACACTCGGCGAAAAGGTGACGAGATTCAGAAGCACAACCTGCCTGTTATGAAGTGACACCCGCACACACAAACGTTGTGCAACGTCTGAAGTCCTTCCTGTTTACGCGTGCATAATCCATGTGCTCCGCTTCTCGGACAGCTAATTCGTACGCACGGGTTTTTGATTATGTTTGGCAAACAGTACATCCCCGCGTCTGGTCTTCGTTTTATTATTGATTTACACTTCTCGTGCAGCAGCCAAATATCGCACAAATCGCCGTTGCGATGTGCAGCGTTGACGGGAAACGCGAGAGCCGCACATCTTGAGTCGGTGTCGTCTGCTGCCAAGTGCTCGGTAATGGAGGCACATGCCGCGAAATCGTATCCGAGTTCCGCGGTGTGACGTAGTCGCAAGTTATGTATACTTATTAACCAATGTGTATAACTTTTAAACAGCTGGATGTTAGTATTCAACGCCGTTGTTAACGCTTCTGTTACAGGAAAGGGATGCAATTTGATTCTTTTAGACAATTAGGGGCATTGTATGAACTAACAAAAATGGGAACTTATGATTTTTTTTCCTTGACGCTGTTAAGCTGACGGTACTGGGTAGTCGTTCCGCGACTATTATGACTGCGAGAATTTCAGTTTCGTAACAGCATAAAGTGGTTTATAGCTTTAAGATATTGAGCGCAAACGTTCTGGTGAACCCCGATACAAAATAAATTCAAATTGCGCCGTCTCCTCCTTCCCCTTCACATACGTTTTTTAGTTGTTTTGAGATTAATATCGTTGTCATTGGTCATCGAGTTCGGGTTACCGCTCGTCTTTAATGAGCGAGAGCGGCTTTGTTTACGTACGAACTCGAACACATAAGAGCACAGGTGTTTAACTCGGTATTACCTCCCCTCGCCATTCACGGCAGTGTGACAAATAGATCGTTAAGACATCCCGCAGTGGAGGAAGCACGCACGCAAAGTCAACGTAAAGGGCAATCGGGGGCGACGTCGCTTCTTTAGTTCGGTGCAGTAGAAAGTGCGTCACCGCCACATCAACGTCCGCATTGGACGCATAGGTGAACGCCGTACGGTCTAGAACTGAATTCTTCACGACAGGAGAGGTAACTTACGGTTTACTGCAACGGCACACACGCCAGGAAATTGCGTGCATCAACTTACATTTTGTGCAGTACCTGGGCGAGCGCAACTCCATCGGACAGCTGATCGACGGTCTTGTGCGGGGCAGAAACATTGAACGTCTGAAGCTGCACAGAATATCGCGGGAAAGCAGTTCAAAGGTGAGGCACGCCTTAGGCGCTGTAAAAAGGTCCGGCACTGGACGTCAGCTCAGAAGAACGCCAACTAACGTTGGCCCATATTAAACAAGGATATGTGTGCCACAGGCAGCTACCATTCAACCTTCATAGCGGGATCTCGTACGTAGAAAAAACGATCACAAACATTCAACTACGACAAGGAGAGTTTGCGCTACGTACCCAGCTGATCAGGCTGTCGGTGATCGAGTTCATGGTTGAATTAAAATAATAAAAAACACGCTAAAATACGAGAGAGAGATAAACGTTCACATCGACGCCTTTGCCATTTTTTACTCTCCCTTGACGTTTGACACCGTTTTACTCGTGCTTTTCGGAACCGCATTTGACGTAAATAAGGTATTTACTTACGTAGCAACAAAACTGCAGCTAGTATTAAAAATTACAACTTAAGTTTACAAATTGTAAGATTTATTTTAAATTTAAGGTTATGAGACAGTTGTCACGGCTGTAACTGCGTTGTGACGGATGTAATTCTCAACTGCGGCTGCGAAGCGTCAGCTTTCTCAACACGAAGAGCATGGTCAGTCTGCTAGCAATGGCTTTCGTTGTTTTCGTTCTTAGTCGCCGTGTTTATTTGACGCGCAGTAGGCGTTCCTGACGATATCTCGGCATGAAAAAGCTGCAATGTTACTCGTAAGATCTATATGCACGGTTCTCAGGCAAATCAAGCGCGAAAAGACGATTGTCAACAGCTCTGTCATCGATCCGGCAAAGTGGATGCTGTGCCTACGATTCGCGCACGTCAACAGAGGCACGAACTCTGAGAACACGTCTAGTAATAGTAAGAGAAAGGCTCACTTTGACTCGGCGCTCTCGCACGAGTCTTGCGACGCGACCCTCGACTCCCAGGTGTTGCAACTGCTCAGCGCGTTGAGACTCGCGGACGCCTTGGCGCTGACCGTGAAGTCGTTCGCCGCCGACCACCGCAGGTATCCGAGCTCCAAGACAGCGACCGCCCTCATTTCGGCGCTGGCCCGAGCTGGAGACGTGGAAGGACTGCGAAAAATGCGCGATGTCGTGGACATCCTCTACCCGAACGTGTCCGCCGACGCACTCCGATTCGAACACTACGACGCCGAAGCGCTCTCGCGCTCGGGTCGCGCGGCGGAGGCGATACTAAAGTTCGAGACACTCTTCTTGTCGCACAAGGGTCACCGCACCAAGATCTGCTCCCTGCTCACGTTTCTCGCCGCGTACCTCGTGAACAACGACATGGTCGAGGATGTGGCACTTTTGGCTCGCATGTGCGAGAGGCTAGCCGATCGCGGCTACTTCCATCCGCTGACCAACGTGTGGAAGGTATTCTTCCTGAGCGAGAGGCGACGCTACCACGCCACAGCCTCCGAACTGGTCGAGGCGGCTCGCCTGCGTCCCCGGGCCAAGCCTTTCTTCCAGAAGAAAGTCAACTCCGTCATCTCGCACGCAGTGGACAGATGCGACGTGGACATGGTGCAGAGGTTGCTCAACGTCGTCCTCTACTTGGGCATGCCGGAGTGCTGCGGGCTCGTGCTCAGCTTCCTGCTAGAGTTCTACTGTGAGTCGATCGCCGGAGTTGCTTGCTCTGCTGCAGTGTTGGCGTGGAATTGAGCCACGCAGTTCTACACGCCTGCTGTACAGAATTACGAAGAAGTCCAAAATTAATTGTAGTTGTGGCTGGGGGAGGAATAACGCATTGTGTAAGAAAAGGTTACAAAGTATGCTTGGATGGTGGAAACTTGGGCTTGCTTCATAATCTTCAGGTCGTATAGCACAGGTATAGCACGCACAACGTTCGACATAAGGGCAAAACGCATGCAGCACTTTGTTCACTGTCTTGTCCTTGTATAAATGTTCAACCTATGCTGTACAACTCGAAGAGTACTTTTAGATGTTTGTCGAACCTTGGTGCAGGAGTGGCAGCATTTACATGATTGTGTCCCTTTTCTGGTGAACAGCCTCTTTCATACCGCCTCTTATCCACTTTGTATCGTAAAGCTCATACTTTTTATCTGCAAAAGATGCCGGGAAAAGATTGGTTTGCATAACTCGAATACTACAAAGAACCTTATAAACCCTTCGGAATGTGGCTGGAGAAACCAATACTGTTTTCACTGCTGTGCATAACAACATATGTATTTGTAGCACTGCACAGCTGCCATTCGGAAGAATAGATCTCTTGCGTGTTTTCTATAGATAAAAATGGAAAGTCTTTAGTGGATGCAAAAAGGGCAGTGAGGCTTGGCAGGCTGTTTGCTGGACCCAACGTGTTTAACAGCTCCGAGCTTTCAAATGCATCGAAAAGTTTAAATGTCAAAATTAAAGCAGTTGTTATTCATCCTAAGCCATCGGTAACGGCCCTTAAGCAATACTCTGGCTAGGTGTTGACTTGTGCACGAGCTGTCCGGTCACTTCACATTTGTACATCTGTCGTAGGAGGATGCAAGATGACATGCAGTTCTCTTCTTACAGGTGATGCAGACAACCTCAAGAGCGCGCAGAAGACTTTCGAACACTCGGAAGCCTATGGCATCGAACTGAACCCGGTGACCTTTTACCGCTACACGTGTTTCCTGAGTTCTCGGGGGATCCAAATACCACACGACATGCTGCTCAAGAAGTACAAAATGGACCCCAAGAATGCTAAAGATACTGCAAGGCAGAACAATGTCAAGTTTAAGTTTTAGCAACCTTGGTGACTTAGTTTATATGCAAAAGTACACTGTTTGTTCCAAGACTAAAACAATCTGCTGCAAGTCTGCCACGGTGGTATAGTGGTTATGGTGCTTATCCGCTGACCCAAAGGGCACGAGTTTGATCCCTGCCGCGGTGGTCGTATTTCGATGGTGGCAAGATTCTAGAGGCCCGCGTTCTGTGCAATTTCAGGGCACATAAAAGAACACCAGATGGTCGAAATTTTTGGAGCCCTCCACTACGGCATGCTAATTCATATTGTGGTTTTGGCATGCAAAACCGCATCATTATAACATGCTGCTGCTAGACCATTAAACATGATTTTGACGAAAGTGGATGTTTGCATTTTTCAGTACCATTCCAGTGCTAAAACCAAGTTTGTGGAAGCATAGGCACATAAAAATGAACACCACAGCATTCTAATTCGAACAGACTCTGCAGCACATATCTATGTTGTATTCCATTATCGTTCCACATATCACAAATGCACATTAGATTTTAAAAAAATTAAGGGGTGCAATTGCATGCAATAATGAGTCCAAGACTTCTGTAAGACCCATATACGATTTTATTAGATCAAAAGTTGTGTGGTCGGGGAAAAAAGAAGAGTCCATCCACAAAACGATCAATCTTCCCTGTGGTCACACTAGTAAAAAATTTTTCTGTCACTATTTACACCACATTCACTCAAACACATACATACTCAAGTGCTGTGCTATAAAAAACCTGTGTTAATCTCTTTCTACTGGTAAGCATATTACAAGTGTCCATTCCCTCGCAGAAAAAGGCACTTGGGAGAAAAACTCTGCGAGGGGCATACTACGTTTACCCGCCTTGAAGTAAGGCCCCCACATAATAGATTTAGCGTAGTGTACTAGTAAAGCCATATTCTCGGCAGATCACCTTTTCTGGGTATCGCTTACAGTCTATATTTAACTGGCCATGCCAGCATGCAGAATACCTTTAAAGGGGTCTTGTTGAAAAAACGCATCCTGCGGAAAGCTGACACGGCTATGAACTGCTCAGCCAAATATTGCAGTCGTGCGCGGCGCGTAAAGGCTAAGACGGAATGCGAAGTTGCTGTTTTCTCAGGCGCCCTCTTTTCAAACAGAGGCCGGTTCTCACTCTCGTCGGTGGGCGGCGCGTCTGCCCGTTGACGTCGCGATCTGCATCTCCACGTCGCAAAAGACATTGCATCCTCGTTGGCCGATAGCCGACTTAAATCGAGAGCGGCGTTCGGATCAGATGCACTTCTTGCCATGGTGTGCTGCCACTTGCTGGCGCCGCACTTTTCAGTACACGATAGCCGCACTCGCGCACGCGAATCACAGCAGGAGAGCGATCGGGTTTCATGACGCGCGCTGACGTAACTTCTTTTCCCCGTGCCATCCCTCCCTGTGTAGCTTCCAGTGCGCTCGTCGGCACAAGAAAAGAGAGAAAGCACTGAGAGCGTGCGCCAAACCCCCGTAACTCCGTTCATTCTTGACGGATTCGAGAAATTTTTGCGGCAATCGATTCGGGAGGCAGTAAACTCCGATACTGAGGTCATTAGATCATTACTTGGAAAAGTGGTTCATGACCCCTTTAATCTCGTCGAGTGTACACATCATCAAGCTGAGGCATCCCCGAAAGTATGCAGTTGAGAATGCTGGCCCAATATACAGGATGCTTCGCAACTGTTTGATACACAACTGGTGACGATGTCTAGTGATACTGTACTGAATCAAAGCACACAAACTATTACCGTTATACTTCTGGGATAAACATGTTTGGATTGCATACTCGCAAGGGCATTGTCATTATCTTTTTCTTCCTAAACAGAATTCTCTTCTAACGCATTCTTTAGCTTAGTGTCACATCGTTGTATTTGAGTCAACTGAAAGTTTGATAAAAATGAACAGAGAAATAATGAAGTAAACCTAAACTTGTTCTTGTTATCATCAACATGTAACAAATACATGTTTAGAAAGAAAATTAGATATATTGATAGACTTTGATAAAACATGGTTTGGCTGCCTCCACTAAGTTGGAAAAAAGCATTGAAAAGGAAAACTGTACAGGCAAAGATTACCAACATGACAAGCACCGGGACGGCACATTATATTTTAAAAAATGCAAAACCGACTTTCCCAGAGCATTCAATTCTTGCAGGGAACAGCAAGAAAGACTCTAAGCCCGCATTACTAATTTAAGAAGGCAGCAGATACTATGTGAAAAGAAACGGTGGCTAGTAAAGGGGAAGGGATAACTTCACATAACGCAATCATCCGCTGCTACGAATTGATCGCACATCTCGCATAAAATTCAAACGTGTCAGCATCGGTCCCTGCCAATGACATTCATGTGCGTTCCCTTTACGTGTGGCAATCGATTTCAATGAAAATGTCCACAAAACATTGCATCTTGATTGTCCGACTGCACAGTACACAGCTGGCGTTTTACCCTAGCTGAAACTTGTATTAGCATCGGCAAGTGACTGATGACTGTCGCAAAGCACGGTGCGTGAACAGTAAACGTAACGGTGATCGGTCTACATGCAATGGAACGAAGAGTCCAAGCACAGACACATTCTGAAGCTAGATGTATTAACAGGCAATGCACTTCCAGTATGCATGTAGAAAAAGAGGTTGGCAAGAAACACTGCATTGTTCAATTTGGATTCTCTAGGCAGCTCCGTACGCCACTAGCTTCACAAGTAAACAAAGTCCAAAGCGGTTGTTCGAGTAGCAGCACAGCACAACTAAAAGCGCAAGAACCAAAACTCCTATAAGTTAATGTCTAACGGGAAAACAAACACATTGGCAAATCTATTTTTACTAGAGATGTGCGAATAGCAAAATTTTGGGTGCGAAGCGAATTCGAATAATAAAGATTGAGTGCGAATCGAATCGAATAATTTCGAATAATTTTCGAACATTTCTCAAACATTTTTCGAATAATTCGAAGTGAAATTACAGAAAAAGTTGCAGAGAGTCCCTAAGTATGTTCTTGTGAGATCGCAACATGAACGTGTTTCTTTTCGCTAGGTTGATGAAGTGCTGATGGGGTCATATTTCATAGTTGTCTTTCTTATCAAGAGTGAGGCAATGTAGAGGCCGAATTGTATTTATGTACATGATTTGGCGCAACCAAAGTGTTGCCGACAACACTTTACACGTGATAGGCAGAGATGCCATTTCCTCAGCCTCTCCTCCTCTTTCAACTGCTGTGGAAGGCCAACTGATGTGGCGGACAAGGGTGTGCTCCCTTCAAGTCCGAAGTTCCAAATCTGCCTCGTAGACGTCGCTATATAAGAACATCTGAAATTTTGGATGCTAAAAAGCTTCGGCGTCGCATTTTTCGGACTTCCTGCCCAAATTTCAGGTCCAAAACAGCATTAATTGAGCCCCCAACTCTGCCACATCTTTCATCTCCATATTGGAACCAGCGTTTTCTTGAGTTAATACATTTGCGACCGTAGCGGAGCTTGAAAGGCAGCTTTACCGCAATACGGGGGTGTGAGGAGGTGAAGCATACTGAAAATCTAGGGACCACTTCCAAACGGACGTTGACTGTCTCTTGGCTAAGTTCGACCGTAACGGACCTTGAAAGGCAGCTTTGCCGCAATACGGGGGTGTGAGGAGGTGAAGCATATTCAAAATCTAGGGACCACTTCCAATCAGACGTTGTCTTTTGCCTAAGTTCGACCGTAACGGAGCTTGAAAGGCAGCTTTGCCGCAATACGGGGGTGTGATGAGGTGGAGCATATTGAAAATCTAGAGACCATTTCCAACCGGACTTTGTCTCTTGGCTAAGTTCGACCGCAACGGAGCTTGAAAGGCAGCTTTGCCGCAATACGGGGGTGTGAGGAGGTGAAGCATATTGAAAATCTAGGGACCACTTCCAATCAGACGTTGACTGTCTTTTGCCTAAGTTCGACCGTAACGGAGCTTGAAAGGCAGCTTTGCCGCAATACGGGGCTGTGAGGAGGTGAAGCATATTGAAAATCTAGGGACCACTTCCAATCAAACGTTGACTGTCTTTTGCCTAAGTTCGACCGTAACGGAGCTTGAAAGGCAGCTTTGCCGCAATACGGGGGTGTGATGAGGTGAAGCATATTGAAATTCTAGAGACCATTTCCAACCGGACTTTGTCTCTTGGCTAAGTTCGACCGTAACGGAGCTTGAAAGGCAGCTTTGCCGCAATACGAGAGTGTAATGAGGTGAAGCATATTGAAAATCTGAAGGGGTCACTTTCAACGGGACGTTGACTGCATTTGTCTTTGGGAAGTTCGAATAGTTCGAATAGTAAAATTTCAGTGCGAATCGAATCGAATAGCAATCACTATTCGAAAAATATTCGAAATTTCGAATATTCGCACACCCCTAATTTTTACATGAAAAAGTTGGCGTGGAAGAAGAGTGAAAGTGCAAACCCCATGCAATTGACTTCTCCCAGGCCTTCACTCCACACGATGCAGTTCTTAGTAAAAGCGTATCGCTGGCACACATCTACGGCCTGAACATTCCTGTGACACCCGAGCCTGAATTGACATAAACAAGCGCTAACACCTCATCTAAGCACAACAGGAAAGCCTTGCGAGGACACTCTCGTACATTTGCAAATTTAAAAAATGCGGCCCTGTACAAGCAACACGAGCGTTGCATCTATTCACTAACACAAAGCTTAATTTGACAAAGAAATGCATATGCACGAAAGAACAAAACAAGAGAATGATGTTACTCTGACGATAGAAGTGGATGTTCGAATCTCAACTTAGTAAAAGCTGCACTTTTTGAACTACCGGTGGAAAAGGGTGCTGCTACAGGCACATCAAAAGCACATCTCTTCACGCATGCAGCCTGTTTAACAGTGGGCAGCTACCAAAGTTGCCTCCATCCTAATCACGTCAGGATGAAGCTCTGCTTTAACAGCAGGCACTTAGTATTGTAGTTGGCAGCAAACGAGTTTTGGTGCGAAGTTGTGCGCAGCATGACAGCATGCTGTCTATCTCATATGAAGTACATTACGCTCACCGTCAGCAGCCGAACGAGCTTTGCAAAGCCTTTGCAACTGAACGAGCACTACGACGAGAGTGTTTTCATTCCCACAGTGTAGAACCTGCACCGAAATACTGGAAGACGTGGATGCGAAAATTAGAACGAGCAGCAACATCCCGTGACGCCACGCTAAAAGTGTGCGAGGACAGTATTTTGTAGCGATATGTTATACACAATTCTATGCCAGTATTATCATTCATCGCTCACAATCACCTGATCCCATCGATAATGTGAGCAGATCATCTCTCTGACGGCTGGCTAGGGACAAAAAGCACGAAAAGGCATTGCTACAAAATAACAGCCCAGAACTCTTATTGCAGCTTAGACATGGATGGCAAGATAGTAATTGCTAAGATATTCCCACACCTTTCTATTATTAAAGGAAGGGGCTG
This sequence comes from Rhipicephalus sanguineus, assembly GCF_013339695.2. NCBI lineage: Eukaryota > Metazoa > Arthropoda > Arachnida > Ixodida > Ixodidae > Rhipicephalus > Rhipicephalus sanguineus. Next base: position 27,336,459 of record NC_051184.2, read on the forward strand.
TGGCATGCATGGGCACGTTATTGTATCGTATATTGATTTCAACGTCAAAGGACGTCATTACCAGTCTCAAATGTGTCTTCCAGTACACACATTCACACTATGCTAAAGAATGCTAATACTGCTTTAGTTATGCTAGGAACAGGTGGTGCCATACCACTTCTATTGCACCATGCCATGCCAATTTCTCGCCATATTGGCTTCCAATTGTTTTTAGAACAAGCTCTCGTGGCCGTGAATTCGTGTAACGCATGAAACTACCGTGTATAGCCACACTGCCAAGTGGTCCCATCTTATAGACATTTGGAGAATGCAACAAGCTATGAAGAGCTTTATAAAGCAGAGTATGCCTTCAGTTCATACGGCATAGCTTGGATGTTCAAGACGTACCACATGAATCACAATGAAATGCATCAATTTATGGATAGCACGCATCCTTTCGTTTCCACTGTCTACATAATTTTGGCTCGCACACTCAGACCACGAAGTTCATCATCACGTTCATATCAACACACCATGGCACTCTCAAACAACTGCACACATGGGAGTATCCCTCTTGCATTTCATTTCGTGAAAATAATAGCATGCAACAATACTCGCAGATGTGTCTCCCTTATATTACTCAAAATCATAAGATGGAAGAGCCACATTGTAAATCAAACCAGAAGCACCCGAGAAAACGAAGAATCATGACTGGAGATGAACGACGCAGCATCTGATGTACTAGAAGAGTCGCCTATCTAGTTCGCAAGGGATGCAGCTTCAAAGATCAGCATTGTATTGCACGGAAGCAACACTGCGCTTTCATGCAATGGGGCAGTTTCACAGTGCGACTTTGCAGATATTTTGGGGAACCAAGAAAGAATAATTCCAAACCCTGGATGGCCCATATCAGATAAAGGCAGCCGTACAAACGCAGGAAGCCAGCACCACGGCAACAAGTGCACGAGTGATCCCAACAGTGGAGAAAGCACCTTCGGACGACAAGTATGTCCCAGAGCAGGCGGGATTGCGGCATTCGAACGGCGAATGGGTGCCCTCAGTGTCCGTCAGGGTGGGGTTCTCCCCCAGCCATGGGGTCCACTGCGGGGGCTTCCCTCTTTGTGTTCTCGTAAGTGGGCGATGTGTCTTGCAAGCTGTTTGACTCTTCCGGCTCGGGTGACACCGTCACTGCTTTGGCTTCTTCGGCGAGTTCCACTTCTGGGCTCTTGGCTTCCATCATGTCTCCGTAGAATGTAGGCTGCGAGGGAGAGAAGTGCAGATTGAGGTTGACCCTCTCACGAGTGAGCAATATGCACTTTTTTGTTTATGACTTAATATCAACCCGAAACAATAGTCAACTATTAGGCACACTTTTTTTTTTTTTTCATTGTATGCCGCATTTCTGATACCTTCAAGTCGCAACCCTAGGTGTGCACAGAATGAATGTAAGAACAGCGCAACAGACGACTGACAAAGTTGACACACAAAACGAAGTGTGCACAGAGTGGCACAGTATCTATCAAGTTAAGATTTCACATTCTCACGACTCCTGTAATATTGCAAATCGATTCTGCGGAATCCTGCAAGGTAGCAGAAGGGTTAAAAAGGATTTCCTTGCGGCTTTGTGCTACAAACGGGTGGTTGTCAATTTCTGTTTCTTAACACTTTCTTAACCCTTGCAGGAATCCGCAGAAATCATTTGCAATATCCTGTGTCCATGTGCTTCAGGTTGTCAATTAATTCACCCTCACACTGCCAATCGCTAGCTTCCTGGTTAGTTCAATTGGTTGAGTGACCACCCCGGAAAGGCTTTGGTCCCGGGTTCGATCCCCAAACCAGGATGAATTTTTCAGCAACTAAGAAGCTTTCTTTCTCAGAAATCCATATGGATTTCCTTGTGGTTTCGTGCTACAAACGAGTGTTTGTCAATTTCTCCTTCTCATCACGATTCAACCTGCATTAGAATAAGGAAATCCCGAGACAACGTCCTCTTAAGCAAATAAGAAGTCACACGCTCTTAAACTGCACAAGCATTTGGCAAGGACTGCATAGGCACCTTCTCGTCGAATGTCAGGCCATCCATATCCTTGGACAGCCCATTGTCTGTCGACTGTCTGTTGTCATCGTCGTCGTAGTCCGAATCATCGTCCCCGGAAGAATCCGCCCCAGTGACTGGCTTGTCCACCTTTTGTTGAACTGCGGAGTTTAGCAAGGAACCTCTTGAACCGAGAGCCAAAGACTAATTCACGGCCACAGCAATTTGTTGTTGTTTCACAGACTCAAAAATATCAAATGCTCACAAACTCGCACAGCTCCTAAACCACCAACACTCACTAACTTGCAGATGGCTCCTAACATTTCTTGTAGCTTAGACGCAAGAAACACAAAGAATGCAAAAAAAAAATGTCCATGGGCATTCATACACACAAGCAAGAAAGAAATCAGGACAGAGAACCTGTACACTAACACAAAGCTTGTTGCCTTGATAGTCAAAGGTCGAGCTGACGAGCTGAGGACAAGACAGAGCAAATGTTCACGATTCATGTGTACACTAAATACACTAAAGAATGGGAAATGACTCAGCTAATAATGAATTATAAAGGCCAATACTAACTTTCACTCAACCACAGCACCAATCCCAATGCCTTTGATTCCTAATGTTATGTGCAAATCTATTCTCACTATCTGTGTCTCCAATCATCGAATCCACATTACGTGCCAGGAAGGAACTGCGCTTTGAAAACCTGTGAAACTAATTTTATGGAAGACGATTTTTCATTCAATTTGTATTTTTTTTCTTACTGTGGCGGCCTCACGGTTGCCACAGTACGAAAATGCTAAGCAATAAATTATTAATAATCCTGATGCAGTATGGTATGGCCTGATATGGCTATTGATATTAAGATTACCTTTTTACAGGGCTACTGTATTATTACAAGTGCTTAAATTGTATATAGACTATTTTTATGGATGCCTTTCTATTCCACCACTTTTCGGCTGTTAAGCTTGCCATTTTGCATATTGAATAAATAAACGATACTACAGAAGACTCATACCCACGAAAATAGCAGTACAGATGCATTTGGTGTCTCGTGACCTTGTTCATTTCATGCCGCGACATACAGTGCACAGAACTCATTCCTGTAAAACCCCAAGATGGCAGTGCCCGTGAATCCGAAAATGCACAGTTACTACTCGCACAAACTGCTTGCTGAAGTTAGTGCTCCGAAAATGCGGTACATTTGCTTCATCCATACCTTAACACTACACCAAATGTTCTGGCTCTTCTTCCCAACAAGGCCAAACCTCCGCACTCACTGAGATAAAAAAAAAATTCAGCCAATTCTACGCCGTGAAAACCATCGGACTGCAAAGCTGTCGCCCCTTTCGTCAGGCATTAAATATTGCTCCCAAGTTTTGGCAAAAGTTTTCAATAAGGGTTCCTTTGTTTCTTTGTTCTTCAGGTTAAGCCATGTGGATCCTGCGAGACGATGTGCTCATTCACAGCTGCGCTTGAACGCTACGGTAGCGTTCCGGTGCGGCTGTGGCCCATTCCACCCGCCCACTCGCCCAAAAGGCATATCATTATTGCGGCTGTGTTGGAACGCAAGCAGTGTCGAAAGCGTTGCTGCTGTGCATGACATGCAAAGTCACTATAGCAGCATTCCACCATGGCTACAACCATTGTAATGCTGTGTGCGAGAACAGACAATGCAGCACTGCGTGCGTCACAACCTCGCCTCGCCAAGAAAGTTTGGCGAGGTATCGTCGTACACCTTTCCCATCCGGGCAAGCATCTCTCTTGCCACTCTTGGTGAGGCGCACTTATTTCCGCCTTTCCACCAAGCCTCACTCTTGCCTCTCAGGTCACATGACCTGCATGATGCCTACTACTACTACTACTACAACGATGACATAGGGTAGACTAAGCATCGCTGTGATAAGCACACACTCACCTCTCGCCATGCCACCCGTGGTCGACTCCAAGATGGACGCCCTCGACAAAGCGTCGTAGCAGGTGAGGCACACTCGCAGAGGCTTGCTGGACTGTGCCGGCAGCAGGAACTTGCGGTTGGAGCACGGGCCACAGACCACCGTACCACACTTGCGGCAGTGGTGCTGCAACACGCATGGAACAAGCGGGTAAAATGTGCGACGAAGCAGCAGCACACCTGCTACAGTCCAGTGCTAGGTAGGTGGCAAGGTACTGCTGTGATTATGGGCCCATGTAATGGACAATAATGGGTCCTTGGATCCACGCAACTCTCACTGCCATGTAACTACCATGTAGCTGTTCCGTGTCATTATGGGTTCACATAACATGGGTCCCTGTAATTGATGGCTACCGTCCCTAAAGTACAAGGTGCCTTCAAGAACCTCTGCGTTTGCTTTCTGCACGGAGATACTGCCCTATACATTTTAGCAATGCTTCTAAGTACTAAAACAGACAAGTGTGCAGTGTTTGCCCCAAAATTGGAAAAAAAAACTATAATCCCCATTTTCTGTCACTCCAATTCCACTCAGTGTCCTTTTAAAAAAAATCTCTTCTATTTCAGTTCTTTGCCACCATTGCAGGCATGAAAAAAAAATTCTAAGTCTACATATTTATTGTTTGGCCCTTACTTGCAAATCTATCCCCAACCTTTACAGCAGCATCAGAATCTACAGAGACAGTTGACAGCACAGATGTTATCACTACACAGAGGAAACGGATATCAGTCAACTCCGTGCTTTTGTTCTTGATAGCACAACCCCTTTTGTGTAGAAAACGAGACACCCACCGCGAAAGAATCAATCCAGCTGCCCATTTCTCAAGTGGCGGGTAGTGTAGGAAAGGAGGATGTTTCAGAAAAGTGACAAAACGTACCCGACGGTTGAGCATGGTGAACTGGGTCTTTCGGCAGTGCATACAGTAGCCGGCCTCGGCATCGGGAACCCACACGGCAGCATGCTCCTTGGTAGGATACTTCCCGGCTGTCCATGCACAGAGCAAAATACAAGAACGCTCATGAGGATGAGCCCACCTTTAACGTCCTTCCGCCTCCGAGACACTGCAGCGTCTAAACCACACATTCTAGGCCATGCAGTTTTCGAGAGTTTCTTCCAGTAAGCTGTAGTGGCAGTGCTTTTTTCTTTTTTTTCCTTGAGTTTCATCATCAAAAAGTGCTAGTTTGCCAGCTGATGTCTTATCAAAAGCACATTTTGTTCTGTGGTTAATTCAACACTAGAGAGAAAAGGGGGTCTTTTTGGCATTGCTGAAACAGTTCATTGTGAGTGATTATATATTATACATACATACAAGATAATACACATATGCAGCGATATGCAATGACAATTGTGCTATAATAAGTATACAAGTGTTAGCAACATCACCAGAGCACTACATCGGCATTACCCCAATTTTCCAGCTTAATACCAACTGCTTTTAACAGAATCCCCTCACTGTTCACGACACTAGGAGGTTCAGGTGCGAAGAAAATGTGATGGTTTATAGCTTGCCACGTTGCTACGCAAACCCGAAATTTTCGGTGACTACTACCAATTAGCTGTAAGCCAAGGGAATGCATCATCATGCTGGACTGAAACGTGCATTTCGTGGAATTCCATTCACATTGCCAAGCTCACAATTGTTGCAAAATGAGAAGAAAAAAAGCATTGTTTGCAGACTGCATAGGGTCAGTTTTAAATTTCCTCCAAATTCTGCCTAAGTTTCCTCCAAATTCTGCCATGTAGCTTCGCCATAACCACTGCAGGCACCAATTTTCCCGATTAAGAGCAACCGGAGTGAAAACTTTCTCATTCTTCTACGTATTTTTCAAGGACTGACATATTTACCAAAAGTTCCTACGTTTTCCCATGTTTTCTCCTATTGCAGTTGCCCTGTGTGTGTTCAAGAATTCAAGAATTTTTTTATTCGTACCAAAGATATAAACACAATGAGGGTAGAATATACAGGAGGAGGTCCCATAGAACAAGGCTGAAAGGGGGCCTCCTGTCAGAAAATTACATGTTGATAAGTACAAAAAAATGGCAACAAAACAGCGTTAAATAATTATTCATTGTCACGGAAGTACTGTTTATCCAGATAGGTTGAAAAAACAGAGCGCACTAATGAAAAGATTCAAGCAACACCAAGTACAAGGGCAAGCTTACGTACTTTTCCTTATAGTGTCTTCAACGCATTTGTTGATGTGTGCCATCCACTCAGTCTTCTCTGTCGCAGTTGCTGCATAGACGGCGAAGGACTTTGTCGGGGTCCTGATGAGCCAGCCATTCTTTAGCCCAGCTGAAACGTTGAGACACGGAACTGTCAAGACCATCCATGACATGGTCAGCCTCTTGTGACAATGCACAACGACCAATAACTGCACCTCATGCCCTTGTGTGGTCCACTAATACTCATTCGTCCACTAATACTCGAACAAAATAGAAATGTCGCAGGAAAATGGGTGGAGGCTTGAACGGCCAAATTTGCGTCCCCGTCACACTGGGCATGACAGATTGTGATCAATACAGACTGGGACCGAAATTCTCAATCTTAGAACAGAAAATTGGAGTAGTTCATATTGACCGAAAATAGTATATTGTAGCACAACACATGTGACATCAGACTGATGAAGCACACGGACTGAGTGCTTCGTCTTGTGTCACGTCTGTCATACTACAGTATGCACTGAAGCTGCTTTGAGCAAGCTACGAAAGGGAGCTAATCGAGATTGAGAAGTTCTATCCCGCTCAGGCTTAATCACGATCGAAAGTGCACCGTGAACCACAGAATGGAGGTATACCGATAAGAAGCAACAGAAGCCTCAGCCTGCAACCAGCTTCAGTATAGAGACTTGCCTTCGCTGCAACTAATACCTGTTGTCCAATTCATGTCAACAAATTGCCATCTAAGTGAAGCAGCTACCACTAGATGTGTACTTCATAGGGTACAGCATAAAAAGGTGTTCTCACACATATAAGCAAGGAGTCAACAACCAGACTACCTACACCCGTCCACAAGCTTAAATGTGAACGCAAGCTTGCACAGTAGGCTGACACCTTAAAAGTACTAACCGGATTTACTTCAAATTCCAAGCAGAGCTGTTCACATCTCTGCTCTGCTCCACACATAACTCCAAATTTACATATACAGTTGAACACGCATGTATTGAACCCACATATGACAAACTGCTGTGTATATCAAACAGCTGTAAGATTTCCTTGAATATATTTTTGATATCTGAAATACTTTATATATTGAATTACCTGTATATAGAACTCTTTTGCAGTCCCCTTCAGGTTCGACATGTCCGGGTTCAACTGTATATATTATCCTAAATTATGCCACCCTCATGGTGAATTCTGCTGCTATGTCTGGAGTAGCAGCCTGAATCGCTGAGTGAGTGAGTGTATTGAACAAATCCTAATTCCTACACTGGAAAAAAAAAATATTTCTTGCCACATCACAGTAGACGCCATTGCTCGCGCTTATCAGTTGTGAAAGGATGGTCTCACTGTTTCACTCAGCTTACTGTCATGGCTAGAGAAGCCACCGCTGAGTGTGTGCGACTCAACTATACGACTTTCAATTTGCAAGAATCGACATGAACGCTATCGCGGAGATGATGCTGAATGCATAGCACGTGGTTGAAACATATCTGAACGCATTTGAAAAAACCGAAGTCCTCCCGTTCCTCGCAGCAGATGCAAGAAACCTGCGATTCACCCGTCAGTTCTGACCAAACCCGTGCCCCTGCGGCAAAGACAGATTGCACAAAACACATGATCCAAAATGACCTGTGCAACACGCGAAGCCAGAGTTATTAACCCATCAGTAGAATCCACCATTAGCCAATTGAATGGGCACTCACTTATTTGTTCTAGTGAATGAAAGACTCGAATTATGAGGATTCACATGATCCTGCCCTTACAAAAATAGATTTAGAGAGTCTATAGACTGTCTAAACCCATTTTTATACAGTCTATAGACTGTGTACATACATTTTTGTAAGGGTGGTCCGCTGTAACACTGCTTCATTTTGCTGTTTGTCTATAACACGTTTCTTATCTGTGTAGTTAAAGGGCTACTGATGCGAAAATTTTCAGTTGTTTCTTTGTGCCAAATGAAAGGCCAAACCATCAAGAGCCTAGAAAATGTACTGCTAAGCATGAGTACACCCTGAAAAGGTAATTACAGCATGCTTTTCAAAGCTAGTTTTGGTTCCTACTGTACCCTGACGTCACAGCAAGGTAGCACATGACAACAAGTGCTCGTGCAAGGTAGTGCGACATTTCCATGGCCGCTCTGCTCCGTCACTCCATAAGTGATGCACAAGCAGCCATTCTGAAAGTTCTGGTACCTGATGTCATCGCAACTAGTCATGCTGGTGTGTGAAGTCACCAGAATTTACACTGTAGCCCGACGTCACGATAGTTTCGACGCGAGTAGGTGCGGCACGTGAAAATCGATGTTAATGTCAATATAAAATAGCTTATCAGCATTTCCTGAGCTTCAAACTTGCTCAGAGCCATATCTGTATTCCGCAGACTTTTATGGCAGAGTAAACTCCCCTTCAGAAATTGGTGTCAGTAACCCTTTAAAGACTACAGTATGTGTCCCCCGTTAAGAGAAAGCAATTACAATGAAACATCGGAGGCATGCATTCCTGCTTTACCAGCAGGCAAAGTAACTCATATTACTTGTGTATACGAAGGAACAAGTTTTTCACTTACTTCCATCATCCCCTAGGTTGTCCAGCTTTACTTCTTCTAATGGAATGATGTGCTGCTTGTTGTACTGTTTAGAAGAAGAAATGAATGTTTTAACTATAGGCAAGCGGTAATGGTTCTGCCAGTATGCGACACAGCGAAACAAAAGCACCGCATGATAACACTGCTGCACTTTGTTCACAGTTCAAGCAAGGCGTGCGTGCTCAAGCAGTTTCGCATATACACCCACAATCCTTTACTCTCATGAACTTCAGCACTACTATGTTCAGAAGTTGCAAGTACTACGCACTAGCATGCCAAGAAAAAAAAAAGCATCACAGGAACAGGAGAAAGAAACCCGTAAAAAAAAATGTGTACCCTTAACCAAGACCACCTTGTCACAGTATGCAGGGCAGCCAATTGACTTCCCCATGAAACCCAGACACCAGACATGCCTGTTCAATTACAAATATACAACGCTGCTCTGTGAAAAATTGAGTCGCTAGATTTAGACATTCTCATGCAGACAATACAGCAAGCCTGCAGCCCAAAGATACTTCTAGTCACGTGCATCATCAGTCCCACACGGCGAAGCAAGAAGTGCATTTTTAAGGTTGTTTCGATGTGTAAAAAGTCTCAGTAGTTTTTTTAGACAAAAGAAAACTGCATAATGACTCAAGATTAACACATGAAATTTGTTGTTTAATTTATGGTGAACTTGAATTGTAAAACCACGATCCTGCACTAAGAAAAGGTGTCTAAAATTTGAGACAAATTTACTACATGGACAAACTCCTGTCACTAGCATCCATCCTTTTTTTTGCTCACTGAATTCAGCACACAGTCTCAGTGGGAAAAACTGCAAGATTTACTCCAAGGCCGACGTTAGAGAAAAGCGAAAGGGTCAATAGCACTGAACAGCACAAAAATTCTTATAGCACTAGCATGAGCCTTACAGTGAGCAAATTGAAAATGACTATTCATTTTGCAGTCAGGTTAAAGCCAATCTGTGCCACAATATGCAATACAAGATATCACATTCTCAGGAGGTGCGATATGAGGCTGCGTACAACCGGAAACCCATCAAGGTCACACATCTAACAGAAGGGCAACACAACATACATGGTTGGGGGGGTGGGGGGGAATGGGTGCATTTACATAAGTGCTGCTACAAGTAGTAGCATTACTAGCGCAGTACTTGGGCATCAAGCAAGTCTCAGCCGTAGCCATAGAATGTTCAAGGTGAGTCCAGAATTCTTAATTGCTCGAAGTACAGCTTAAAGGCGCTGGCAGTGTTCGTCGAAGTTCGAGGCAAATACGACGACTCACCTTCTTTTTGTTGATCAAAATGTTGCCGTACACGAGTATGTCGTTGAAGAGAAAGAACTGCCTCGGTTTCTGCTTCTTCCGGCACATTTTCGTGAGGACACCCTCTCCCACAAGTACGCGGCCATGGGCAGCCAGTGGCTGAAGAAAAAAAAAAGGATAGCCGTTATTTATGGTGAACCCACAATAGCACTGCATATGCTTCTAAATGTGTGCCATCTATTGCAAAAATTCAGAGTCCACAGAATGGGCAAACAGAGTGAAGACATCCGTTCCATAGTCACCAGTACTTCGCTCGCTGTGTCTAAGATGATTAATCAACGTAATAACGATACTTAAGAAGCTTACCAGTGGACAAACAGCGCTAAAAAGACGGGACAAGAAAGGACACAGACCACGGTGCCTTTCTTGTCCAGTGTTTCTAGCGCTATTTTTCCACATGTAATCATGAACCAACAAGCCCAGATACATACCCTACTTCAGAAGCTTCTTGTGTTGAACAAGGCTTTTATTTCAAAATTTTTTTGTTCTCGAAGCTGAAACATCGCTGGCAAACTCATCTGACAAGATGACATCCACAAGGCATGAACTGTAGTCAACGCGAGCCACATCTATATTTATGCTAGCATACATGTATTGCGTATGCAAGATAACCACTCGTCACTAAGAGTAACAAACTGAATTCCAAGAGAAGGCAAGCACGGGAGGAGGGGCCAGGAAGTCAGGTGGGCAGGTGACATCGGAAGTCTGCGGGGTTAACGTGGTCGCAGGAAACACAGTACCGGGTTGATTGGCGAAATGTGGGAGAGGCCTTTGCCTTGTAGTGGGTGCAGTCAGGCTGATGATGGCATGTTGGCAACTAGCGGTACAAGATTTTGCTACTGATCTGCTCCCGTAGACTCTCCACTCACGGCTTCAATATCGACCATGCACTCGTGCGGGCATTCTTGCCACCCGACGTCACTCAGAATTGTGGGTAACTTGAACTTCGGGTAATTCGAAGGTCCCCGGGATTTTGAGGTAATATAAGTCAGCGAAATACACACAGAGCAAAGGCGGAAGGAAATGTCATACCTGGCCGGAGCTCCCAAAGCAATTCTCAATGTTTGCAATCCGCTTGGCATTCGCCCGGGTGTTGACTGTAGAAAGGGAACAATTTTCATTATGTGTGTTGCTCTTTTATGACAATCATACGCGCATGACATGTTAAAGAACGTGCTAAACAAAAGCTTACATGCTGCAGACTACATGGCAGAAGGAACAAAAGAAAACCTCGTCGTGTATTTCCAAACAGAATTTGCATATTTTTAAGAGTCTGAAAACAGCGCCTATTGAAATCAAATAGTCATGTTAGTAATGAAATCAAATAGTCAAATTGTCATTCTTTCTAAGGGTTTTCAAATGAAACTTTGTAGATGTATAATTACACTGTTTGGCTTTCTAATCCTGGTAAGAATATTAGCATTTTGCCATGAGCGTAACATACAGTTGAGTAGATAAAATGTCTATGGAGCTTTGACTAGCAGCTATTCAATATAAACAACCTTTCATGTAGCAACTTAGCAGCTGTCTCAGAAGTGAACAGCAAGATAGCATATTCGCTTTTCGCAACATTCTGCCTACCTGTAAGATCCTCGTTTGCAAGCAACACACAATGCTGTGCACAGCCTAATAATTCTAAAACTTGCTTTACAGTCGGGCAAGGAGCATCAAAAAGGCATGCTACCTAATGCTATGGTTGGTGACAATGTAAGAATGACGAGGCAAGTATTCTGCTGTCCAACTCAAAGAAAACTTTGTGAAAGATGCATCGGTTAATTGCGTTTGCTCATTTTTGTGCCATCGTAACAGAGGCGAACTTCAACCTCGATATCTCTCAGGAACTGTTTCAAAGCACGGGTGCACAGGAGTTAGCTGCAGTGTGGTTTTGTCAGCAAAGCTCATCCTCAGGTTATAGCCAGAATGGTTTAACTGCCTGATGATACATATATCATTAGTGTATGTGAATCTTGGTTAATTCAAACTGGAGAATTAATGGACAGTAGGTTAGTCAAAACTGATATATACCTCCAAGACTTAAAACCTTGGTTTCACCATGCCAAGAACGCCAAATTTTCAGACAATTAAATTAGCAAGTTATTAGTTTTTACATCACTTGCTTCTGTTGTCTAAATGGCAACAATACAACATTTAGCGAGTAAAAACTGAGCAGAGATTGCACAGAGTGGCCAAGGCACCTTCACAATGAAAGAGCACGCCCCCAGGTCACGAAACGATTACGACAACGATACTAAAAAATTGTAACCTATTCATTGAACTTCCAGCTAAACTGGCAAAACAAATAATAAACATCTCCGCGTTTTAGATTAATCGCGGTCCTAGCTTAAGCCGGCTACTTACCGCACGAGCCCATAACAAGAAAAGCGTGCAGTTTCCACGAACGGTTTCGCAATATCGGGTAATCACGCGTCGCACTTCCTCGACAACGCTAAAGTGGAAGTACTAGATTCGTTCACGACGTTTCTGTATTTTGCCAACGCGACATCGACCCTTAAATTCAATCAGCTGTGCCCTTGAAAGGTACGACGCGAGATGAACACGCCGGCCAAAGCAGCGGCCCGAACTAGCGGCGAGCACCAAAACGTATCGCTTACACCAAATGACAGCGTGACGCGTGGTGCGTAACTGCAGTAGCTCGTAAGTCATCACGCATAAAACGAAGGCATGACTACTGCCCACGTTTCCGACTTCCGATAAGACAAAGCTGCCCTTCAAGCGGCGTTGACACAAGCGCTACACTTCGTAGTAATCGTAGTGAGTCATAAGCAAGACTGGGGGGATGTGAACACTACTGCGTTACAGCGAACACAAAACGCTCAACGAACTTATCTGCGTCGTGTCAGCAACGGAGGAGATCCTCCTGTTCAGCAACGCGAGCTCTTGCACAAGACGAAGGAGTTTGCATTATTCCTCTTTGTTTTGTTGTTTTTTCTACCACGCTCCCAGAGCGAGCCAGAAGGGGGCTGGCTGACCAGTTTCCATTCACAACTGCACGGAATATCTGCCGTGTCGTAGAAACGCATTTAAGCCTTTCTAGAGCAACAATTTTCATTTTGGTACAGCGAGATACGGAGGAATCGCAATCGGCGAAACAGCTGCATTTTTTTGTACCCCGACAAAGAAGTTATTTATAAACTCTCACGCTGCGGCCGATAGACTTGACATTGTGGGCGTACCGCGCATACCTTCGGATCATCTACTGCACATTGACGCACTAAACACAGGTAGCCGACAACAAATGGTTGAACGCGTCTAGGAAACATCCAACTCGCGAACGATGACACGACACGATCGTCATGCCGGGTGACAGTTTCTTTGTCACGCAAAACAGCAAGGAGAAGCAGTGACTTACCGAGACTGTCAACCATCTTGAAAGCTCACAGTAGTGGTGAGATACTCTCAAACGCAGAGGTCGCGCATCGCAAAATGCGTCGAGCTCTAAATAGAGAAAAATGAGCCAGCTGAACCAAAATAGGGCTCACGTGGCTTTAATTTAAACTGTTTGGTGAGGACAGAACGGATCTTATTAAATGTTTCTGTTGCCATTCATATAGTTGCGCAACATGATTGCTACGACCACCACAACGCTGTTGTAGACAGCGTGTGAGATTTCTACCATAATTTGAGGCGTTAGTAAACGATCATCACCAAACAAATAACAAACTACGGAACACAGTTTATGATGGACTACATTACGTAACTTAAAGATGGAAAAATAATTCATAAATGCTTGGCGTCTAGAGGACGCTAGTGCGGCTAGCGATGGTTTCGTAACTACTCTCGCCACCAGCTCGTACACAAACCTATCTGAAAGTGGTCGTTTCCACCTGAGCCAAGGCAAAACAAGCTATGATTCGAGTTTGTGGGCCCAAATTTTCCATGTGCTGCTCCATATTGAGCGTATGGGGCATCATAATGCTGGTGAGTCTTCGTACTTTGTGGCTCGCACAATTATTGCGCCGTCGGAAGCGGGAATCGAAAGGGAGCGGTGGTTGCTCGCCTGATGCATCAAGTCATATGACTGCTGGGAGATTCAGTGCCGACTCCGTCAAATCGCGCCGTTTAATGGTTCGTTCTCTCGTCTTTCAGGTCATTATGGGCATATTCTTATTCACGCACAGCGTGGCCTTCGCGGAAGATCTGGGAATCGAGGCGGAACACATGAAAAAGCACGAGTTCCTGACTGAGGCCAACCGGCGGTACACCCAGGCGGCGTACAACTGCTGGATTGCAGCTTGTTTGTATGTCGGTGAGTACCGGTACACGCATGTATTCGGCTTTAGCGTAATCGTCTTATCGAAAATGGGCCTAGCCTGGCAGGTTTTGCTTTGTGCTTGCCAGAAGAACTGGGCTTCCTTGCCGTCATGTTCTCTTAATTTATCTTAGGGATTTACATGCATAATAGGGTTTGAACGCCTACGCACGCTTCTGTGCACTATATGTTAATTACAAAAGTTTTGCAGCTGGAACGCATACTGTCTGGTGACTAGCATCTAACAAACCTAACAATGCTTAGTCAGCTCAGCCCCCCCCCCCCCCCTCCCCCTTTTTTCTTTAGGTAAATTCGCCGTGTTGATCCTAAAAGCACCGACTGCAAATTTCTTACTCTGACTCATAGCCGAGGCATTTATATATTTATGAGGTTACTTTCGTAACATTAATAAGCAATGCTGCTTATTATGAATAAATAGCGTGCAGTAAATTTTACGTACCATTGCCATCATCTGTACGTGTGACAAAATTTCTGCCTTGTACACGTTAATGGCGCAGCGCTTTTGCGAGACTGATGTGAAACACCTGACGCCCATGTGTACTTGTCAAAGTCTGTATATAGTGGAGTTCGGCCTTCAGCAGGAGTGCTACAGTTTATGAACATCTGTGGGACAAAAACAGCAGCTTACCGAGCATATTCCGCAATACGATTGGCCCATTTCTGCTTGTGTTGCCGAAAACCATCTTTAGGGGGCACACGTTGGTAAATAGTTAATACTCTTGGGATAGTTTTGAGTTTGCCATTTGCATGTATTAGGCAAACGTTTTCTGAGCACTGTAGTATTTATCACAACCTTTACCAATTGTCTCCCAGATATGGTCATATTTTAATGGTTAGCTCAATTTATGGTTTTGTAGTCCAGTCTATCAACAAAAAGGTGCGAGTAAATTCACTGCAGCTTAATTACCTCAATAATAATCTCGCAATTCTCAGCAATTTATTATGTATTGCTGCACTACACTTCCACACCATTGCAAGGATAGACTTTACTAGTCACTGCAGCGTAGTCATGCTGGTGATGATTACGTAATCTTATTTGTGCACTTGCTCGAGAACTTCACTTTATAAGGTGATTTTATGTGATAGTGTTCCCTGCAAATTCTAACAATCACATTACTGGCTGTGATGGGAACTTTCATTCCATTTTATTACCTTCAGATATCCCTCCCACATCGCCCCAATTGGGAGTGTTACAATAGTGGTGGGGTAGACAGTACAGTCGTCACCTTTATGAAAGGGAACACATGAATGCGTGGCAAATAACATCACCACTCTCCACGTTGCACAGATGGAAACAGAGAGAAGTTCACCGTTCTGTCTTCTACTTTCACCCTTACCTAACATTTGTTTCATCTTAATCCTTCTTTTGGCATGCATGCATTTCTGAATAATGGTACATGAGTTTTATGTGAACGCACTGTATCTATCACAGCTATAGAAGCAGTCAGAGTAAAATCGCGTGCCTTGCCAGCAACACAACTGTCCTGTCGTATTCTGCTGTTCTTTTCCGCTCGTGTATGGTTTAGGAACACAGAAAGAAGGAAGAAAGCCAGGGTACCACAGTACTGCGTGGCATGCGGGGTTCAACACTGTGCCATGTACTACCTAGTGTGTTCCCGTTAAGAAACTATGACTATTGCTCACATATTGCATGTACTAAAACAGCGGTTTCCTCTGAAGTTATACTGTTCCATGTATACTTAGCAGGCAATGCTGTGGAGGATATGCCAGTGGTGCAGTCACAATTCTCACTCCATAGGGCATATCCGAGTGCACTTGTCCATGATCCGCGGCACTTTACGTGGAATTATCACTTCATGAATTACTACAGCTAGAACTTGTCAATACAAGGTTACACCAAATGGCACGATACATTCGTGTCCCTTTGTGCTTCCAGTATGGGACACTCTGTGTTTTGGTCACAAGTGCAAAAGATGTTGTCAACATGGAAAACGGTTTTAGCACAAGTGACCGTTCCGTCCAATGGTGGCTCGTGGTAATATTTTTCTGCAGTGACCATACATTGCAACAACTGGCCACAGAAACATGTCATCCTACTCATTCATTGGTGAGTGGGCTTAGATCTGCAGAGCCTACAGTGAATGGCTCATACTTTTTGACAGTATGAAACATTGGCTGCATCGAATCACTTGGCAGCATGCCTATATCATTTCCTCACACATGATGCATTATTTCTTAGTGTCAAATTTGAGCTACAAGGCAAGTCCGTATAGCCTTCCTAACATTTCCTGCTGTGTATGAAATCGAATAAGCTTTTAAATCACTACATGTGCAGTGTCGGGAGGAATTTCAGACAGTGTTTGCATCAACTTTCTGTCTCTTTCAGTGACGCTGGCAGCATCTGTGCACCAGATCTACATGAACAGAAGAGCACAGCGCGCCTACTAGAGATGTAGTTCCTTGCACTTTAATCGTCACTTGTGTCGTTTAAGCATTCCCCTGAAGACTGCCTCAAACTTCAGTGTGTCTGTTGTGATTTAATGCAGGTCATAGCCAAGAAAACCCAGCTGCTAGTCTCCTTTGTAAATATACAATAAAGGCTGTACATACGTGTTTTTCGTTATATCCACGTTCCCTGTGTTCTCATTAGACTTTCACAGGCAGTGCATGGTACCGCTGAAGCTTGTGCGCACATTGTGCTGACCTGCCTCTTTTTAATTTGCCTTAGTTTGCTTACGCCGTGGTTTATGGCTTGACCTGTCATGAATTTCCTGCTGTGGCCCACTTGTGGAAATTCCTATCTATCCAAGATACTTACCATTCGATTATACCTGACAAGTGGAGGAAGGAACAGGCCCCTATGGACTAAATGCAGCAGTGGGTTACAATAATGACCAGCTATGGCACTCCTTTCTGGAGCACAGGGTCGTGGGTTTAATTCCCAGCCACATTCTTATATGAGATTTATGAATGTGTCTCAAAGGATTAGGAAACCTCGTTGAAAATTATGCAATGCCCAGCTTTGTCTGTGGTGCGGCGTATGGTCGCATCAAATCATTCTTTTCTTTCAACCCCAAGCGATGCACAAAAAACAACGTGGACACCAGAAGATTAAAGGACACACCACAACATGTCCTTTTATCTTATGGTGTTCATGTCATTTCTTGCCCTGTGTTCAAGATGTCCAAGAACCATTACCAACCAGCTCAGTTGGCGATTCTTCTTCAGAGAAGACAGCTATATCTATGCTGTGCTGTCAAATTTCCTGCTTCCTCACTATCAAAATATGTGCTACTTTCGCATCTTCATAAATGTCAGTCAACACATGCTTAACATGCTTGAGGTTTATTTTATTGGTACACACAGTCTTCGGGGAAACAACATAAACCACTTTTTTTTTTCTCGCATACTTTATATAACACATTGAGAAGACGGGGCACAAAGTGCCTCCATGGTCCAATACACTTTCATTTCTGGTATCTTCGCGTGGGGTGTCATCTCGTTGACTTCGCTCATGATGCCACTACGCAATAACATGAACGCCCAAACCGCACTGTGCACATTACTCCGTCTAGCGAGGTCAGCGCAGTGGCACAATAAATATTTAGCGCGAGAAAATCTGCCCTGTGTACACAGGGCGGCTTTACACAGGGCAGTTTGTACACGAGAATGTAGTTCCACAATTAAGAGGTCTTCAAGCAGTGCCTGCAAACTTGTAACAAAAAAAAATAATAATAAAAGCAGCTTCGACACAAGACGTCGCTGGTGGTTTTCCACGTGCAAGCACAGCACGACGTTGACAGATGACGACACGAGACAGAGCGGTGAGGCACAGTGTGGATGTACGTCATCACTTCTCTCTCCCGATTAGTCTAGAGCCATGAGCGCTCGCGCCCCACTGCGTTGAGCTGGCAAAACAGAGTCTTGTGCGAGTTGACGTGGGACGAGAAAGGGGGTCGTGAACGTCGATGAAAACACGATGACTGAGGGGTTTTACGTTGCCGTATACCTTTACAACGTTGCGCTTCCACTGAGCAAGGCATGCAGCATTCGCGAGAAATTGTACAACGCCCAAGCACGCAGTGTCTAGGAACGGAGGCCCCACTTCACCAAGGCGAATCCGTTGCCTAAAAAAAAAAAATGTCGCGCGCGTCCTAACGTCCCGTCGCGACGTCCCAGGCGGACGGCGCTTTATCACAGGTCATTTTGAACACTAGAAGGACGGCCGCGCGACGCGCGCAACTAGAAAAAAAAAAAGGTTTGAGGAAGAAACTAAGAGGCTTTGAGAGGAAATTAGCCTCGGAAGGAACATGACACCGTACCCTGGTGCGCTGACATTTGCTTATCTCTTCGTTAGGTTGCTGGATTTTTCTTTATAGTCCTTCGATTGTACACACTGAGAACGACAATGACGACAACAAGGTTGTTCTTTGGCAAAGCGAGGCGAACCTTGGTAGCGAGGCTGAGGCTGACCGGCAAACATACGCTTTACATAAGACCGACAACTGTCCTTTCATAATACTCTAAGTTATGCGGTAGTTCTCGACTCCTTCTGGAGTCGACTTACATCGCCATCTCCGAACATGATCGCAACGCAGTGCAATCGGCTATATGTCTCTCATGAGAGCCATATAGCAGAAACAATGTTGCGCTTTTTTTTTTGCAGGTTACATGTATAACTCCCCCTGCATTGTAATTTTATATGCCTTTAAAACAAGCACTCGAAAACGACACGACATTTTGCTAATTGTCAGTTCTTAGAAGGAAATGTGTGCTCAGGAGGGACACCCTACAAAGAAGACAGACGGGCAACAGTTGCCTCTTGTCTGTATCCTCTGTGGTGTCCAATGTGCTCGCGTATGTATAGCTCCAAAATTAAGTACGTTTGTCTCTCTTAGAAGCTAAGCCTAACAAGAACTAGCGCATCTTCTGGCTGTCAGCACGTGTCTGGTGCAGAAGGGACACCACAAAGAAGACAGACGGACAACAGATACTTCTTGTCCGTATCTTATGTGGTGTCCAGTCTGCTCGCATATGTGCAGTTCCAAAAATTAAGCACGTCCGTCACTCTTAGAAGTTAAGCCTACAGATGACTGGCGCATCTGGAATGCGCCCATAAGCTTTCTGGGGCATCGCACGCCGTCGCGCCCAGGGCCCGCCGCGTTCTTGCCCAGATGTAAATATATCCCGTGGCTTCACGCACACAGTAATCTTTGGTTCGCGCCCCGCGGAGTGGGCGGGTCGTCCCGCTCTAGAGGCAGGCGCATTCCTCGACCACCATGCCCTGCTGCGTAGCCACGGTATAGAGGTCCGAGTCGGGCCCGTCCTGGTACAACAGGCTCAGTCCCTTAAGCGACTTGGGCGCGCAGCACGGGCTCGGCACGTCGGCGCGCTCGCTCATCAGGCTCTGCACGAGCGCGTGCGTGCTGTTGAAGTTTCGGTTGTCGTTGGGGCAGCGTCCCTTGCACATGTAAGCGTCGAACTCCTTGGGCTCGGCCACCCAGTGCCAGCCGATCTCGGCGAACGACACCTTGAGCGAGTGGCGGCAGCACAGGTCCGTCTGGTTGTCCGGCCCGTGCGAGCAGTCGATGGCGCGGTGGTGCTGCAGCAGCACGCCCGCGGGCCCGTTGCGGTAGCTGCGGTGCGACCGGTTCAGAACCTCGGCTACTTCCACGTCCAGCGCGGAGTCGCGCGACAGCCGGCACGCCGGCTTGCACTCGATGTCCAGGCCGTGGTTCGAGTCGGGCCGGTCGATCCAGGACTGGACCGCTTCGGCGACGTCCATCCGGTGGCGGCCCTTGCGGGACAGTCGCCGGATGTTGATGAGCCGCCGCTCACACGAAGCGCAACCGGGCTCCATCAGCTGGTAGATGCGCACCAGCGTCGGCCGCCGGCTCATCATGCGCAGCCGGAGCCGCGCGTAGCGCACGCTGTAGCTGCGCGCCGTGGCGTTGGCGGCGCGCGGCCGTCCGCTGGCGATGTGGATGGGGAAGCGGATGTGCTGCAGCGAGGCCCGACCCTTGCGGGCCATCTGCAACGCCCTCCCTGCGAATGAGCGAGAGAGAGTTGACGAGTGAGATGACGCTGTGGATAGCATTTATAAAACCGCCCAATTGCTGGGCAGTACCACACGGTGGGTGTGAGCCACACACACTAGAGGAACAACAACATGTACCATCGCAACAAAGAGAACTACATCACATTTCAATGACGGCTCGAAGCCTGTTTGGAGAAGTGGGCAAAAGGAATGGAAGATATGTTGTGCTCATCTGAGTACTGACGTCGATATGTCAGACCAACAGCTTTCGCCTCCACCGGGGCCATCTACGAGTCTCAGTTCACTATAGTTTTAGTGCCGCGGCCCCAAAGCGGCTTGGGTACGTAAGCCCTTGCGTTCCTTAGTATTCTCCGTGGATGCGGCTGGGAGTACAAAGGAACGCAAGAGCGTTCGTACACGGGCCGCTTGGGGGCCCCGGCACTAAAACTCTCTAATGTTGTTTCCTCCGACCCTTCTCATCCGAAAAGGAACGTGAAGGGGGGGGGTGGTATTGTGACCAATATTATATAATTTTATTTGCGCAAAGTTCGTTCCAGCAGCGCACTAGAATAAGTTCAACTGGTAGTTGGAGATGTTAAGGCTTTGGGCTGGCGGGAAGGAAATAGGAAGAGGGTCAGTGGCGTAGGCAGAAATTTTTTTCGGGGGGGGGGGGGGACCTCCTTGATCCGACATTGGGTCTGGACAGATAAGTGGGGTCGAGTGTCATTTTGTGCTCTGTATCGCACGGGGAAAAAAAAATTCGGGGAGGGGGGGGGGGGGAGGCACGGGCCCGGTATGCCACCCCCTGGCTACGCCACTGAAGAGGGTTGAACGCTGGTTCAAACGTCTAATCCTCTTGCTCTTCTGTTCTGTTATTTTCCTACTCTCTGAGAAAGTAGTAGCTGTTTTGTTTTTTTTCCATGACAGTATAAGCTCTTCCACCGACGTCCGCCGCATATACCTCTTACATGTGTTAAAAGGTACGCAGCAACCTTCGCGAATCCAACAAAAAGTCCTCGCAGGCACACCATATACAGCAATGTATCACCTAGTACGTACGTTGCCGGGATTAGAAGCACGAACGTTATCGCACAGGTTAGAGAGATTTGCCGTAGCCTCTTTGTCATTTGCACGTTCTTCCGTGTACAACATCGAAATCGCAACCAGAGTCCCGGGCACGCTGTCGATAACAGCGGCATGGAATCATTTACCAAGCGCCTTTCATCTCTGTCTTCTGGAGTAACTTTCAGACAGGAGGCAGATATAGTTATTCAGGTCACGCGCTTGCATGATCTCCGCTGCGCCTCGCCAACTCGGAGAAAAGCAGCTCTGAAATTAAATACGGTGACGACCTCGTGGGATCGAGCCACGTTATTGGTAAGAGCTTTATAGCGATTGGCAGTCGTTGCCTGCGGCATAAAAAGACATTAGAGTCGTCAGCGAGGAAACCAAAGTACACGCGGATAGAGATAAAAGAAAAAGTTTTTATTACACTCGACAGGTAAGTGCTTCAGAAGCTGAGAGCCACCAACCGGGCGTACGCCGTGTGTTAAGAGATGGACCCATTCGAACAGGTGGCTGAGAAAATTTCTCGGCCATTAACACCCAATAGCAGCCGGCGAGTTTTACGGTTCGCGAATGAAACGAAAAACAAACAAATAGAATCAACATCTCTACTGGGAAGGCAGGAGAAATTCACTGTGGTAGTGCAAAGACAAATGAGGTGCTGAAAGCTGTGAATCAAGAAATGCCCGCGGGAGGTCCGTTCGGCGCTCGATTTTAACTTTATCTAACCCTTAGCTGGGCCTTTCCTTTTTGAACGTTATTAACCCTGCAGCTGCGACCCTGTACACATTTCGCAGTTCATGCATTGCATCCATATAGAGGCGTGCACAGGGGTTTTCCAAAAGGGGCGGGGGGAGCAAGTTTAACCGCTTCAGAATGGGGCATAGCGCTAACACACACGGACGAGGAAGAGACAACAGGACAAGCGCTAACTTTAAACTCATTGTTTATTTTCGAAAGCAACGGTATAAATAGATCCGTATGCAAAAAGCACGACTAATCGCCCATGAAAACCTGCAGCGTCAAGAAAGGCCAATTCATTAGCAGTCAGCGCCACCGACGGGCAGCTGACACAGCTATCACTGGCTCTCGCGATTATGGCGGCTTCCACAATCTCTCTGGTGTGTTAGCGCTATGCCCTATTCTGAAGCATATAGCCAACTAGCCCAAAAATCCACGTTGACAAAGTTTACCCCCCCCCCCCCCCCCCCCATTGGTCGAGTATGAAAGAAAACGAACTCCGCAGTGGTTGGATCCATGCAAAAATGAAAATGAAGCGATGACGTGCTTCTTACAACGACCTGCCATTGGTTCCCCGGCTAACTGGGGCAAAAGGTAGGAAGTAAACAGTTGTTTGAATGCAACATCAGTTGTCTTCGGTCGCAATTATCGTCAAAAAACGTGCGTAGAAATAACCTTGCGCAAAAAAATAAAGGGGGGGGGGGGCGTGAAAGGCCCGCCTGAATAAAGGTATGGGACAGAGTTGGCGCCCCCCTTAGGATAATTAGAGGAGACGGCTGTTCCCCTCCTGAGCATACCCCTCCCCCCGACCCTCCCGTGCGCACGGCTGTGGGAGATGCAATGAAAAGATACCGTTTAAAAGTTGGTTTGAAGTGCACCGAAGACGCGGACAATGGAAGTGGACAGGACAGCGCTTACCCTGTCCACTTCCATTGTCCACTTCTTCGGTGAGCGTCGAACTGCTAGGCGCTCTTAAGGACCGTCTGCCCGGAACAAATCTTCCCCTCCACATCCCGGGGGGGAGGTAGTGCCGGACGTATGGATGATGATGGGTTGATGAGTATCGTAGAACTCTGGGACTAGGCGCCTCTGGGCGCTGCGTCTCCTCCCATCTGACAACGGCGCCAACTAGCCCAACTCTTTTTCGAATAGGCAGCGCACAAAAGAGCAACGAATACGTACACAAAAAAAAAAAAAGACGCAAACACAAGCGCTTGTGTTTGCGTCTTTTTTTGTGTACGTATTCGTTGCTCTTTTGTGCGCTGCCTATTCGAAAATCATGGCTCACCAACTAGCCCATCAGTACATTTTAAGCTAGCCCAACTCGTCATCTTGTTGCGATAACATATGTGAGTGGGAAGGCAGGCTATTTTTACGGCGGTATGAAGACAGACGTGCAAATGAGATGCTGAAGGCTGTAAATCAAGAAATGCCCGCGGGAGGTCCGTTCGGTGCGCGATTTAATTTTACCTAACCCTTAGCTGGACCTTTTTTTTAGTAAACGTTAATGCCCAGATTCTGCATGCGCCGATGGCGGCACGGATGGCGGCCGCTGTCGCACACTTGTCGCCCAAGGGCGCGCGTCTAATTTTACGAGCCGTGGAAAGACGAAAAGAAAAAAAAAGAAAAAAAAAAATGTCGCACGCTTTCTCTCGCTAAAGCGCATCGAGGAGACGTGGGCGGCATGAGAGATCACTCGCGGAGTAGCCGACGCCGATTCATCGACAAGAACTCTCGGCATTTCCAGCGGTGCCGCCTTGCGCCACACGTAAGGTAACAGAAGCGAAGCGCGATATCTGTACATTCAGGTGCAGTGCGTGAATTCAACTATAATGTATCTGTACGTCTCTACCAAACGCACCCTCCTGTACTGAAGGACACTGCATTCGAGTACCAGATCAGATCCGTGCAGTGTGACATAGGCTGCAGAGCTCGTGCCAGGTGGCCGATGAGTAACAAGGTCCGGCCACGTGGACTACTGAAGACGCGAGCGCTCGCCAATTGTGGAGCAAGTAGGCGTTGCTAGAAGAGTAAAGGTTTTTTTTTTTTTTTTTTTTTTTTTGTCGAGCCCGGTGACGCTCATAGCATCCATCCATCGGTAGGCACACGACAACGGAGCCCTTCGAATCGAGGTTTCGTTTTCTGGTCGGCTGATGCAGAGGCGTGCGCCAGGGGTGGGGGTGCGGGGGGGGGGGGCATAGATTCGTCGCAGCGCCCCCCCCCCCTCCCCACCCTAGTAAGTCAAAGTATGGGGCAGACTTTGTCCCTCCCCCCCCCCGCTTCCTCCCCACCCCCGAGGAGGCGCGGGGGGGGTCACGCCCACTCGCTAATCCGTGACGTCGCGGTCACGTGATCCGCAATCCCCTCGTCTCCCCCGAGCATTTCTCCCCCGTCTGAATACCCCTTATGGGGAGGGGGGCGGACTCGACTAACGGGGGAGTGGGCGCTGCGGTTAAACTTGCCATGCACGCCTATGCCGACGTCCTCCCACTGAGGCCCTTACCGTTGCAATGCAGCGCAAAGACGAGTAATTCTGGGGAGGGGGGGTTCTGCCTCTTTGTTCCCCCCTGCGCTCACGCCTATGGGCTGACGCGATCCCTAACTTCAGCAGCACTGCGCAGAATTGATGAGAAGGAATGCATGTGCACGCAATGGTGAGGTACAGGCGTATATGTACTACCATACACGTTACGCATGTAGACGTGGCATGTAAAGAAGCAGCACCGAATGGCACGAGCTCCTTCTCATTTGATGCGTGCACGTCTAGACGCCTTCGGGAGCATTCCGAGATTCGAAGTCAGCAGCACGTGGTCGGATTAATGTTCAGATGTAGTTCGGATGTATATATGCCTCGTTCGGTGCAGTACGCGCAGCCTTTCTCCAAGATGCATGTATCATCCGCGTCACCCTTAGTAATTCGTTGCAATGCAGTACGTGCCATGTACGAGGCAAGGCACGGTTGCTTGCGGAAAGAACGATTAATCTCGCTGCAGAAGCAAACATTAAAAGAACACGCGCAAAAAACAATATTATATATATATATATATATATATATATATATATATATATATATATATATATATATATATGTGTGTGTGTGTGTGTGTGTGTGTGTGTGTGTGTGTGTGTGTGTGTGTGTGTGTGTGTGTGTGTGTGTGTGTGTGTGTGTGTGTGTGTGTGTGTGTGTGTGTACATCGAACCTGTGGTGCAAGCAACTGCCGATAATAAAAGTTGGAATTTTATAGTTCATGAAGTGTTTTTCAAAGCCTATATTACCTGGAAACTAAGGAGTATGGTCCCAGCAGTTCATACTGTGACTTAATCAATTTTCCGCCTATTTCACTGACTGAATACCTCGACGACGGTTTCTTCAGGTCCGTCTTGCTCACGAAGATGAGTCACTTTTCTGCGCTAACCTGACTCATAGCTGCTCATAGAGTCATGTGTGAAAAGCTCTACGCTGTGTGAAAGGTGGGACACGGATCTATATTCCAAAGGACCACAGATTTATACGCCCGCTCCCCCCAAACAAACCCCAAAAATCGTTCCAGAGCAAACCGCCCCCCCTCCCACCTTACAAGAGCACCCATCCCCCCACCCCCCTCAGGAAAAAAAATCGAAATGTTGGATAAACCCCTGCCCTGCAACACTTTTTCAACACGGTCAGAAAACGCTGCCGATCGGTAGTCGAGAGGCATCTGAGAACACGCGAGCCAAACATTATAGCGCAGCATGCGGCCTGTATATTTACAATTTATTCTGAAAGTCAGCTAGAAATCGTTCCCTCTTCTCTTGGCAAATGATGCCATATGCCCAAATGACCGCGCCATTTGCCCAAATTCACTGCCTTTGGCTGATTTGAGCATCGTGCGCGGTATAGTTACCGCGACCGCCGCGGGAGGCCGCCACGGGACTTTAGCGCGCTCGCTCACGATAACGCTGAAAGTAACCCGCGTGTTCGAAGAAAAAAAAAAGAAGAAAAAGTACTGAAGTTCATGACGCGTGCGTGACGTAATTTCTTTCCTCTGTGCAATCCCTACCTGCTTAGCTTCCAGCGCTCTCGTCGGGACGAGAGAAGAGAGAAAGCAGTTACAGCGTGCGACAAATCGCTCTAACTCTGCTCGTACTTGGCGGATTCTAAAAATTTCTGCGGCGGTCCGTTCGTGAGGCAATACATTACTTTAATGAAGCCATTCGATGGTTACTTGAAAAAAGTGTTGCAGGGCCCCTTTAATAAAGATGTTGGGTCCCCTCATAGCGCTCAGGAAATCACAGGCGAAAGCATACATGCTCTGCCATGCACTCTTCATTCACTTGTATCACTCTTGACTCACTTTATTTGCACACTGAACCGCAGTTAAGCCGCTTGATTAAAAAAAATAAAGCATGACTCCTAAGCGATATCTACGATGGTTCACCGCCTATGCTCGCGCGCCAGAGTCACCTTATTTTTACGAGTGTTTGGTTTTTCACAACTCTTAAACAGTATTCTCTCGCGAGTATTACGTCCAGGCATTTGAGTGAGTCGTTCGGCCGTTAAAATAAACTCCGCAAGCTTTTATTGCGCAGATGAACAGATATATATGCGAACGAGCCTCCGGCGCGCAGTCCCGCTATCGTAATTACCACATAGCGCGGCCTATTTTGCAACCCTGCATACCGCGATATCGTGGAGGTATGCTGGAACGACCTCTCGGAATTGCTGGCCTCGGCTCCGCGGGCGAAAAAAGAAACACTGCCGGGTCACGGTCGTTTACTTTTCGCGCTTTATTCGTATTTCGGTTAACTCGATCATCGCACGTTCATAGAGAGCAACAAGCGCAATCAAAACAATCGCGCTCCCTGGAAATGATGACGAACGGCGCTCGCATTGTTGGAAGCGCAAGTGACCAATATTCCGAAACTATGTGACGATCTTTGGAATGCTCTAAGCGTCTCCCAGTTTATCCTTTTCGCTTCGGTTCCTGCTCATTGTCTCGTTCATAGCCGAAACGTTCAAGCATGGGCCGAACAGGCCGATGCCTGAACGACCGGCTAAGAGAGCACGCGTACTCACTCACACACACACACACACACACACACACACACACACACACACACACACACACACACACACACACACACACACACACACACACACACACACACACACACACACACACACACACACACACACACACACACACACACACACACACACACACACACACACACACACACACACACACAAAAGCGCGCTTTTATTTACTGAATACATGCACTGGCGTAGCCAGGGGGTGGGGGAGTTCAACTCCCCCCCCAATATTTTCCAGTTTTGCATGTGTATATATACACGTACGCAACAAACGCACGCACGAACATGCATGAAGTATGGTTGACACCCCCCCCCCCCCCCAAAAAAAAAAAAAAAAATTCTGGCTACGCTACTGAATACATGGAACGATTCCAGAATCCATAGTACCTGGTCTGGAACAAGCCGCTTTCCCGCACAGCACCGGAGTTTTTAGGTGATGCACGGCTTGGTCATCTTTGGCTCCGCGCAGAAACGAAGTACTTCGCAAGTACTGCTACCGGTGTGGAAACCGATAGCAGCGGTGAAATGCGATATCCTACAGGACGCATTTTCACTGGAAACGGGCGACTCCATTCAGATCCAACTCAAGTGCTGCGACTGGCATAAAACATGTAAAAAGCGCGCTGTCTCGACGAATACGAGCCGGGCGGCTACACCTTCTGCTGTTACATAAACCTGCCTCTGCCATCTATAGCAAGTCAAAGCATTACACCTTCGAACCGCTACAAGCTTCACGCGTATTTCACAGTCCGCATTGGAGCTCGCCTGCCATTTTATCTTGAATTATACCGACACGATACAAAGCCAACATGGCGCCCTCCCTCCCCGATGAAGGCGAAAAGGACGATTAGCTTCAAAGAACCGTCTCTTGTCTCCGTCTTTCTCGTTCAAACTCGCGGCAGGAAGACGGGGCAGAACGGTCAATCATGGCATGGAAGGAACACTTCGAAACAGCGACAAACCAGGATATAAGTGGGCGAGCGACACAATCTAGTATTTATACACGAAAGAAAACAATTCACTGTGTCAACTCAGCAGAACATCATCGGGCCAGATCGCACAGCCATGCAGGGAATCGCTGGCCGTGGCATCGACGCCTTCGAGGAGGTCGAGGCCCTAACAGCACCGGCAGCCTACTGGCCCCGTCGCCGCGTCCCCGTGCTCTGACATCGCGCACAGCCATTGGCCGGGCCGACTGGCCGACCGTGAGCGCCGTGTGCACACGTATGCTCTTATTGGTTGAATTAAATTACAGGGAGCTAGTTATTCCCCAGCAAACAATTACAATCAGGACAGATGGGGATAGTTGGGGGCAACTCTGGGCACAGTCTCACGGCGAAAGTTGATGAGGATGGATGTGTGGTGCGTGCTCGCGCGGCGCTTGACCTCGCTTTTCCCGCCAAATGGATATTTGGCTGGAAGGGGCTCCGTTACCCCGGCTGGACTCTTCAGTGTTTCCTCAACGAGTTAGGGTGCTCCCGTGTTCCTCGGCGGCGGATGTGTCGCTGTTTCCATACTTCTTCTGGACTGTGCGATCTCCTTGTGATCGTCGGAGGAAGACTCGTAACGGTGAGTGCCGCCGACGAGAAATCGTTGCCCGGTTGGTGGTCGCCACTGTGCACGTCCATTTCACTCAGAACAGCGCAATGAACCAGGAGTGGGGAGAGCTCGATTAGTGTTTGCTGCAATCGTAATGCACAGGGGAACTTACTTAATTTTTACGAAATTTATTATAGCAGTGACTAATAAAGAAATGAAATGAGAGTGGGGAGAAAAACAAGAGGCCGCCACTAACCGTCACTGATATATATATATATATATATATATATATATATATATATATATATATATATATATATATATATATATATATATATATATATTGACGTGTTAGAGGCATGCAGTATGTTGCCGAATGATCTAGTTAACACAAATGTTAATGAATTTATGCGCCTACTCGATGTCTATTTATCTGATTTATTGCAATGAATAACCCGAGCTTTAGTTATTGAGATTCATGTTCTTGTTGTTGGGTTTCCAAAAAAAAAAACGGCAGGAAGTGGAAGATGGAAGCTTGCGATGAAAAAATCCGTAAACAGGAGGTGGGTGCTCGAGCCGACGTTTCGACAAGTGGACTTGTCTTCTTTAAGGCTGGAACGTCGGCTCGAGCACCCACCCCCTGTTTACGGATTTTTTCATTGTTGTTGGGTTGCAATATAGATTTTATGTTTGCATAAGTGCGTGTCTAAGTTCATCATGTTGCATAAGTGTGTCTACCTATAGCGTTGTTCCTCCACGTCATGTCCTTATACGCGAGGGTTAGCAGTATTCCTAAGCGAACAGGCAGATAAAGAAAATATATTTTTTTTTTGTATTCGCCTTCCATGCCATGACCCCTCCTCCTCCTTCTCCTCTTTTCGTAGGTGCTTTACACGTCAGACACCGTCGAGCACACTGGCAGAGCGTGGGCATCGCTTGTTTCACGTCTGTGCGTCACAAAGTGAGCGAAACATAAACAAATAAAATAATAGACTAGGTAGCAGCGGAGCTGGTGGCGTTGCCCTCCTCCTCACCCCCACTTCCCTTTTCCATGTGGGTCCCCTTGCTTTATATATTATGTGTGACTATGTTTGCTATCTTTCTTTCTATCTTTTTTTTTTCATCTGTTTCTATATCTTTCTCTATCTTTTTCTCTTTGTATCTTTTCCTCTCTCTCTTCCTTTTTTTTCTGTCTATTTCTATTTCTTTTTTTCTCTCTCTGTACTCGCTGTCTCGCCCATCGGAGTTATTGCAACCCACGCCTGACAACCCACGCCTGACAAACCATAGCGAAGCGGAAGACGAAGAAGAGGACGAAGAGACCGCATGCCGGTTCACGATGATGATAGCTTTCTGGTGTCTCCGCACGGCATAACGAAAAGCTTAACAGTTCCGTTTTAAAGGAAAGGCCACTTTAAAAAAAATCATTTCGCCAGTTTGCTTAAAACAATGTGTAAAACACGCTATCAGCCTCTTTTTCTCTCTCCCTCTTTATTTCCCTCCACACATTTTCTCGAACCGAGACCCCACTTCGATGCAGCAAGACTCGGACGAGAGGAGGGACGCAGGAAAGTAGCGCAGCTATTGCTCCTGCTGCACCGAACTATATATCGCAACGCTGTAGCTTTGAGAGAGCGAGTACAGTTCGTGCCCTAATGATTCGATTCGGGTCGATCGGCTTTCACCTGCGTGGCCTCGGACGCGTTTTGTATGCACGCTGATGCCTTTGTTGGTGTTGTTTCTCTCGTCGTGTTGTGCTGGGAGACGGAATTGAGACGCCTGTGTGTGTGTGTGTGTGTGTGTGTGTGTGTGTGTGTGTGTGTGTGTGTGTGTGTGTGTGTGTGTGTGTGTGTGTGTGTGTGTGTGCGTGCGTGCGTGCGCGTGTGTGTGTGTGTGTGTGTGTGTGTGTGTGTGTGTGTGTGTGTGTGTGTGTGTGTGTGTGTGTGTGTGTGTGTGTGTGTGTGTGTGTGTGTGTGTGTGTGTGTGTGTGTGTGTGTGTGTGTGTGTGCTTACCGGAATCTATAATCAGGCAGTTGCCATTTCTGGTCTGCGCGGCGCGATAAGCTGTTGACCACGTGTCGAGCTCCTCTCCTGCGCTGTAGAGGTACACACATATATAGAGCCGGATAAGTGTTAGATAAGAACGAAGCAAGAGAAAGCCATTGCACCTCAATTTGTCCGGCTGCGATATTGAAGACGAATACACTCGCTGAATTCCGTATTAGGTGTTAAATCTTTACTCGCGGGCGTTCCAACGATGCCGGGTGAGTGATCTTGGCATTCGATCTGGTGCCGCTCGAGGATTGCCTCGAGCGACCAGTCAATTATACCTCGACTAGAATTTAATGAGATTGCACGGCAGCTAGCTCTGGCGTATGATAAAGGTCACTTTATTGGCGCTAGAGCGCCTGATGAAAAAGTATGTGAGATGATGTCCCCTCTTACCGAGATGTCGGTTTATGGGGTTTAACGTCCCAAAGCGAGCCACGGTTATGAGAGACGCAGTAGTGGAGGGCCCCGGCGCTGACAATGTACGCGCCCGGAATCAGTAGCGTATAGCCTGCAATTTTTTTCTGGGGGCAAGGTGGTGGGGCGGCGTAGGAGGGTTTCAATTTTATTTTATGTATGTTCCTGCGTGCATTTGTATGTGTCCGCGTATATATACCATAGGTCGGCAAACTCACTCATGAGTCGACTCATTCGGACTCACTCAGACTCAGATCGGGCCGTGAGTCTGAGTCTGAGTGAGCCCGGCTGAGTAATATTTTGGCGAGTGAGACAATATTAATATTAGACAATATTAATTAGTTGAAGACAATATTAGTGAGTCTGAGTCCGAGTGAGTCCAGTTGAGGCAAATATTGGTGAGTCTGAGTCCGAGTGATCCTTAAGCTCAAAATATATTTCTTGAGTGAGTCCGAGTGAGCTCCATCTTTTGTTGCCGACTTATGGTCCTGTCTACTCATCTTCAGCATTACTGTCAGCCTTATATGGGCTTACGTTTATACTCAAGTCTATACACGCATATCTCAGCACACTAGCATTCATGCGCCACCTCAATATTTATTGATCAGAGGCGCGAGTTAGGGGAAGGGGTGGCCTGACGTCCCCCAGCAAACTCTTTCTTGGGAATTTCTTGATAAAACTATCTTGTGTGAGTCGTGTATTTCTGTCATGGTCTCTAGATGGTTAAGCACAACACAGGAACACCGAGGATAACGAAAAATTGCTTTATGCGAGAAAACCACTAAACTATTTACATAAGAAGTAGTGAAGAAAGCCCAACTATATAAACAAACATCCCTTGTGCACACTATCCCAAAAACTAATAAAAATATTTACAGTTTCGTCACGGGTTACTGGCGTTGACGTGGCAGCTCCGGTGCTGAGGCGACAACTTGTCGTGTCTGCGAAGTGCGTTGCTTCACCGGAGCCCGACCGTCTGTTGCACCGTCGGGTAGCTGCAGTTGCTGGTCCACGCCACGTCAGGTACTTGCTTTGGCTGTACCGCTCGTAGTCCGGTGCGCGACCCACGGAGCATAGCCGCAGAACATCTGCGCGTCCTCAGGAGAAGGGTCTCGCAGATGCGCGCTGGTCGCCCTCCTGGTCACGCCTCCCAGGTCACAGTACGTTGCTGCGAAGGCTGGGGCACATTCCCAGGAGCTGTGCTGGCGGACCTCAGGCGAACGCCTTGCCACGACCACCGCTCGTCCGTGCCTCTGCCCGTTCCAAGCGCGCTCTCTCTTCCTCCTTCTCCTCGCCGGCCACGTCGCCTCTCGTGCCTCTTCTTCTCCCTCTTCTTTGCGTTCTTTATTCAATTCTCCTTCAATGTATGGTCTTCTTCTTTCTCTTCACTCTATGTTTCTTCGTATGACATCTGTCTTTTCTCTCATTTCTTCTTCCTCTACATCTCCCTCTTCTGCCAGAAGTCAACAAATTCATGACAATTTCATAAAAATGTCCCTACTGAATTGATATATGACAATGATTACATATGATATATGATGATAACTCGTATTTGATGGTACAAGGTCAAAAGGCGTACCGTAGATCACCGATTATGTGAGTATTGGCGTTGATGAAGATTGACACCAAGATCGTGATTGAGAAAGCTAATTTTACGCCAACGGACCCGTGAGTCGACTCACTCAGGCTCATTCAGGCTCAGGTTAAGCCGTGGGTGTGAGTCTGAGTGAGTCCGGCTGAGGAAAATTTTGGTGAGTCTAGTCCGAATGAGCCCTCAGAGCAAAATACATTTCTTGAGTGAGTCCGAGTGAGCCCAAATTTTTTTGCCGACCTATGATATATACACATATGAAACTGAAAATTTTCGGGGGGAGGGGTTCCCTACACCTCCCCCCCCCCACGCCCGCCCCTCCCCGTAATGTGGGAAAGCGAAGCTTGGCAAGCGCGTACGCGTGCATGCTTTTTCTTTCTTTCTTTTTTCTTTCTTTCTTTCTTTCTTTCTTTCTTTCTTTCTTTCTTTCTTTCTTTCTTTCGCATTGCACAATGCTACCTCCTGTTTCCGTCCTCCATGCTGGGAATCGCAGCTTCGTCCACATGCTTAGCAGCGGAACACTTCGGTTGCTGCAGGCAACAATGACGATCACGCGCTCATATGCAGGCAACTATGAAATGTGGCGACGTGAAATGACAAGCGACTTCGATAAAAGATCGGATTGCCGTATCAGAAACGGCCGATCGCCGACAAGCGCACGGTCAAGAGAGCCACCAGTTGTTGGAAAACGGCGCACACAAACGAGCGCGCCACCGGGGCACCTTCGAGGGACGCATTTCTGTACGCCCGCCGGCGCCGGGTTTTTCGCGGACACGACACCGGCCGCCACCGAAATCAGCGAGTCGTAACAAGCAAAACAAAAACGACGCCTCGTATAGCAGCGTCGACTGCGCACCGAACGGAGATATCTTCTGAGTACTTCTTTGTGATACATAGCGTACACATCATAAATCGGCTTGTCTTTACACGCTTACGCTGAGTGGCCTCTTGTCGTTGTATACGTGTTTACATATCACACCTTGATAGAGTTGACAGCTGACCGCGTATGAGTGCATGCATGCATGAGCCTAACCCGCCAATGGGAGTTTCACGTTGATTCTAGATTTGCTGCGTCAATCGAAAACTAAAATGAAGCAAGCAAATGAAAAAGAAAGAAAGAGAAAACGGATTAAAAGTCATCGCCGTTCTAACCGTGCGTGGAAGGACTTCGAACATTCGCCCGGCTCTACCTTTTTCTTCTTTTCTCTCTCTCTCTCTCTTTTTAACACACGCTGGCGTGCGTCGAAAATATAAAGATGTCGGAATGCGCGTAACGCGAATCCGCTTAGTAAATTCTGTACAACTTGATTTGTAGCGTTCGGTGTTGAGAGAACATTGGCGCACACTCGCCAATTGCTTTTTTTTCCGTCTGGGGAGAAAATGGGTAGCGACTCGATTATTCGAGGGCTTCGCGCTGCATATGCATGATTCCGAGTCCCCACGCTCGCTGAGTGAATAATTTCTCGGGGCTCCTGGATGTAGCGTGTTTCCTTCGCAGCGCGGCATTCGCCATTGCGTGCGGCAAATTTTAACGCGCCACCTCGATAATGAGAATTGGGTTTATACCGAGTGACGATGCCACATCGGGCACCATGTGGAGGCGAGCGATAAATTGAAAGGGATGGGGGGGGGGGGGGGTACTTGCAGTGTTGATTAAAACAAGGAAAAAGAGAGCCACACGGTTCCTCGCGCGTTTGCTTGCTTGCTTGATCCTTCTTGGCTCTTGCCCACTACGGCGGATTGGCCATGAAACCGGCGGTTAATATAAGTGGCGAAATTTAGAATTTAGACGAAGGAAAAGGAACTAATCGGCCGTCTAGGGTATATAGAAAATTTGAAGAATTATTAGCTTATGTACCAATAAAAATAGGAACAGACCAATCATATGGAATACAATGAATCAGCGAGAGGAAGTCCGATGTACCAAATTTTGACTGAGTATAATTAACGAGGAATTCTTCTTGTGTCCCTAAGAAATTCGCATACGGCTAAGCAAACGTTTCTGTTGCTGTGGCCCGGGAAGACGCCCCAAGGGAAAGAATATTTTCAGAGTCAAGAGTAATTCTTAAGTTTCTGAATAACATTTCGAAATGTCTTTCTTCCCCTGTGGCCAGTGAAACGACTGCAAGTAAGTAAAAAGTTATCGATATTTTCAGGTTCTCGACAGTAAAAGCATAGAGGAGACGGCACCAGACCAAACCTGCATAAATAAAAATTAAGAGGAGGTATACGGCATCGAAATTTTGTAATAGATATTTCCAATTCGTGCGTGGGGCACCATTTGTTATCCCAGGCAAAAGAAAGAGATGACCGTATTCTTGAACTGGTGATTTAACTTTCGTGGAATCTTGAAGTAACGAATATTTGCGGAATCTGGATTCGTCTTAAGACGATCTCGAAGGCAAAACCATCTTCTTTTTTTTTCTTAGTCTATTGTATTGATTGTATTGACTACTCATCATCATCAGCCTGACCACGCCCACTGCGGGGCAGAGCCCTCTCCCCTGATTCGCCAATCAGCCCGGTCCTGTGCTTGCTGCGCCCACGTTATACCCGCAAACTTCTTAATCTCCATCTGCGCACCTAACTTTCTGATCCTCTCGTTAAAGGGACGCTAAAGAGAAACAATGAATCGGCCTAGATCGATATATTGCGCTCTGAGAGCCCTAATGTCGTTAATTTCGCCATCATAGGTTTATTGATAGAGGAGGAAATCAAGTTCAAAGTATCATTTTTAAATTTCGCGCCGAAATCTCCCCGCGTGACGTCACGGATTTCAAAGTGTGTTTATCGTATTTTGGAGCCATTGGCTCAACAAAATTACCCCAAACTTGGTACGTTAAAGGAGTACTGACACGATTTTGAGACATCGCAAAAGGGACATTTTTTGCTTCGTTGGTATGCAGTGTCAACGCTGTCCACACACCGGAGTCGGAGAACACGTATAAAATATTTTAATTTGACTTTGAAGTTTTCGTCGCTGAGCATCTGCAAGCCAGCCCCACTGCAAGGACATTATCCCGACGAGGCAAGACAGTTCCCCCGAGTATGCGAGTTCTGCGTCCTGCATGCAGCCTAAATCGCAGAAATCACTGTCAGGGTCACTGGACGACAGTTAACTCATCGTTGTTTACGTGCGCCACGAACAGATGACGGATTTGCCGCTAGTATGTCGCGAGTTTCTGTATCCACGCGTTTTAGGTTTCTCGACACTAGCATTTTTATTTAGAGCAATAATCCGAAATTTTTGAAAATACGTGTCAGAATTACTTAAAGGGGCCCTGCAACACTTCTCGAGCATGCTCAAAAAGCGCTGCCGATCGGTAGTCGAGGCTCCCGAGAACACGCGAGCCAAATATTATAGCGATGCGCACGGCCTGGAATTTACAATAAATTCTCAAAGTCAGTTGAAAATCGCTCCCTCTTCTCTCGACAAATGATGTATTAGTCCGCAAAATATGACGCGATTGTCGGCAGTTCCACCATTGGCTGATGTTATAATCACGATAACACCCTCATTATTACTTTCGTTGTTAATTTTGAGTTCAATAAGTAGATAATATGTATGTTTATATTATGTTATCGCGTTAAAAACACCGAACAAACATTAATATTAGCACTTCCGGTCTCACCGACAGCTCGTCTGCTCGTAGTTGCGTGGTTCCGTTTTCTTCGCCATGCGCAGTGCCGAAAACGTGAATATTTCTGTGCTTTTGACCATCGCCGGTTGCCGTTGAGAGTGGCAGCCGTTCGAGTGTTGCCTCGTCAGCTGAGAACTGCATCGTCGGCACGTTCTCACGACCGACCGAGGCACGGGCGCAGCGTGTCTCGGATAACAATGCTGGCGTCCGGTAATGGCGGCGCTTCGGGGTCGTCTGCCAGTGCCGTCTTACGAGGCGGTGTATCGGAGTATGGGCCGAAACCGATCTCAGCTGTCATTCGTTCCAAACGAGCACGCACGTTTGCTTCCATGGTTGGCAGAGCGATGAAAACACTACGGCGTTCGAGGTGCACACCCAACATTACCAAACCGACGCGCAGTTTTCAAGCACGCGCGATACACAGCGCGATCGACTCCGCTCGACGAGAACGACGCAAGCCGACCGGAAGTGGCGGCACAGACCACGTGGTTGCGCCGAGACGCCAGAGAGAAAAAAATGAAAAAAATGCCGCCGGCGCTGACGTCGCCTCCTCACACCTCCGCCCTCCCTCCCTCCCCTCACGCCGCGCGCAGCTTTCCGCGCGCTCGCTGCGTTGAGTTGAGAGAGAAAGCTGCGGAACGTGATCTCTATAATTTGGTAACACCACTTAGACTTGACGGATTCGAAAAATTTTTGCGGCATATGGCTCGTGAAGAGTCATACGTCAATAATGGGACTATTCCAATATAACAAAGAAAGGTGTTGCAGGGCCCCTTTAAGTCTATGGCCGGCCCGCTCAGAGGACAATGTACTTCATTTTTACCGATTAGGAACTACAGTAGTCTCTAGTAGGCGCCGTCAAAACATGTGACGTCACGGCGAATGGTGAGGAAACTTCAAGGTGGCGTTGCCACTCACATATTGTCTTTGCGCGTTTTCTCGCTTACTAAGCTTCTCGCAGCAAGCGTGGTGTTTCTGATATCGTGAAAGATTACTAATATGAGAAAAGATCGTTTTGCTCTTTAGTGTCCCTTTAAGCATCTCTGCCTGTTACGTAGTTTCAAGCACAGAACAGGCACCGTTCCGCGTAGGTTCTCGTTTTCCCTTTCGTTTATAACGCACAGTATCTGTACGCCCACCCCACACTACAGGGAATTGTGCATCAGGTCAGGCCTCCCCGCCATTTCCTTTTATCGCCTAATCTTCCGTCTCCCAGTCTCTCGCATGCACGCTCTGAACTACGCACCTTCGCTTTCGTGCACTGCGTAAGGTGGAGCACCCACTTTGTTTACAAACACGCAGCCCCAGTCTGGTGCGTCGTCCTGATATTGGCCGACACGATTTGGAGCTTCCGCGACGAAGATTTTTTTTTTCCCCGAGTGGGGAGAGATTTCGATTTGCGTGCTGCGATGCACAACGGTGCTCTCGGTCGTGACTGCAATTCGCTAAGAAATGGCTCGTATCTACGCAACGGCGCTCCCCCCCCCCCCCCCCCCACACACACACACACACAGACACACGCCAGTTTGCGCGCGCCTTCTTACACGCTGTAGAAAGTAAAAAAAAAAAAAAAAAAGGTTTGTACGAAACACTGCAGAAGGTTCAAGTGTCGTGGCCTAAGGCTTCTGATCCGTAGTACCGCGCGGGACGCGGTTTATTGGGGTTACGCTATCTCGTTGAATATTTGTGTTGGTGTTTCGTCGCGGTTGTATGTCCTGCATAGCGGGTCGCCTTGCGTTTGGTACTGCAGCGCTTCCGCGTCGAGCGAGCGAGCCGAGAGACCGCACACGTGCGCGGATATACACACTGTATTCACTGTTTCTGAAATGTTGTGGTGGCGAGAGAGAGATTAAAAAAAAAAGAAAAATATCCAGGCCGCCCAAGTTCGCTCTTGTGTATGATGTTCTTACAGAAGTGCGCGCGTTGCATGCGTGCATTCCTCCTCCCTTCTATACCTCGGAGCGAAAGGGTTGATAAGGCATCTCGAAGAAACATTGCGTTTTTTACCGCCGTTCGCGTGTATAGACGAGGGCCCGCGAACTGCCGATAGCTCGTAGACGTCCCAGATCGAGTTAATTGCTGAGCGAGAAGTGTTGATGGCGCGTCGACGTTGCGTGATCAAGCTGCAGGAATCTTTGGGCGGGTCGTATCTATAGCCACGGTGCAGTCTTCAATGGGCGAATCACCGCGGTGGTCGTAATTACAACTGCATACGCGGCAATCACGTGTGGTCGCCTATGTTTATACGGCTGCTCGTTGAGTTAAGGTTTTCTGGGCTTCCGCGGAGGTCTGATTAGGAGGGATAATTTGGTTTCGTTTATTTTTTAGAGCCAAGATCTTAGCCTGCCCAGTGCTGTCGTCGTCTTACAGTATACACTATAGTAGTAGTAGTAGTAGTAGTAGTAGTAGTAGTAGTAGTAGTAGTAGTAGTCCTCGCGCAGGGGTCACGTGACCAGAGGAGGAGGAGTGAATAAATAAATAAAATGATGATGATGATTGGGGGAGGGAGAGAAAAGCGTCTTTGAGCTTACAGTTAGCTATAGGTTTAAACTTTAATTACTATTTCAAAAATTATTTGATCGCAAACACACGGTACATTCACACACGCACACACCCACACATCGAGGTACCAAACAAATACAACACGTACAACACCAAACATCTGATGCCTGGATGCTTGGGTGTGTGCGTGTGTGAATGTGCCGTGTGTTTGCGCTCAAATAATTTTTGAAATGGTTTACCAACTAGCCCAGCAATAGGTTCTTTTAAACTTTATAGTTCCGTTAGTATGAACCCGGAACCCTCCTCGGTGTCTTGTTAAGCGTTGTTTTGCTACGTGACACGAATAAACGCTTAAGGACCACAGCGGTGGTGAGAGCGACGTCGATAAGACGTCGTTTACGAATCCCGCGGCGCCGATCTAACGTGGAACCCGATGGAAACAGATGGGACACTGCGAAGGTGGCCTCCCACGCTGGGAGGCCCTATTTCGTTGTTTCTTACTTCTGCGACGCCCCGATTAGGTACGGGCGAATAGGCGCATCGTCATCAAATCTATCCACGCCGTCCTCCATCTCGGTGGCGCTCCCTCCCCGGGCCTTACGACCACCGCACGTGGCAGTCTAATTGAGGGAGGAGGGGCGGCGCCGCCTTAGTGGAAGCAAAGAAGCCGGAAGGCAAGCTCCACTTTGCAAGCAGGCCCCGACGACGTGTCCGCACTCGCCGCAAGGCGGCAGTGGCGACGGCTAATAACATAGATTTAATCAATGTAAATATGGTATTAGGCCAACATAAAACAAGGAAGGTATTTTTTTTTTTTTTCTCCGAGCCTGGTGGCAGACATGTCACCGCCCCGTTACAAAGGGGACGCTCATAGCATCCATCCATCCATCCATACCTGCGGCCGCGGGGAAAGCGACCGGTCCGTTTGGTGTCTACACCCGTTTGTGCGTGTCACAACCGCATCTTTCGATACATAGCCCGCATTCTGCTACTCGCATATGCGTGCATACAGAAAGGGGGGGGGGGTGCAGGGGAGGGCCGCCCCCTAGTCATGTGATCATCATCACCATCCTGACTACGCCCACTGCAAGGCAAATGCCTCTCCCATATGTTCCGCCAATCAACCCGAATTCTGCCCTCCCCCTGCCCCACCCTTTTCACTTAACAAAAGCCGTAGATTGATGGTAACACGATCGACACGATCGCGACAAGCTGTGGGCCTTGCGTACGCAATGGTGCATGCATGTATGTACACTCGCAATCTGGCACAGCATGGCGGCATGCAAAGAATCACCAGCAAGCTTCTCACGAAAGCGCGTGCGCCACTCGCAGCAGAAACGTTCGACTTTCTCCTCACCGTGCGAGACTGTGTACGTGCAGGCATTCGGCTCGCGGCTGCTGCTGCTGCTGCAAGCATGAGTACAACACTAGACGGTGCCTTGCCAGCGACGGTTTTTGTTAAACCTAGTTCATCAGGCCTAGTTACCGCTTGTTCTTAAACCGCTGCATGCCAGTATGCGCGTAGTCGATCGCGTTGTTCGGCTTCAGTTCCCAATTAAAAAACGCCAGGCCTGCGCTGAAACCGCAGCACAGTCACAGCGAAAGCTGGAAGAGCGGCGTTTCGAGAGCACGTTGTAAGCTCCTGGGCCTGCATAGTATATGGCAAACCCGAACGGCCTTTCACAATGCCGATGTGGAAGTCAGACCTGTTCGCGATTACTTTCGCGAATGTGTCTCTCGTTTTGTCGAAATGCAGAAAGTGCAGATGGATGTACCGGAGTGGATTCCCAGAGTGGAGTTGTTGTTACACATGCCAAAGTTTTAAGATGTAGTCAGCTAACAGCTGATGGTGTATCACTGTACTTTTCCCTGGTTTACGATTAGTGTATGAAAATTCTTTGTGAGGCAATAAAGAAAAAAAAAAAAAAAAAAACGGCATGGCTCAGAGGTTGAATACTGGGCTCCCACGCAGAGGGCCCAGGTTCGAACCTCGTTCCATCCTGGAATTTTTTTCTTATTTCGTTTTTTTTTATTTCGAGCGATACTGGTTACGGACACCGGCGGCGGCGGACAACTACGGCGCCAAAAACGGCCGGTGAAATGATCTCATAACAGCTTTCGCTGTAAAACGTACGAGGTCTGCCCGCAAACAGGGGGCATTAATTGCGCGGGGAGATACAAGAAGTAATGAAGTGATCAACGCCCTGACTTGTGTTAATCTCACGACCGCATATCGGGGTTGTAGGTTCCTTATACCTGCCAGCGTGGTTAATATATGTGTATATGGCGGTGTAGCCCCCGCCTTTGTATATATAGCTCTCGTTTGGCTGCGCCGGCGCGCTCATAGATTTAGCACATTCTACAGACTCGCACTGGACTGTATGCCTATATTGAAGACGTAATCTCTTGCAAGCCCGTCCTCAACCCCTTGTAGACGTTAATGAAGTGACGACTTTATGTGCCATCGCGATCACCCGGATGATAGCTATAGTGTGGTCTCGACCATGGAAGGCTATATAGGTATCCGTAGGATTCCCACTCCGAACTTACTTTCTACGGGTGTTCCAGGCTATATATGTATAACCTAGCTCTCTTCATCATGTAATCGCACATGCATTCAGCACGTGTCGAGAGATACCGCGCAAACTGCTGCGCAGCCTCGGGATCGGTGTTCACTGCGCTGTGAGTGATCGTCCGATGTGGAGATTCGCTGTTGTGACCGGCTGAGACCGCGTCTGTGCTCGCAGGACAGCAAACCGCATTTTCTTGTCCGAGTGAGTTTCGTATACCTTTCTATTTACTTTCGTCTTCCTTCCTTTCTCTCTCTCACTCCCTCAGTGAACACCGAAGCACATTGCGTATATGCATAACTATTCCCCTATAGCTAAGGAAAATGCGGCTTTGGTTTGACATATCGATTCTGCTATAGGTAGCTAAATGAATGAAGGAACAGGAGAGAGGGAAGACATGGATGTTAACCAGTCTAGAAAAACTGGTATGATACACTTGGGAAAGGGACGGGGGAGTTTGAAAGTTAGAGGCAGAGAGAAAGAGGGAGAGGGGGAGCACACACAAACAAAGTCCCACTACTCACAGTCAAATTATCGCAACTGGTCTACAACCGCCGGTGCAAGGCTGTTGTCTTCAAGAATTTGCGCAGTGCCTTCGTCGCCTTCGTCCGCGATGACTTCTCAGGAGGACATTCCAAAACAGTTACTGCCGTCGTTGGTCGGTGGTCTAGGCGAGCTATAGAGCGACTGCGAATGATTGTCTCTGCACACTGTAGCGAGGACAGTCGCAGAAGATGCGCTGTAATGTCTCCTCGCTACCGCAGGGGTCGCAAAGAGGGTTGTCAGCCATTCCGATGGGAACGGAAAACGACTTCGTGAATCTATAGAGGGCTAAAAGCGAATCCAGTTAGCAGGGTGCCCGTTCCAAGGTCCGGCGCAGCGCTGATTCAGATTCGGCTACACGAGATTCCTTGGCAGAGATGTGCCGTTGAAATACGGCGAGATGTCGCCGCGGCGTCGTGTCGGTCTCTTGAGCCGTCGCCAGCAGGTGTCTGCGGACGGCGCCCTTTGTGACGCTCGGTGCCGAACCCATTCATCAAGCGCACTGCGGCGGCATGTGTGGATGAAACATCAGCGGCCTTTCGCTTTCACCTCCCGAGACTGACGACACCGGGTGCCTTGGGGCCAGGGACGGTGCGCCGGGACGCCGATAGATGACGTCACGAATGACGTCTTGCCGCTGCCCCGGTAGCGGAGTGGCGCTTGAGCGCCGATCCTGCACTCGTAGCTATGCTTCTACTGGGCTACGTTGCCCATCTCTGGTTGAATGATCGAATGTGGTAGGATATCAGGTGAAGAGAAAGATATAAAGATATCTGTGTGTGTGTGTGTGTGTGTGTGTGTGTGTGTGTGTGTGTGTGTTTGTGTGTGTGTTTGCGTGTGTGTTTGCGCGCGCGTGTGTGTGTGTGTGTGTGTGTGTGTGTGTGTGTGTGTGTGTGTGTGTGTGTGTGTGTGTGTGTGTGTGTGTGTGTGTGTGTGTGTGTGTGTGTGTGTGTGTTTGCGTGCGTGTGTGTGTGTGTTGCAGAAATTATAGATATGCTTAGGGGACGCACAGAATGAAAATATTTTACGGTATAACGTGTGGACGGTGATTCAGAATCGACAGTTCAAGTTAGTACAAGCTACAGACCGTAAAGGTATCCGAAAATGACCATGCATGGTGACACCAGCTGCAGCCGTTAGTTTAGTTTTTCCTTCGTGGCTGTTTTACCGGTCGATCGTATAATTGTCGTTCCCAACATATTGCTGGTAATCGTCGTAATGGTAAGCTATGCGCGGGCCACTCACAGGCCCGCGGCAACATGGCGGATCGACAAACGCGCGTAGGCATTCGTAAGCATTCGCCGAAGGCCAGCTTACGTGTGGCCGAGGCATTCCTGGGAGGGTAAACGCGTTGGTGATCGATACTTCACGATTCTCTAAGCGCCGCTGGCAGACTAAAAAGAAACGAACAAAACACAAAGAAACAAAATAATGGAAGTCAACAAACCGATCCCAATCGTGCATAGGCGTCAGTCAGTTCTAACGTAACGCGAGTGAGGTAGTTGAAGCGATTACGAACGAGATTGTAAGCATGCGCTCTCGTTAACCATGCAGTTCATAACGCAGATTCGATGGCCTGCTAAGCCGCGTAACGCAAGGTTAACTTAAAAGTTTACTTCGAAGATTAAGCAGGGTATTAAGCCTATGTATGAGAGAGCACGAATTTAATTCCGAGAAATACGCATGGATTTCCTCTGCAGTTTCGTGTTACGAACTACTTAAAGACATCGCTTTTTTTTATTTCACGAATGCTTTTTATTCACAGTGTGAAGCCTTCTGTATGGGAAGTAAGGATATATGGTTCCAGAATATAACACGGAGCAACTTGTTTTCCTTAGAGGTTGGTCACAACCGTACGGCAATCGTTGGTATATTGTTTTTCTTTTTTCCGTCTAAGTGCGCGCTGTGTACGCTATATAATGAGGTTAGATGTTGTGGTCGGTACGTTTCGGTGCCGTCTTTTACCAAGATCAGCCTTCGATTTGCTATTATAGCCTGAAGGAGAAACAGATTGCTGTAAATATCGGGGCATTTCGCGACCACCCACTGCGGGTTCTGGTGCCGCAGGCTGAGGTAACGACGCCGCCGCGTACACTGCACTATATAGAGAGTGTGGCTTCCCTCGGGCGCTTACTTGGCTATAAGAAGTGCGTAACTATAACTAGTTAATTATGCAATGTAGTTTACTAACTGTTGAATGTTATTTCAAGTAAGCCCGACAGCGCGATTCGTTCAGCTTGCATAGGAATGTTGCTTAGCGGTATACACGATTTTTCTCATATTCGATCGCCCGGCCTTGTGCATCGCTCTTGTGTAGGGTAGCAAACAAGATCAGTTAACTTCCCAATACTATTAAGGCGATAGCCTTAGATGCCTCGTCAAACGCGAAAGGTGACCGTCGGCGTCGGCGGCGTCAACACGAGCGGTGCAAAGAAATTATAATGCGATGACGTCA
This sequence comes from Rhipicephalus sanguineus, assembly GCF_013339695.2. Taxonomy (NCBI): domain Eukaryota; kingdom Metazoa; phylum Arthropoda; class Arachnida; order Ixodida; family Ixodidae; genus Rhipicephalus; species Rhipicephalus sanguineus. Next base: position 27,380,976 of record NC_051184.2, read on the forward strand.
ACCTATGATGCCATCGCGACGTCACAGGCCACAAAAAAAAATTGTCGCAAAGACGTCACTATGACGTCTGATCGCGCGACGTCACATGATGACGTCATCACATCACGTCGTCGCTCGGTCAAGGATGACCCGATCACGGAGGCACTGCAAAACCACGTTAGCTGCAGAAAGCTTCCAATTCCTCCGATCCCGGAGGCAGCGTAAAACCACGTTGGGCGCGGAAAGCTTTAGGGCGGGGTCAACGCAATCGACTGAGAAGGAATGCGTGTATGCACAAATGAATATATGCGCATTTACCTAAGACGACTGGAAGGCGAAAGCCATCTTTTTTCGTTGTTCCCCCCTCTCTCTCTTTTTCTCTATACGCGGTTCTGCGTCTCCCGAAACCAGCGTGACCTTAAAGGTGTGTCACCGCCTATTATATAGGTGGACTTGTATAACATGCAAATCACGTTGAGTCAGAGAATATGCAGTTTCCCATTTAGAGGCCGAATCCCATCAGTCTCTTGCTTTCCAAATCGCGAAAATGAACCAGCGCGGGCATAAATACTGTAAACAGATGGCACAGGCCGATAACAGAAACCTATCAATACCTACAGGAAAGTCTGCACTCGCAACGTCACGCGGGCAACATGCGCTTTCGCATCTAACGTCGCGTTGCATATTCAAGAGATAGCAGTATATCTGGACGGTTTATAATTAGCTGTCAGTGTCGAGCATTTGCTCCTTTCAACTCGTCCACGTGTATATGTGTACGTGCGCGTACTGTAAAGCAGCAACTTGAATGCGGCGAAGCTTACGGTTTGGTATTTAGCTGTTTGTTTTTGCATTGGGCAAGGTCCACGTGCTTGTTTACATCGTGGGAAAACGTGGTTGAAGTGTACACAGACGTGTCATATATATAGAGTCTACATGGCGAGCCAATCAGCGTGCAGATGAGAAAAAGAGGCATGAATGCGAGTTTCCTTTAATTGCACGCTTGCCGACAGGTTGATAGTACCCTATTATTTACGACACCCTAAGGTTGAAACAACGCACGGGGTGGGTTCGTCGTATAATTGAGATGCAAGGCCAGCCGTTGGTGGTGGTTTTCATCGGTGCTGGGCATCTTGACAGGCCGAATCCTTGAAGCAGGGCGCGCGCTCCCACTGGGGAGTCGCGACACCGTCTATCGCCGGGTGTATTGACTTTGCTTGAAGCGCGTTCGTTTTAACTGTGGCTCCAATGGTCTGCAGTATCGATACCTGATAGCCAAGTTAGCATGGTTTACATGTGGACGAGTTGGTAGACAATCATCACAATTTAAGGATAGCGCTACCCGCCGCGGTGGTATACAGTGGTTATGGTGCTTGACTTCTGACCCGAAGGTCGCGGGATCGAATCCCTTTCCGCGGCGGCCGCATTTCGATGGAGGCAAAATGCTAGAGACCCGTGTACTTAGATTTAGGCGCACGTTAAAGAACCCAGGTGGTCGAAATTTCCGGCGTCCTCCACTACGGCGTCTCTCATCCTGATAATGCAGTTCCGGTATGTAGAACCCCAACAATTATTATTATTATAGTGCTAGATGGAACAACACGTCGTGGTATCGTAACTCTTTGCGGTGTCCACGTTTAAAGCAACGCCTTTAACTAGAGACACCGGATTGAACGACACATTCTGACTGTGTCTTGAAGAGTGTGTTTGTGTTAGTCGTTCATCGACGTTGTCACAATGACTGTGGTGCTGCCCTCATAGACTCCTCTTTTACAAACCCTGTCCCCATCCCAAGTATAGGGTAGCCAACTGGAAACCTCCCCTGGTTAAGCTTCTTTCATTTCCTTCGTCTTTCTCTCTCTCTTTCAATTTAAAATAAAGCCTTCTTCTAGACCAAGGGTTAGGAACCGGTGGTCTGCGAACAGCATCAGACTCGCGAGGTCGTGTCGCGCTGCTCGCAATATACTACAGCAAGATAGCTTCGTCGCGCAGCCGCTGCAGTCGTTGTTGCAATCACCTTGACTCGCTGTTGCTAACTAAAACGATCCAAAGAGCAACCGTGCGCTGGAATCAGTGTTGCCAGGAATGTACGATAAGGATAGGCCGTCGTCGTTAATGATGCGCACCGTGATGATGATTTCGATTTTATTAAGCTCTAGCATATTTCTTGAAGCGTTACGGTGACAAATATAGTCACCCAGCCCGCTCGACATAATCGCGTTTTATTACGCCGGTTTATAGTCTAGCATCTCCCCTATCTCACCTTGATCTTAGCTCTCTTCATCAATATCTCTATCTTATATATTATCTAGTAACACCTCACCATGACCCCGACTATGTCGAGTAAACAAACAGCGCGACGCCTTGCGGTCGTTCTCGACAGCGGAGCCTTGAATCCCGAACATTCTTTGGGTGGGGTGCGATCACTTACGATTTATACATACCCCTCACTGAGAAAGAGATTCATGGGAGTCTATTTTTGACACAGTCTAGCGAACTGCGGTGCAGTCACCTCCGTAAGAACGTGTCCCGAACGAAACCGACCCGGCGGTCTATAGACAGCTTATGACGGACGACTCGCATCGACTAGGGTTACTGTGGAGTCTATACGGTAACTCAAAACAAGCTTAAGGCATGCCGCCAGCTCTAATCGATGCTGCATGCTGTCACGTTACAATCTTTGCATCAGAAGCTGCAAGCAAAAAAAAAAAAATGAAACGAAGTTTGCGCGGGTCTGCTCTCCGAGCTACTTCGCGGGACAAACGCCTCTCCTCTCTTCATCAATCTACCTCGTTTTATATTTATTAGCTGTGTTTGTATGTAGCTTTCCCGAAGCTTCATTCATCAAGAGCTTCAGCTAAGAAAAGGAAAAAAAAAGTTACCTCGCAGTAACGCCAGTCATTTTTCTCTTTGTCGAAATTTCTTACGCGTCGTAGACGAAGGGCGTGCACCGTGAGACCGAGATCGCTGAATTATTCAAGGCGTTAAAAAAATAAATAAAAAAAGCGGCGCGCTTGTGAAGAAGCTCGTCTCAATCACTGTCCATGGTCATTAGTTTCGACGCACGCATAGCTGTAAATCGGGCCGCATAGTAACAAGATGTTTCCCTCCCGCTGGGCGAAACGAAAGACGAATGGCTGTACGGTATTTAGATAGGCTCGTGAAACAGGAGAAAATAATGTCATCCGTCCGTTTGCAGCGCGAAGGTGCCAAAGAAACCCATACGGTTTTCTCAGAAAGACATGAAATCTTCGCAGGCCAAAAATTCGTCCTGTTTCGCGGGTTCCTTGTGGCTTCTTGCTATACAAACGCGAGGCTGGCAGTTGGCTTTCCCTTTCATGTACTACGTATACCTCACTACACCTTGCAGGCTTCCGCCGAAGATTAATTTGCCATCGCCGGTAAGTTATAGATGCGAGCAGAGTTCTTCGCACGGTGGGCGGCGGTGGAAACGCCCCCCCCCTCCCCCCACCGCTCTGTTTTGCCGCCCATCCCTCCATGGTGGTTCATCGCCCACCGCTTTCGATAGACCGCCCACTGCTCCGATTGACTCCTTTGAAATGCGCGCCTGAGGAACCAATAAAATATAACTGCGCGCGCAGTGCCAGCAAGCCAGGCCTGCTCCAATTGCTCGAAACTGCTCCGAACCTGCTCCAAAATGGCGCTGGAAAACTGAAAAGAATGAAGTTTAACCGTGTGACCATCCAGCCAGCCTAAACAAAACCAAAAACATAACCTCTGTGCGATCCTAGTATGCCACTTATACTAGCTGCGTACTAGCATTGTCGATATTATATATGATTTGGCTGTGTATTTGTACCTGACAAGCAGACCATTTTGGTGGAGTGTGTGTGAGATTAGTTCGAGGTCATACTGATTACTAACTACTGCTGTGACGAGTGTGGTGTGTGACTTACATTTATTGCTTTATCAGCTTTGACCTCGTTTTTGCCACAAGAACTGGCATTTTAATTGTGCAACACATTTGTTTATATTTTTTGTTTTTAATTTTCAGTGCGGTCTATTTTGGTGAAGTATGAAAATAAGATTGCTTTGACCTTGTACCGATTATAAGCTGCTGTGGCAACAGAGATATGTGGTTGGGGTTTCTTTTACAATTTGATGTTCAGCTTTATCTCTTTTATATCATTTCTGCCAAAAGTACTGGTATTTTAAATATATAGCTAATCTTACTTGGTGTTCAATGACCATTCATGTGTCTAATTATTTGTTTCTTGCAATTTGCAGTAATTATTTTATGTGCAATATGCTTAGTAATAAACATTATTTATGAGATACCTAACTTATGCTTTAGACTCCGGGAGTCACTCTGAATGTTTTGCCATCTTCTCGAAAAACGCCAATCGCTGCTCCAACTAGCATTTTTTTCTGCTCCAAAAACACTTATGGCTGCTCCAAAGCAGCGTTTTTTCTGCTCCGGATTCTGCTCCAAAAAGCGAATTGTCACTTCCATCACTGCACATGTGACCCTTCTATGTATAACTCTCTTTAGAGAGGCACGCCGACTGTCTTGAGGAGAGTCGTGTGTTGTATGACTCTCTTTAAAAAGGCATGTTAACTCTTTTTTGCAGTGTCGTGCTTTCCACGACTCTCCTAAAAAAGAGTCAGCGTGACTCTCTAAAGAGAGTTGTACATGTGAAAGTCACATGTGAAGCAAAGAAGAGCCAAAGGATCTTTCTTTTTTCTCTTATAGAGTGTATGTCAAGCTATAGATCAAACTACATGACCAAATATCCAAAGGTCAAACTACATGACCTTGACATGTGCTTATATATAGGTCAAACAAACATGCACGTATTTCTCGAGAGAATATGGAGATCCATGGGAACAGTCCGCAGCTAATCATCGGGAGAAACACGCTACTTTAATACCAAGACGTAGCCAGAAAAAAAAAAAAAGAAGAACGTTCAAAAAACAGCGAAGAGGCTGGTTCCTTTACGTAATCTTATACTTACAGAAGCACGTTTACATAAGCGCGAGCAACCAGTTCCCAAGCGTTCCGTTTATAATTACTGATAATTCGAGATACGAAAACCGCAGGTTCTTCGGCCTAAATTATCGCGAGGTATCTCGCACACGGAATCGTTACGTAAATGTCTAACGTAAAGACCACGCTTTGTTGGGAAGTTATTGCAGGCAGCCGAATGAAGAGGTAATGGGCAATTAGCGAACCATGAGAGCGTGCGCCTGATTGCAGTTCGCGTATTCATATAATCCCTGCATTTTCGTGGCGCCATGTTGCTCGTGGATTCATTGTAGCGCTCGCATCGTTTCTCGCCCCCCCCCCCCCCCCTCTCTCTCTCTCAGCAATGAGAAAGCTGCGCAGTTAGTGAAGTTGAAAGAACAGTCTAACAAAGCGTTCCATTGACTCACATGACTCAACGAAACTCAACGACTACCGTATTTACGTGGATACTACCAGCACTTGTTAGCGCTAGCTGTATCGTTGGCTCGTGTTGACTATGTGACGAACAATGCCGGCAAGTATTTGGGCGTGGGATATATGCAAACACGAATACGCGGACGTAGAACTCGTCCTGTGGAAATGCAAACACACTACAAAGCTCTTCGATCATAAAAACTCGGAGCTCCTTGAGGAGCGTTGGCGCGACGCTCTGGCTAGCTCAGAAATACAAGACCAAGTTTGGGCCATCCAGCAGGCCCGTGAAACGGTGGAAAGGCTAAACCTTGCGGCGAGCACTCGGGTGGCCTATAGGAAAGGCCGCCAATCTGCAGGTTCTGAAAGAAAGTTTTGTCCTGTCCAGTCCATTTGCTAAATGGTCGCTAATGTTAACTAACGATGGCTGAATATCTGCTATGGTGTTGGACATCCGCTGCTTTAGCACCGCGACGCTGGCTTCGTTTGATCCCAATCTGGTTAGAAAATCGTTGGCGCAAAACATGAACGCGGACGAAGAAGTAACACGGACAAGCGTTTGTCCGTCTTACTTCTTCGTCCGCGTTTCATGTTTTGCGCCAACGATTTTCTAACCAGCTATGCACCAACTAGCCCAACAGCATTCGTTATTGAGTGATCCCAACGTAATCATTGAGTTGTCAAACCAGCGTTTCTAACATCGTTCTGAACCGCGCTTCCGGAGCACAGCTGAGATCGCCACCAGCGTCATGGACCTATTAGACATGAACGTTTGAGTGTGGTGGGGTCGCGCGGGGACCCAGGGGGCTTGGGACGTCTTGAATTCCCTTGCAATAAAGTTTTTTCGACTCGACTCACGTGACGTCTAGCATTGCGTTCGCGCGGTAAGACGGCGTACATTGCAATGTATACTCTACAACTACATCAAGGCAACAGCTATATTACCCGTGTTTTCAGCTATAGCCAGGCTTCGCCCGCTCGATTCAGCGTCGCCTGCGCGACAAATCGCGTGGTCTCCCGACGCGCTGTGCCCGGTATACCCAGCCACGCATGCGCCGTCGTCCCTATACTGGAGGCAGCTTAGGGACTCCAGGTGCGACGGCGCGCGGTTGTGTGTGTGTGTGTGTATATCTTAATTATGACATGCATGGGCATGTGCATGTGACGACGCATGGCGTGCGAGTGTGTATGTTTTAATTGCTGTCTCAATTAAGATATACACACGTGTACCACCATCGCGAAAGCTGTTGGCGCCGTGCTGTCGCCTTGCGCAAAGGAATGCATGATTAATTTAAAAGCTGAGCATCACGTTTCGCAACGTCGTTGCAAACTTGACAGTTTTTCTTCCAGGGTGTCGTTAATTTCTCTTTTTATTATTTCCCCCTAAGTGTCTCCAAGAAGTCAGCGACGCGACTTCGCGTGCGATAGCAGAAGTGCAGGTGCTGCGATCAACGGGCGTGATTATAAGGACGCCAACGCTTAAAGGCGGCTGCAATTTCCCACCTCATTCAAGCAATGTGTGTATGCATTTTAACAGCGAAGATGTTTAAGCTGCCATTAATATGTGCTCCGTGTCTCGCAAAAAAAAAAAAAAAAACTATCATCATCATGAACCGGCACGCGCTCTCTTCTAAAGTCCCTAGATTTTTCCCTGTTCTTTAAAAATCTAGGGACTTTACTCTCTTCATTCTCTTTACAGTGAAGTTGTTTAAGCTATCGGTAACGTGCGCGCTCCTTCGTGCAAAATTCCTCGGGTGGGTATGCGCCACAGCGATTGGGCAAGCCCTATTCTAGGCACTATAGCCCTACCAACGTGTACAGAAGGTGCGTGTGTCAAACGAAAACGGACACGTGAAAAGAAGAGATATATATAAAGAAACAGAAAGAAATAGATAGAAAGAAACACACAAGAAAGAGATACAAGAAACAGAGAGAAAGAAAAAAATCACAGCATATCCACGTGGTGAATGATGATGAGTGGGGCGAAGCGAACTCGCGCTGCAGCACGGCGATGGCATTGGCGCGAGCGTGGTCCTTCTTGATGGAAGATATTGTGACTAGATTGTTCGAGAACCGCAATCTGTCGCACACACCGCAACTATGGCCGAAACTGTTATCAAGGAAGTCCTGCTGGAAGCGCGCGTCGGCGCCTTCGGGCAGAGCCCGCCTCGGGTATGGTGGCTGCCGGTACGCGCGCTTTCTCGCCGCTTCACGGTCCTTCACATTTTGAAGATCCGATTCGCGCCGCAGCCGTGCAGCTTCGGCCTCGCGGACTCGAACGGCGGGGTCTTCGCGCCGCAGCCGTGCAGCTTGTCGAGCAGCTTCGGCCTCGCGGGCTCGAACGGCGGGGTCTTCTCGCCGCAGCCGTGCAGCTTGTCGAGCAGCTTAAGCCTCGCGGGCTCGAACGGCGGGGTCTTCTCGCCGCAGCCGTGCAGCTTGTCGAGCAGCTTCGGCTTCGCGGGCTCGAACTGCGGAATCTGCTTCGCGGCGTCGACGTGCAGCTTCGGCCTCGCGGGCTCTCACCTCAGGATTCTGTCTGCGAGCGCGCGCTGCCGCCGCCTTCCGTGCCCCCCGTTCCGCAGCCTTGTCTTCCATCTGGCGACTCCGAGCTAAAGAGAAAGCGTGTCAAAAGGGAGCCTCAAGGCGCTTTACTTCTGAAATGTTGTCTTCGGGTGTCGTTGAAAACACGAGACCTAGTAAAGAAGAAAAAACGCCACACAGGCGAACACGCACGAGAGTGTCACTCGTCAACGTCGTCTTCTTCTTCTACTGCATACCAGAACGCGCGCAGTAAAGAAGATAGAATGCCACACAGGCTAGGAGCCACCCTACACAGGCGAACACGCACGAGAGTCTCACTCGTCAACGTCGTCTTCTTCTTCTGCTGCATACCAGAACGCGCGCTTCTCACGAACTAGAGGTGGCTACTAATAACAGACAAACCTACAAACGGAGGAAGGGCAGATCCACGGCATAAGGAGCTTCGCCCCTAAAAAAAAAAGAGGAAAAAAAGTAAGGGCACCCAGCTGCGCTCTTCCTTCAGGCTTGGCACCAACAGTGCGAAGATGCCATAATTTCTTTGAGCACCAGCGTGTGTACAGGCGAACGAATTCAGTTAGTTTCTGTAGCACAACCGGGGTATAACTGAAGTTGTCTCAGTTTGCGTTGTTCGAACAGGCGCATGAAGGCTGCTGCGCAAACCGGTTCGTTTTTTTTTTTTCGGCCTGCATGCGTTAGGCTATGAAGAAAAACATTTTTTTGTTTCTTTTGGTGCTTCTGCGGTCCTTATGCTTTTTTTATCGAGGCTGTATAAACACTTGTATTGTCCCACCAAGAAGCCCAAATCGAACGTGTTATAATCACAGGAGTATGTGCTCGTACGATCTGCAATCTTCTCTGAGGCTCCTGAGCACACAAGCTTCCGCTGGTTGACAGGGTCGGCAGAGAGTCACGTTTTGAAGCGAAGCTTAAAGGAACGCTAAAGAGAAACAATGAATTGGCCTAGATGGATAAATTTTGCTGTGAGAACTCTAATGTCGTTAATTTCGTCGTCATAGGTTTATTAATAAAGGAGAAAACCAAGTTCAAAGTTTCATTTTTAAATTTCGCGCCAAAATCTCCACGCGTGACGTCACGGACTTCAAAGTGTATTCATCGTACTTTGGTGCCATTGGCTCAACATAGTTACCCCAAACTTGGTATGTTAAGTCTATGGCCCCCTCAGAGGACAGTGTACTTCATTTGTACCGATTAAGAACTAGGTAGACCCTAGTAGGCGCCGTCAAAACATGTGACGTCACGGAGAATGGTGCGGAAACTTCAAGGTGGCGTCGCCATTTAAATTTTGTTTTTGCGCGTTTTCTCGCTTACTAAGCGTCTTCTCGCAGCAAGCGTGACGTTTTCAGTATCGTGAAGGAGTACTTTACTAATACGAGAAAAAATCGTTTTGCTCTTTAGTGTCCCTTTAATATCAGTTACAGATTTCGGCGGTGTTATACGCGAGAAACCCGCCGCCAGCTAACATGTACAGGGATGCGGCCTTCGATGGTGTGCCGGCCACACGCAGATTTGCATGCGCCGTTTTCCAATTAGTGGTTCTCTCTCGATCGTGGGCTCGCCGGCGATCAGCCGTTTCTGATATGACAATGCGATCTTTTTATCGAGGTGACTTGTCGCTTCACGTTGCCGCAAGTCATCGTTGCCCGTATACGAACGCATGACCGTCGTTGTTGCCTGTAGCAACTAAAGTGTTGCGCTGCTAAGCACTTGGATCAAGGTCCAGTTCCCGGCATGGAGGAAGGAAGAAGTTAGGAAGGAGCATTGCGCGATGCGATGGAAAGGAAGAAAGAAATGAAAGTGGTAGGTCGGGCACGCACACTATATATAGCTTCGCTTGCCCCTACCATCCCCGATAGGAGACGGGCTCCTGAATTTTTGAAGTGTGGATCACTTTAGGGGGCGGGCTGTCGTCTCATGTCACATCCTGTCGCTTGTCATCTGCTGTCGTCTCACGTCATCGCTTGGCGTCACGCAGGCAAAACCATGTAGAAAATAGCAATATATGTATAGCATAGCAATGTGTAGCATAGCCACGTATAGTATACATAGTATAACAAGGGGGTGGGAAAGGGAATTGAGGGCGAGGAGGATAGATGTGATGTTGAGGAGGGAAAGGAGGAGGGGGGGTAAAACATAGCATAGCCGTTTATAGTGTAGCATAGCAAGGGGGTGGGAAAGGTATGCGAATGTGAGGAGGAGGAGGGGAGAGGGCTCCACTGCATCGCAGATGAAGCTTTCCTTTCCCACCATGGACGCCGAGCGTGGCCGCACTTTTGGAACGCCAACAGACGCTTGCCCATGAACGCCAGCGTCGCCGAAGGGCAGGCAAATCACTGCTCCTCACTTCCTACAGCTTTCACCTATGGGAAACGTGCGGCACCTACAGGTGGCGCGGCAATGCAGCGCGCCATAAAGTCACTGGAACGGGAAAAGTACCGCGACCGTCCTGCCCGCCGCCATATATGGTCCAGCGCGGCCGAAGCTGCGGAGGCGCGGTGTAGATTTCACGCGGAGTAACGCATGTTTTGCGCATTGCGTGCGCTTTTGCAGCACCGAATTAAGCATACCATTGTTCTCTACCTGGTTAGGAAAGAAATAGAAACACTTTTCACTTGCCTACACGCGCACGCACGCGTACTAACCCGATAAAGAAATGCGAACTGCGCGGCATTTACGCGCTCGGCTGTCGGTATTTATTAACTGCGAATCATTTCTTAGCGAACTTCTGCGAGTTTGAACGTAGTATCTATCTATCTATCTATCTATCTATCTATCTATCTATCTATCTATCTATCTATCTATCTATCTATCTATCTATCTATCTATCTATCTATCTATCTATCTATCTATCTATCTATCTATCTATCTAGCCGCCCACGACTATGTGCTCTTTTGGCCGTTTCGTTATTGGGATGTATACCAAATTTGGTATGGGATAACATGACTGTATGAATATAAACTACAGGTGGTAACATGAAAATAATGACATGTACGCCATATGCGGCATGATTTACATGCCACGCTCATGGTGCGCTTGCGGCCGCTTCGCTAGCTTGATACACACTAAAATTGATATGGCATAACAAGAGTTTATGACGAACATAAGTTACTCGTCATAACGTGCAAATCATGGCAGGCATGCTATGTAAAACATGAATTACATGACATAGTCTCGGGGCGCTCACGGTCGTTTAGTGAAATGCATATATACCAAAATTGATATGACGAGGTATTTCTGTATGACGAACGTTAGTGACAGGTGGTAACATGAAAATCATGACTTGCATGTCATGTACAGCATCACTTACTTGCCATGCTCATGTTGCGCTCACGGCCGGTTCGGTACCTTATATACACCAAAATTGGTATAGCGCGAGGTGACTGTATGATGAACATGAATGACAGGTGGTAACGTGAAAACCGTGACATGCATGACATGTACGGCATGGTTTACATTACACTGTCTTTGTGCGCTTCCGGTCATTTTGTTAACTGGATGCAGGCCCGTAGCCAGGGGGACCCCCCCCCCCCGAAATTTTTATGATACATGGTGTTTTATCGAAAATAAATAATGAAAATAGGCGTTTTTCTCAAATAGTGAAGGCTTTCAGCAAGTGCCCCCCCCCCCCCCTCCCGAAAAAAATTCCTGGCTACGAGCCTGACTGGATGTATACCAAATTTGGTATGGCATGACATCGGTGCGTGACGAACATAAATTACAGGTCATGCGTTGTATATACCAGATTCTACATGCATGCATGCATGACAAACATGCGATATATAGTGAACTAGATGTCATGGCATGAATGACTTCATCTGCCTCAAAGATGAACAAGGCGACATATGCAGCTCTTTGCTGGCTGCTTCGCATTAGACTGATTCCCACAATGCGTGGGATCTGCCGGATTGACACAAAAGGCAGCATTATACAGTCACGTCACGCGCTTCCAATCTCGGTGCATATCAAGCCAGCGAACCGAGGGCGTGTGCACCATGAGCATGGCATGTAAATCATGCCTAGCATGACATGCATGCCATTATTTCTTGTTATCACCTGGTATTTATGTTTGTCATACAGTCACGTCACGCAATACCGATTTTGGTGCATATCAAGCAAAGCGAACCGGCCTCGAGGGCACCATGAGCATGGCATGTAAATGATGCCTTGCATTACATGCGTGCCATTATTTTCATGGTACACACTGTTATTTATGTTCGTCATACAATCACGCCACGCAATACCAATCTGTAGCAGTCAGGTTTTCATGGCGCACTGATATGTGAGTTCAAAGGCGTGAATTTTACGCCAACATAATTAAAAGCTGCCCGGCAATGTTATTGTGCATGAACCTTTTGCGGCAACCACGCGAAACAAGCCGCACCAGTGCAGCAGAGACGCCAACATTACTCGAAATAACATTTGCGAATTCTCAATGAAACGCTTGCCTCAGAAAGGCGGGTATCGGTCGTGGGAACAAATTTTTCGCGCCGTATTCTGTGCAGCCACACAGCTCGTCGCATGGCAGCCTTTTTCCCACTCGGAATTTTTCCCAACCTACTGCACTTTTGGGTGCAGCAGGTTGCTGCACCCAAAAGCGCAGCACCCAGGCCTTCTTCGATGCATCAACAAGCTTGCGATGAAGTGTCAAAACGATACGGGATGTCGTAATGTTCCTGCACGCTTTTCTGAAGCTATAAAAACAATCTCCCTTCAAAGCGCCGTGCATCGGCGGCCGGGAGACACTGTCGAGGCGAGCGAGCCGGACCATTTTTGTGGTGAAGCCGCCGAAAGGGCGCGGCGGCGAAGAGAAAAAGAACGCGGTACTTTTCCCGTTCCAGTGACTTTAGCGCGCCAGCGCGCCGTCAGCGCCGCGAGTGGCCACTCAGTTGTCAAGTGGCGTGCTACGAATTCTCGTTTCTCCTTCTGCTGCGCCAGCGTTTTGTGGACGCGCGTGCGCGCGATGGCGACTGGTGTAATAAAGCGCGCCGGCTTCAAGAAAGTAAACAGCGCAGGGTTTTTTAGAGCTTCCAACGAAGTGAAGGGACACAAATTATGCCGCAGCAGGCACGTTTTCGACGTGAATGGAAGAGAGCACGGTCGGACAGTATTCTGAAAGGGCGATGCGTGCGACAGGCCAACGTGAACCAGGAAGCATACGCCGTCATCATCGATGTTTGTGCGCACGCTTTTTCATCATTTTACCTGCTTATGACTGAGTAAATGATGACATTAACGTCAAACATGTGCTGTAGCATGATGTTGTCTTGAGGGCAACCGAGTGCGATCGGCGCAAGTAGTACGTACGATCGCCTCCCATGTTGCATTTAGTGATGCCGTATACAATTGTGCGAAGCTTTCTATGCTGCAGTTCCGTTTGTGGACGTTGCTCGGGCTGCATGAGTGCTTGGGTAAATCTGCTACGTGTCATTTTTGCAAGTAATTTCTTAGCCGTCACGTCGCATAAAAACAGCGTGGCGCGGCACCGCTTGCAGCGCTCTCAAGGGGCAAATGCAATACAGCTGTAATAAAAGTTAAAATTCGCGCGGTCCCCGATGCATTGTGCCACGCATCCGGCTCTTGTTCCTTACTGTTCCCGTTTACGAGCTGCGCTGTCTGCTTATACGTAGGGGGTACGAGTAACATTTTTTACCTGCAAATGAGCATGACTGAATGATGCTCGCTTTTATGTACATACGAAATTGTATGAACTACGGTCCGTGTAACAATAACGCACGTACAGCTAATCGACGGCGTCAAGTTTTGCGGTACGTCGGCGGAAAAACAGCAGGAGCGTACGAGTGAGATGCTGGATCAGTCAATAACTTTCCGCCAACAAAATGTACACCGCAGACCCGATACCACTTTGCCGGCTGCCACTCGGTTCCGTGTGACTGTGAAAATACGTGTTCACTTGCGTGGAGCGTAAATTCACAGCGAACTAGCTACATGTACTTCATAACCATGCACAGGATCATTTACTTCATACGGCGTACGCTGCGAATCCAGCGTTCCCGCTGGTCTAGAAGGCTTTCTGGCCCCGGAAAACGACAGAACTTTGTTCCAGGAAGGCATTTCTTATAACTATATGCGCAGTTGACGACACAGCAATTCATGCGCGACATTGCAAAACTCCTCCAACAGCGTGACACGGCTCGGCTCGTGGAGCGGCTGCTGCACGTAGCACGCCAATTCGTTTCGTTCACTTCCGCGTAGCGGCGCCACCAGCTCAGTGCACGTTCCCCATAGTGCAACTGTACTGCACACACCTTTCTTCATCATCGTTATCATCATCATCTCGTTCGCCTCTGAGGCAGCTGCGCCTTGTCTTTGATGAAGTTTTGGCAATCTCTCTCTCTTTGTTATTAGGGTATAATCGGCGCGGGGAGCATCGGCTTACATTTAAGTGTACGCATTTTATTTAAAGTGCACGTTTGCGTCGAGCCACGAAGACTCAAATTTCGGCGGCTGTCACCGCGGTATGTGCCATAGGAGGGTGGAGTGTCGATGCATACGATATCGATGTCGGTGCAGACGAGGCTGTATAATTGAATGAGACGCGCGCTCGCGACTCAATCCGACTACCTTGTGCTGCTCATCTCGATGAGAGCCGGTTTTTGTGTCTTCCGGGCGGCGACATAGTAGCGGGAGACAGGGAGAGGGACCTGTTGCAATGTGCGTTAATCTTTGAGCGCCATAGGTGTTAAGTGGCAGACGACCTTGAAAGATTGATCCTCCGTTGTGTGAATACCGAGGAGTCGCCGGTGTAATTTACACCACGATTCGTGGAACGACGGAAGGTCGACTGGTCTCCTGTATAAATGCAGCTATACAGTATATAAGATGGCAATGCGCGAAGGCGAGGCCTGAACCTCTTTAGGTAAAACGCTACGACTGAGTCAGCCACGTGCACTTATCCTTCTTCTCATTTGAATGCGATAATTGTTGGGTTTACGCCCCAAAACAACGATGTGATTATGATAGACACCGTAGTGGAATGCAATGCATTTTATAAAAATAAATCGGCGTATTAAAGCGAAGATGTCTTACTTTACCCTTGCACCGCCGTCGTCGTCGTTGTTGTTGTTGTGCTAGCATTAGTAGTAGTTGTGGTGGTAGTAGTAGTAGTAGTAGTAGTAGTAGTAGTAGCAGTAGCAGTAGCAGCAGCAGTAGTGGTAGTAGTATATAGTAGTAGTAGTAGTAGTAGTACTAGTAGTAGTATAGTAGTAGCAGTTGTTATTTTTGTTGTTGTAGTGGTGGTATAGTAGTAGTAGTAGTAGTAGTAGTAGCAGTAGTAGTAGTAGTAGTAGTAGTAGTAGTAGTAGTAGCAGTAGTAGTTGTTGTTGTTGTTTTTGTTGTTGTAGTGGTGGTGGTAGTGGTATAGTAGTAGGAGTAGAGGCAGCAGCAGCAGCAGCAGCAGCAGCAGTAGTAGTAGTAGTAGTAGTAGTAGTAGGCGTCACGCAGGTCACGGGACCAGAGGGGGCGTGAATAAACAATAAACGAAACAAAACGAGATGATGATGCTGATGCTAGAAATGTGTAAGAGCACGTATTTCAAATCTAACGACGAATTTACGGCACCACGTGACCTCGCTAGCCAATCATAAACACTCGCGCGCTTGCAGCTTCGCTGTTCGACGGCTTTGACGGCGTGGAACCGGGTGAATTTTTTTTTTCTTTTGAACCACATTTCCGTTGAGCACAAATAACACCAGGCTTTCCGAGATAAACTCGGAAGGAGGAATGAAAAGAAGATATACGCCTAGTGTATAATAAGGTTATAATCCTGACATATTTGCTCGTCCGGTCAACGTCCTAAGGTGGCCGCAAGTGAAATAGCTGTATAAGGCAGCTGGACTGGCAGGATAAGCCTATATACGTGGCCTGAAACACAGCGGCGGCAGCGCGGTATACGTGCGCCTGCATTTACAGTTGTTCTACATGCCTGACTACATTTTTTTTTTTTTTTTTTTGCGGTGATCGATGTTTCCCGGTATCTTGCACATCTTCGAGCATCGTCTTCGCGAGCAGCGCGTATGACGATGCTTACATGTTGGACGTGCGCACAGAAATGCAAATTACGCGTCGAGTCCCGCGGCTAACTCAGTGAGTTCGTATAGCTGTTAATATGCGGAGCACAACCATATGGGACTCGACACGTGAAAAATGACGGGCCTCGCTGCAGTCGCCTTTATTCCCCCTTTTTTTTTTGTTTGCTCATAGCTTGTACATGCAGTATATACGTGCGACGAGAGGAATTGCGTCTGGAAGCGTTGTGAAGATTTTCAATTACCGAAGGATGAAGAGGGGAATGTTAGATACATGGCTGCAGGTAGATCTGTATAGCCACGCAACTCATGCTGCGCGGCCGATGCATTCTCGCAATTGCTTCGCCACTGGGAGCCGACGTTAAGGAAAGTCTCTTAAGGCAAAGGAGTTAGATGCATATAGCTCATAAAACGCGAAAATTGACCGTCGGTGCCGTCCTGCGGCGTCGGCGTCGACACGAGTGATGCAAAAATCATCATCACGTGATAACGCCATCGTGACGTCACAACTCGCCAACATTTGTGACGTCACCATCACGTCACGTAACGCGACTTCACGTGATGACGTCATTACGCGACATCGTCGCTTGGTCAGACTTGTGCCGATCACGGAGGCCGTGCAAAACCAGGTGAGGTGTAGAAGGCTTGTGCAGTGAAAAGCCACGTTAGGCGCAGAAATCTTGCGGAGGGGGGCGGGGGAGGGGTTAGTACTTAGCTTGAGAAGTGAAATGAAGTGGCTTTCGCCTTCGCCTTGTCTTAGGTGAATGCATACGAAACCCTGCGAGCTTTGGTGCGTTGTTCCGTTACACGAACGCAAGTGACATGAAACACGCAGCACAAACGCGTCTGTGTTAGTTTGCTTTCCTCTGTGCCATTGTCGGGACAATTTTTCGGCCCCTCCGTTGCTATTCACCCCCCCCCCCCCCCCCAACACACTCGCGCGTGCACTACAATAATTTGAAATAACATTACTAGTCACTTGCCTTTGGTTGATTGAACGATTGCTCTATTGGATAGAATGAATGAATGAATGAATGTCCTTTCTTAAACTGCGCGAGAAGACGAGGACACAAGTAAGAACAACATTCAGAAGCACCACGAGCGCAGTCTGCCAACCAGACAGGTTGGCAGTCTGCGCTCGCGCAGTTTAAGAAAGTTTATCGCTATGAACCAACTAGCCTGTCAGAACGTACTAATGAATATCCTGTATTTGCGAAAAATAAGCTAGAGGAAAATTTTAAAAAAAGAAAACGAAAAGATGTCTAACTCTACCACGGCACCATTACAAATGCCTCGATTGCTCAGGTTATATGGCGCTCTGCGGTAGCCCGCGGCCGTGGTCGGGAATCGAGTCCGCACCCTATATGATGCTTAGCAAGCGCGACGCCCTATAACCTGCTACGCCACCGTGGCGTACAAGAAAGAGACGTGTTGTTCTTTGCGACCGCACGCACCAAAGGTCCACTTTTCTTCAGGGTCGCGAAACGCACGCGCAGGCTTTTCTCGGAAACTTATTTTCGTAAACAGAACGCATCCCATTGTATTCGGCTCTGTTTTCTTCTCTCGCCTTTCTGCGTCTGGATTCATTTCCCCTCGTGCGAAGGTAGCCCCGTTCTTTTTTTCTTTTTTTTTTCCTGAACTCAGCAAATCACTGGGCTTGTCGTCGTCTCGTAGCCTTGGCCACGCACACGCGTGAGGCACTAGGTAAACAGCGACGGTTGCGTCAAGTCCATTAGGAATGCTGCGGCGCTCGCTTTTAGACATCGTGTCAAAAGTGTTGATGTATACACATGTATAAGCTTGTCCTCCGCGCTGTATACACAAGAGTAACAGACGCAAAGATTACGCCTCACGGAAATGTGGCATTTAGTGTGCTCGCGCTGTATTACTGCGTGGAGGCAACAACCGCACAAAAGGCAGCACCAAGTAACACTCTAAGAAAAAAAAAATGGGAGTCATTTGACTCTTTTTGGAGAGTTCTGAGTTGCCACGTACAGTCGCGGTCAATATGACTTGCAACCCTTCTTGAAATTGCGCAGGCACACGGGGACACAGAAGAGACGCACGCACGGGCGCAATCTAACAACTGGTTTATTTTTTTTAAAAACGTTCACTTAACAACCCTCGGAACGGCGCACTCTGATCACAAAACTTCATTTGAATTGCGCACATCGCGCATCTTATCACATGCTCATTGAAGAGCAGACAAGAGCGAAATTTCCTTCTCAAGCAGGGCAACAGATGGTTTACTAACACACTTTTCTTTCAGCCTGTCAATGTGATAGGCCTCCATTATTTCTCTTGATGTTCGGTTCCGATGCCTGTACTTATTTCAAGATGAATATGTTCCAACTATAAGCCGAATCGCAGTTTTGCTTCAGTTTATGACATGCAACACGGGAGCGCGTGGCCCCATGAATTCAATTACTGCGCATGGCTTCAACTTGTTTTAATTTCAGCAACTAAATGATATTTTCTTATTTGGAATCATCCCCGAGCGCGAGAACAGCGTTTAGTTATGGAAATAAGGGCTAACGGAAGCGATGGGTTCAGTCTTTGAACTCGCGAGGCCACGCGCTCCCGTGTTGCAAGTCATATGTTTTTAGCGTGACTGTATATGACTCTCTTTAAGGAGGCACGTCGACTCTCTGTGGGAGTTATCATGGTCTCTTATGAGAGTCGTGTGACCCACAAGAGAGTTAACGTGACTCTTTAAAAGAGAGTCATATACGTGGCGAATCAGGACTCTCCGAAAGGAGTCACACATACTCTTTTTTTTTCTTCTTAGAGTGAAGAGAATACACATACGACGCTGTACATGCAACGTACTGCAGTTTACTGGAAGAAAGATTTTGCTTTTTTTAAAGGGGTGGTGCCACCAAATTTGTGGCTTGCGCGTTCTTTGCTGTAGGCGCTTCCTATAGCTCCAGGAAGCATGATGCACCCACCAAGATTCATGTATTCTCGCTAAATAATTTAATATCGCCTTTTGATGTGGACAACTTTCGGTTTCGGTTTCTGGGCGCCGAGGTTGGGCAGTGACATAGAAGTGTATATGGGAGGCGTGGTCACGTGACCACACAAGGCTGTGACGCACATAGCCAGGAAGTGATCGAAACTCGGCGAGTGATGTAGCAACCGATACTTTGCCGGTACTATAGTGAACTAGAATGTATTCTAGTTCACTAAAGCCGGTACGTACGTTGCGGAGGTCCGGAGGCCACTCACGTTAATACAGCAGATTTGGTGTGACGTCACTACAACTTTCGTTGCCTATCCTACAGATCTACGTCAGTGTTGGCGCGCTCGCGATGGGTTTCAATCGGGAGAAGGGGCATTTAGGTACACTTTGGCAGTGAATTAAAATATATTCTAAACTTTTGCTTTGTCCGACCCTTCGTGTGGAATGTCCTTGCATACAGAGGAAACCAACAACAGGCTTGTATTAGCCTCGAAATTTGATGGCACCACCCCTTTAAGCCAGATGACAAGCATATGTGCATGCCCATTGTGAAAAACAACACTGGCAAGCATAGGCGTGCACACCGAGGGGGGGGGGGGCGCCCCCCTAATCACCTAAGAGGGGGGGCGCAAAATCTGCCCCGTACATTGATATAGTAGGATGGGGGCGCTGCGATAAACCTTTGCCCCCCCCCCCCCCCCCCCCCCCCCCGCCTATGCTGGTAAGTACGTAAAAGCAGAAAAAATTCTGTCTCATATACAAGCACGCGCGAAAAATACCGACGTTATCCCTGATTAGGCACGCCTATCTCTTTAATGGACAGGGCGACAGAATGCCGAGTAAAACAACTGGTTTCTTTTCTGGCTTACGCCACTTCTGTAGTGCAGGCATCTTTATGAATAAACAGAATAGCCGTATCAAGAAAGAGTGACGTGCAGCCACATTCAGAGCAGTGTATCTATCGCCAGGTTAGTTCATTTGTTAGGTAATGACTTTGGCAACGACTTAAAAAAGCGATATCTTTATTCCACTAAACTCTGCAGTTGCAAGTACAGCGTTGTATGTGCCTTCACTTCCTTGGTCCTGTCTTTTGTGCGGTCATTCGAGTACCACTCATTTGAACCAACTCGCCCAGTCTGATATCCTACTTCCGTGTGGTCCTCTCGGGCATCCGCGTCGGGAAGCGAGAGCGGCGAGTTGTTGGAATGGAAGCGGCGTGCGATCATTACGGAATTCGCTTAACGGAAATCGCTGGAATCAGCTGAACCTGATTCATTGAAGGATACATGAAGGAAGGCAATAAATAGCGTCAACTTGAAGCGTAGTCATAAAAAAAAAAGCTAAGGGAGATATTTATGGGGTCACGTGATAGGCAAGCGTTGTTATACGTGAAAACGTGAAGACATGGCGGCCGTGACGCATTCTCCAGCTCCGATGATCGCTTCCGGCTCTCGCAGCACAAAAAGAAGCGTGGCATTCGACATTCGGTTCTGTCTTTTTGTTTTGAGAACGCCGGCGCTTATGGCGGCGGGGGGGGGGGGGGGGGGGGGTTGTTAGTGGCCCCCTCCATCCTCCCCTGGGAGACAACTCCGCGGGCAATGGAACAGCGATGTGAAAAAGAAGAAAAGAAAAAGTAAAATGGCGCTGATAAGGAAGGATACCATCGGGAAGAGATCGGCGGGCGCTGAGTGCGTCGTCGCCTCCGCGGCTGGCTGGCTGGCTGCAGTGCACCCGGCGACTCGCGTCGCGTACGTTCGTCGAGCGGCGCGCTCCGGGCGACTCGAGGTATGTCCTCTTATCGGGACCCGACATCGCTGAAGCCAGCCCCCACAGCGCGACCCCCTCACCTACCCTTCCTCTCTACAGTCGTGGCGCGCGGGAGGCACGACACCCCCCTCCCTCCCCTTTCTCTCTTTCAACCAATTCTACAGTACCCCACATACACTTTTTCAGGAGAGAGACACCTCCCGAAAACGCCAGAGTTGACTTTAGGCACATTGGGTGACTTTAGCCACCTCTCCTCCTCTCCATCATCTCTCCAGCGGCGCTCGAGGAACGTACGTTTCCCTCTCGCATTTCGTCGATAGACCTGAGTCGGCGAGTTTGGAGGCAGACCAGCGTGTTGTTTCTTTGACTCCTTTCCGCGCTGTTTGTTTTTGTTGTTTGTTTCGTTGTTTTTCGTCTTCGACACGGTTATCGACAGATTTTATTGCTGGCAGTGGAACTAAAGAACGAGCGAGCTCATTTTCGTCCTAAAAACGGCGGGGTCCTCCGTGGTGGTTCCTACACACACTCGTTCTCCCGACCGCCCTGACGGCGCGACCCATGCGAGCTGCCGCGACGAACCGTATGCGTCTCTTGGGAGTACCGGCCGTGCAACCTTTCTCGCCTCCGCTGTGCTCGACCTGTTGACGCGCGCGCGACCGGTGGCGGTAGGCGCCTCTCCGTTGGCCCCACTCCCGCGTTACCTCCACCCCCCCCCCCCACCCCACCCCCCACTCCGCAACAACTCCCCCCAGACTCGCAGAAGGAAACCAGTATGCCCCGGTTACCGCACCTAGAAAAAAAAAAAAGGTAAACACCGACTGGTGAGGCAGTGAGGGGCAACGTTGAAGCATCAGCAACAGCAGCAAGAAAAATGCGACGTGCGTTTTCTCGGCCAACGAAATTCCAACGCTTCTTCACATTCTTGGGGGCAGCGGGCCATGCGAGCACACTTGTCTGTGTGTGACGGACGAAACGTCGGAGACTGGACGTCTCTCCAGCACGGTGTACAGGACCACGGACGAGGGAGGTGTTGTTTCGGGGTAGTAAAGTTGGCCCCTGAGGCGAAGAAAACGGAGATTACGTCGTACTGCAGCGTGCCACTCGCTAGCGGATCAAATAACAATAAAAGATAACGTAGGTAAAGAATGCTTGCTATAGTGTCCGGAAGGATTGACCGTGTTGTTTATTTTGCGCGCCTAAAGAAAACGAAGGGTTATTGTCAAAATGGAAGGGAGCGCTCACTGATGTACGAGTGGGCAGCGCCGGACGAAGGATAGTAGAACTAGTAATACCTGTTGGAATTTACATCCCAAAACCACGATATGATTACGAGAGTCGCCGTAGTGGAGGGCTACGGAAATTTCGACCACCTCTGGTTCTTTTTCTTTATAACGTGCGCCTAAATCCAAGCACACGGGTCTCTTAACATTATGCCTTCATCGAAAATGCGGCCATGGCGTCCGGGATTCGATGCGGCGACCTTCGGGTCAGCAGTTAAGCACCATAACGCCTAACCACTAGACCACCGCGGCGCGTTAACGGCATTGGAAGTGCAACCTAGGCCAACGCTTATCACAACTCTTAGCTAAAGCGCGTCCGCGTGCCGCGTTATGGTCAGATCAGACCATCCACTACGGTAGGTAAATATGGAAGAGCTCAACGTGCCATTTACGTAGATTTATAGGAAGGCGCTTGAGGACTGCAAAGGGTCAGGCGCAGCGACACACACACACAGAGAGAGAGACTTAAATATACTGGCGTAAAGTGAAGTGGAATCAGGTCGTGCAGGACAGGGCGAGTTTGAGGTCATCGGGAGAGTTTGCCTTGCGGCTACTTGTACAATAATAGCATTATTTAAAAGAAAAAATGAAAGAGGTTGCCTGAATATTCCCTCACCAGGCGAAGGAAACGTGGCAATTACAGCGGCCACGGTAGGACATAACAAAATCACACCATCTCCGCTAAAGAGGACCATGACGCGATGCGAAGCAGCGTTTCGGCATGTCGAGCCCGTGTTTCAGAGGGGTAAGGGGAAAGGGGAAAGTGAGAGACGGGAGGGAAATGGTAGAGGGCGAAAGTGGGAGAGGAGCTGTGTGAGAGGTATCGCGCATGCGCAGTAGGGGTGAATGACATAATGCAGCGCTAAAAACACACACACCACAAAGTAAGGAACACAACCGATGGGACAGCGCCTGTCCCGTCGGTTTGTGTTCCTTACTTTGTGGTGTGTGTGTTTTTAGCGCTGCATTATGTCATTCAGCAAGCACCAACTCGCCCAACAACACGTTCTTCTGCAGTAGGGGTGGTCACGCCGCACACCACCACCACCGGTTTGAACTCCGCCAGAAGATGCTTCGCATCTGATAAAGAAAGCAACGAAGTGGTAATCGAACCCAGTGCCTTGCTCCTTGGAAGCGTACGCTCCATACCACTTGACCGCCGCTGTGGTCACATAGTGCAGTGAGTAGAAAACTTGCGTAAGGCGAAACGTGTCGTGCCTATAAGGTAGGGGGGGGGGGGGGGGGGAGGAGACCAAGCCCCGTTGGTGAAGGAAATATCTTTCGGAACCCGTGCGCATTTGCATGCATTGCACCGGAGGACAGAATGAGTCGTTGTACCGTACGCTGCACGTTTCCTACAAAGCAGGAAGCGGCTGACCATCGACCGCGGCCTCGACTGTAAGCATCGCCTCTCCTGTATGCACTAGCAGCAATGCGGTGCGTTTCTTGGACCCGCGCGTCCAATTTCTTGTCCCATCGCAAACAACGGTTCCCACTGCTGACAAAAGAGCGGTCTCAGTACGTTTAGAAGAGAAAATTTTGGCAATGTTCCTCTAATCTTCCAGTGATTTTGCTGCAGGAAGCACCGGCGCACACTGCATGCTTCGCCCCTCCACAGGTTTCACGTTAGAGGAGCTGAAACACCCTTCGCTACATGATTCGTCCCTCCCCAATTTTTTTCAGCAATGACATTTATTGTGAATGGTGTCATTTAGGCGAACCTAAAAGGCTGCCTCGGAAACCCCAATTTACTTCGCGTAAGGAAGAAGTCCTAGAACCTTGGTGTTGCTGTAGCGTCCGTAAGCATTGCAACGCACGAACAACGCACGTTAATTCTGCGCTTACATGCGCCATTTCCTGCGACGTGACTTCACAAGGGGGGTGTTATGACGTCACGAGGACGGGCGGGTGCATGAAAGCCGTGTGTCGGGAGCTATATATGACAAGTGCCTTTGGGAATTGTATCTTGATAGCGCAGCAAAACATGCATTGTTTTCTTATTAAGGCGAAAGCCTTACAGACATCATCAAACGCGAAATGTGACCGTTGGCATCCAACACGAGTTACGCAAAAAAAAAAAAAATTCACCAGGTGATGATGACATCACGCTATGACGCCATCGTGTCGTTACAGGTCGCCAAAATTTGTGACGTCACGTGGAGACGTATTCACACGACATCGTCGCTTGGTCAAAGGTGGGCCGATCACTGAGGCAGTGCAAAACCAGGTGAGGTGCAAAAAGCTTCCAATGCAACCGATCTTGGAGGCAGTGCTTTCGGAGCGGGAGAGGATCAATACAATCGACTCGGAAGAAAAAGAAGATGGCTTTCGCCTTCGAGGCGCGTGATGGGAATCCATAGGGCGACCCTGTGAGTTATTTTATTATTGTTTTTCGTTCAGTATCTGCTACACTTTTCCTTCGACCGCTGCTGTCGTCGTCGTCTACAACGCCACCATTCCCCCTTTATATTTTTTTACGCGCCTTTCCGGATTCGTCGAGAAAGCGACCTTCTGTCGCCAATGGAGAGGGAGGATGAGGTGAGTGCGGCTTCCTTCGACGCAGCCGCGAAAGAAGCGTAAAAGTGCACGAGACAAGGACGTCTCGGCCGCCGTGGACGGCGAGAGGTAATAACCTTCCGCCTATAGACCAACCCCCCTTTCGGCTATATACCACAGATACACAGCGAAATAAAAATTTTTCCCGCGCTCTGATACTGGTTCTCATTCAATTGCACGGTGTAACAAGGCACTGTCCCCGCCGCAGCCCGTTCTGCTACGCGCATCGGAATGGCATTCGCCGCAATTTTATTTCTCAATTTTACGACCGTAAAGTGCACAGCGGCGAGGGTGACGCCGCGATTGAGTCGGCTCTCACTGTTCGTACGCCTCTGCGAGTGTGGTAAAAAAAAAAAAAAATCAAGAGCCCTTGCTTTATAGGAATTCTTTCTTTCTTTCTTTCTTTCTTTCTTTCTTTCTTTCTTTCTTTCTTTCTTTCTTTCTTTCTTTCTTTTCTTTTCTTCTTCTTTCTCATTGCGCCCTATGCTCCCTCCTAACTGATTCCTTTCTCCATGCCAGGAATTGGGCATTCATCCACGCCCTTAGCAAGCGACACTTCAGCTGTTACAGGCAACAGCGACAGCCATGCCTTCGTATCCAGGCAACAGTGAAACGTGGTGACGTTAAATGACAAGTTGTCTCGATAAAAGATCGGATCGCCATATCAGAAACGGCTCATCGCCGACAAGTCCACGATCGAGAGAGTCTCAATTACTCGAAAACGACGCACGCAGATACGCGCGTAACCGGCTCACATTCGGGGGGCCGCATTTCTGTACCCTCGCCGGGTTTTCCGGCGAGGGTACAGAAATTTCCGGCGAGCGCTGATGCTTGAGAAGGTGAAAGAGCGTGCTTGATGTCCACCATTCGCTTACTCGCGCAAAACACACAGGGACAAGAAGAGACTTATACGAGGACAGGCGCGATCTAACAACTGATTTATTTTTCGGAATACGTTTTCGGATTTACTTTTCGGATCGCGCCTGTCCTCGTAATTGAATAAACGAACAGCGCAACGGACAAGGGCAGAGGAAGGTAACAACACACATGCAGCGCTCTCCGTTGCGCAGTTTGTTTATTCAGTTATGACCTACGAACTTGCCCAAGTTTCCACGCTTCATGTCCTCGTAAGTCTCTTCTCGTCCCTCTGTGTTTGGCGCGAGTAAGTGAAAGATGAATTTTTTTTTTTCCAACTGCATAGGCCGAATTGCAGGTTTGATTTCCACGTTTAGTTGAGACGACGGAGGAAATGCATGCTTCCGAGGCTGACTCGATCTTATAACTCCCAAAAACCATGGCATCCAACTACAATACTGAGGTCAGCCTCCTGTTGTTTTCATCCTTCTTGCCTGTTCTCTCACTCTCCGGTGAAAGCAAGGAGCGGAGAGAGGCTTGTCGTTTAAAGGGACGCTAAAGCGAAACAATGAATCGATTTAGATTGATAAACTGTACTTTGAGAACACCAATGTCGTCACTTTCACCATCGTATGTTTATTAGATGAGGAGAAAATCGAGGTCAAAGTTTCATCTTTAAATTTCGCGCCGAAATCTCCGCGCGTGACTCACGAATTTCAATGTGTATCTTTTTTTTTTTTGTATCGTGGCGACATTGGCTCAACGAAATTCCCTCAACCTCGGTATGTTAAGCCTGTGGTCCCCTCAGCGGACAATGTATGTACTTCATTTCTATCGATTAGGAACCATACGTACGTATGGCCTAGCAGACGCGGTCGAAATCTATGACGTCACGTCGTTTGGCGCGGGGATTTCAAGGTGGCGTCGCTACCCGCGTTTTCTTTTCGTGTGTGTTTTTTCCAATGTAAGAGTGGTGTTTCCCGTATTGTGAGACTGTAATTTACTAATACGCGAAAAATCGTGTTTCTCTTTAATGTCCCGGTCTTTAAGGTGCAGGGTTATGGCCGTGCAGGTTTTTCACGATATTGGCGGCCGAAGACTTGTGGCGTTGCATTCAAAGCTCTGTTTGCTTCCTGTCTTTGCCCCCGGAAAGTCGGAGACAAATGGGAGTTCTTTGTCAGGCGAAGCACGCAATCGCTTCATTTTCATTTTTGCATCCATTGTGAAGCTTGCTTTCCTTTGGACACGACCAATATTATTGGGGGGGGGGGGGGGGGGTAGTCGCTGCGTCGAAGGTTGGCCGCCCCTTTATTGGACAGCCCTGCGCACGCCTGTGGGGAATGGGCTTGTCGTTCAAATAGCGCCGCCACGCCGTACTCAAAAACTGCCGGCAGGGGCGTAGCCAAGGGGGGGGGGTTGGGGGGGTTCAAACCCCCCCCCCCGAAATTTTTCAGTTTTGCTTGCGTATATATACATGCACACATACAAACGCACGCACGAACACAGATAAAGTATGGTTGAACCCCCCCCGAAAAAAATTTCTGGCTACGCCCCTGACTGCCGGGGCCGTTAACTTCGCGCCGACGGTATATCCAGTGCGGCGGAAGGCGTAAGTGAGAAGTGGGGTGGAGGGGTCAGTAAAATAAACGGCCAAGCGAGAAGAGGGGAGGGAGTAGCGAGACGGAAGGAATGGCTCCTCGTTAATCACCATTCGGGTGCGTACGCAAAGCGGAAAAAAAAAAGTACGGGCGCGCCACGTGAGGCATTGTCAACAATAACAGACAGACAGACAGACAGACAGACAGACAGACAGACAGACAGACAGACAGACAGACAGACAGACAGACAGACAGACAGAGAGAAAGAAAGAAAGAAAGAAAGAAAGAAAAAAAGAAAGAAAGAAAGAAAGAAAGAAAGTGGACGTGCGCAGGGGGAAGCGCGGATGCCGAAACGCATGCAAAATGGGCATTGCATCAGAGGCCGAATCGGCTATCTGACCGTATACGGTGAAACTTCCCTCCATTTTTTTTTTCTTTTCCCTTTTTTGCAGAACAGACACCTCTAATCTCGAGCGGCCGATTTGTTAAAGAAGTTTCTTCGGTCACCGGTTTCCGATAGCGCGACAACAGCCTTAAGTGAGGTCAGTGACCTCTACGGAGCGAGTGTGGTGCCGCGACCAACAGGGTTGAGATGAAAAGTAAAATTTCTTCAGTAGAATGCAGTCATCTCGTCTGGAGGCACCGCATTGTGTTGCAGCGTTCTTTGAGATGTTTTTTTTTTTAAAGGCGAAAGCCTTAGATGCCTCATCAAACGCGAGAAGTGACCGTCGGGGGTGGCGTCAGCACGAAATTATGCAAAAAAGAGAACGTAAGATGACGTCACTGTGACGTCATATGATGTCATCGCATGGCGTCGTCGCTTAATTAAAGGTGGGCCGATCCCGAAGGCACTGCAAAACCACGTTGCAGAATACCTCGGAGGGGGGGGGGTGTCGTGTCAATACAAACAACTCAGAAGAAAAAGAACAGGATGGATCTCGCCTTCCAGTCGTCTTATGCTAATGCATGAGGAACCACGTGACCTTTTTGCTAACTTTATCGCTGAATAGGCCGTGAGACAAGTCGTATCAAGAACTTGCGTATTTGTGTTTGCTTCCGTATTACATGCACATGATTTCCCCACGACTTCGTTCCCTATGTACTACCTGTAGTTCACGGCAATGTAACTTACAGCAGGGCCCGCATAATGAGTTGACAACGCTTACGTTGTTTTTACTGCACCGTATCCCATTATAGTATATCGGTGTAATCGTGCATGAGATAACGTGAGATCAACACGAAGGGAACAGCTCAAGTCACACCGACAGTTGACGCAGCAGAAGAACGCAAGCAACCGTGTTGTGCTTGTTCGTTTGCCGGCGCTGTTTTCGCGCTGTTCTCATTGCATGGGAAGCATATACCTTAATCTTCGCTCGTGAAAGCACAAAAGATGATTCGGTCATCCAGGCACGTGGACGCTTCCGGGTCGATATTGCTTGTCCCGGCAATCGGCAGCTTAATCCGAGAACTCCGTGGCTTTCGGAGATTAAGATCTCCGAAAGCCACGGAGTTCTCGGAACCAGTCGGTGGGCGATCGCTTATCCTTTCGCCTGGCGCAGCACGGAAGTGCCAGCAGCCTGCAAACGATTTGCCAATCGTGCAGTTGAGGACGTCGAAGCTGCAGCCGCGTGGCATGCATTTCCCTCGGACTTCCTTTTTATTATTAATTTTTTTTTAAATTTCGAAAGCCTGCCCTTAGACCTTTGCGACACGGCGTCCTCATTTGGAGACGTGACTTACTTTCGCCATTTCTGTGCGCTATTGGCAAGCAAGAGAACGTAAACGCTGCGCTAATGGTAAATTAGGCATTCTTGTTGCCTAAAGTTCCTTTATGTCACTTGGGATTATAATTGTTGGGGTTTGACGTTTCAAAACCACGATATGATCATGAGAGACACCGTAGGGCTTCGGAAATTTCGACCACCACCACCTGGGGTTCTTTAACACGCACCCAAATCTAAGCACACGGGCCTCGAACACGTTTGTCTCCATTGAAAATTCGGCCGCCGTGGCCGTGATTCGGTCCCGCCATTTTCGGGCGGACATAGTCTAACTATCCTGTGGTGTGAGAAAATATTTGGTAGAAAAATCACAAGACTGGGGGGCGTCTCCTTCTTCAAGTTCTATTCTCAATTGCCACTGCTCACTTACGACGATACTTTCACTCTCGCGAGATAATGATATCGTCGGTGTCTACGAGCGATAGCATTTCGGGCCAGCTGTCCGAGCACGCGTTTGGCGCAACACGTGGGCACAGTGCCAGTACAGTACAGCTGTGGCCGGTACACGACCGAACGCGCCCGGCGCTTAATAATTGCCCCGTGAAATCTCGCGAATGACACACTATCGCCGAAAGTGATCGACCGCAAACGCTGACCCTGGTATATATGTGACGACACGAATTCTGACGGTTTCTGTAAACCTAGACTGTGTTGCTGTCTAGAATAAGGCATACATTGAACTTCGCATGTTTCGAGAGCTTGATACCCACCCACCGCGGTGGTCCAGCTTGACTGCTGGCCCGAAGGTCGCGGGATCGAATCCCGGCCAGGGCGGCCGCATTTCTATGCAGACGAATTGCTAGAGACCAGTGTGTTTAGGTTTAGGTGCACGTTTAAGAACCCCAGCTGGTCAAAACTTCCGGAGCTCACCACTACCTCGTCTCTCATAGTCATATCGCGGTTTTGGGGCGTAAAACCACAACATTTATATTGAAAACTTGATACGTGAGTTACAACAACGCGAACAATGTGATATTTATGTGGTTTCCGCGTACGCTGCGACCTATAACACCTGTTAAGTTTCATCTTACGCTTTATCTTCTTGAATTTGCCCGTATTCGCACTTTCTTTTTCGTTTTGTCACGGGAAAAGTGCCTTCGTGTTACACTT
The DNA here is from genome assembly GCF_013339695.2 of Rhipicephalus sanguineus. Classification (NCBI taxonomy): domain Eukaryota; kingdom Metazoa; phylum Arthropoda; class Arachnida; order Ixodida; family Ixodidae; genus Rhipicephalus; species Rhipicephalus sanguineus. Next base: position 27,410,864 of record NC_051184.2, read on the forward strand.
TGTTGAAACTGACAGGCATGCGCAAGTGGCTGGCAATGCTGTTTAGAAGTCAGTAGGATGATGTTTAGGCAAGCTCATCAACCAACAATGACTGACTGAGCCGCCATGATCACAGATCTCGTAGACACTAGCATAAGCTTTAATGCGCTTACAGTTCATGAGGGCGCAATGCGAAAAAAAAAAGAAAGAAAAGGAAAGTGTATGAGTGCTTGAAGTCTACCGTATCTACTTGCTTAGTACCGGCACTGTTGTTTAAAGTTGGCTAGGTGGCTAATATAGGCTCGTGGTTGGCTAACTTCTCGCAGAATGTGTCACAAATACACCACGGCCCCCAATCATACGGGCGGGCTAATTCCGTGTACTGATGTCGATGGCTTTGGGCATATAGTCGAGCTGCCGGACGAGTACGTGAACGCTTACCGTACGCTATATAGGCAGAGTCGTGCTTCTCATGCGTACGAGAGTGAGACGCCTTGTTTATACCTGGTTGTGGTGTTTGGGGGAGGGTTTAGAGTCTCGGCGCGTCGAGGGCGCTCGGATAGCGGCGATAAGCAGCAGCGTTGATCGAAGCGTTGTTAAGTACGATGCAGTGCACGCGGATGTTGTAACACGCCGCGGTTGGCCCCAATACTTCTCCGCTACGACGCTGCAGGCTTTTCTCTCTCTCTGATTGGTGTAACGCGTTGCGGCGGCCCGCGATAGCGTGCGTTTGTAGGGACCGTGCCACTTCTCCATGTGCCTGCCCGTCCTCGGGGGCCCGCAGTGCTGCCACGGAGGCTGAGGCCATTCCAGCGGGTAATCGGAACAGACGTCTGGTATAGTTAAAACGCCAGAGAGGTAACGTTTGCCTTGAGACGGTTGCACCAAGCGCGCCATGGACGAAGCGTAAGCGTCTGCAACGTGTATAGTGTTTGTGTGACGAAACTGAAGCCAAGAAAAGTCGCTTCGGCTATGCATGGCTGTGTTCTAATTATAGACAGTCCACGTAGACAGTTCGTGGACAGTCTAAATTGAAAGCTTGGAAGACAGCATCGAGCCTCACTTGGTCCGAGTAATGGAAAGCGCCTGCGTGACGGATGGATGGAAGGATGGATGCTATGGGGCGGTGACATGTCTGCCACCAGGCTCTAAGAAAAAAAAAAGCTTCCTTGTTTCATGTTGGCCTAATACCTTATCTACATTGATTAAATTATGTTATTATACCAAAAAAAATATAAATTCACGGTCCATCTCTCTGCCCCTTAAGGCAGAATGACCTTATTTTTCCCCCATTATTTATTTTTGTTCTTTATCTCTACTTTTCTGCCACCACTACTCTAACCGCCTTCGCGCGGTGACGTCTGTGGGACACGACGCCACCTGACGTCGACAAGAGACAGCTTGCAATATCCAATGAAATTGCTGCGGTTTAAACTCCTTTCGTGTTCAGACTTGTGAAAAGTTCAACGTAGCTCAAGTTAAGTGCGTAACAAACCCTGGCCACGTCTTCCTTTGAGCTGGCGACCCTCTCAGGGAGCTTTCAGATGGCTTTTAGCCTTCTTTCCGACCACCATCTTGTTTAGATGGTAGAGTGTAGTCTACATCCATTTGTCTCCGATGATGTCTTCTCCAAGCTGTCTAGTGTGCGGATACATAACTGGAACGGGACTTAAATGGACACTAAAGGCAAATATTAAGTCGACGTTGATTGTTGAAATAACGGTCCAGAAACCTCGTAGTGCTACTTTTGTGCCAAGGAAGTGCTTATTTTGAAATAAAATCACGTTTTAGTGGTTCGCATCGCGTTAGCGCACTTCAAGTCACCCGCCTGAAATCAGTCACACCTCACTGCTGCCGTGCCCAACGTTGCCCGCCTTCACTGCGCGGCGGCGTGCACCATTCGGGCATCCGGCAACATCACATGCATGCGGCATTCTGTCGAACTCTCTGTCCGAGCGGCTTTGACGAGCGCGCAAAACAAACGCGGCACTACGCGATACCGAAACTACCACTGAGACGCGACCGCGTGAGCGAAGCAGGGCGCCGGGCGAAGCGCAGTTCGGAGAAAACGGAACCTTCGAACCACGCGCGCCGTTCCCCATGGCAACGCCAAAGAGGTTCCTTTTTTCCATGAATCAAACAGAAACGAACAAACGGCATTTTATTACGTCTCTTGATGAACGGGAGGTTCTTCTCTTATTGCAGCTAGTTTGATTACGACTGATTAATTGTAGTCGAACTCTCGCACGTCATCGGGATCATTTCCAAAATGTGCCGCTCGTGGCGCTCATCGTGTGATACATTTAGAGTCACTGGAAAATTTTCAGAGTATCGCATCTGTTTTCCGCGCGCCGCCGCCGACGCGATTGGCTTACTCGCATCACGTGACCTCTCGCTGCCATATCCCTTCCAAGCGCTTTGGGTGCAGGGGCGTTCAATGCAGAGCGTGGCCGGACATTTAGCAGTACCACGGTCCCCAGAAGTACTTCGTCGCTTTTTTAAACGCGTCATGCAGACAGGGGCGTAAGCAGACATTTTTTTTTTGGGGGGGGGGGGGGGGGCACGGGCCCGGTGTGCCACCCCCTGGCTACGCCACAGCATGCAGATGCCAGAAGAGAGTAGCTCAGCATCAATCGAACGTTACTGGTGAGCTACTCTGGGAATCTCGTTTGCCGTGTGGGAAAAATTAATGTCAAAGAGCGCCGTTCTACGTGGCTGCATAGTTGGCCTGATCGAATTCGCCCCCTTCGAATAACACTCCTTCCTGCAGTGAACTACGCTAACTTTGCTGGAAAAGATCTTATGCGAGAGGATACTTCACCTTTTCGGTTTACTATGGTCAGCGATATTGAAAGCTACATACCTTTCTATTTGCTCGGCTGTTTATATCTCGATCTGTTGAACAGATTACGCATGCTATCCGAGTTATAAGCGTGTCACGCACGACAGCGAAATCGAAGATTTATTAAAATAACAACTGTTTACTGTTATACCTTGAAGGCAATTGTGGCATGATCATTGGCATTGCACAAAATAGAAGCGTGGAACTCTGTTGATAAACTTGGTATAAGTCAATGTTATCAAGCGTATTTTCAAGTTTGTTGCAAAAAATGCTGCTAATGCTGCATTGCACCGAGCGTATCCTTAAAATACTGTATAGTTCGGGAGAAACGGTCACAGCAAAAAAAAAAAAAAAAAGCAGGTCCCACGCATTGAGGGAGTCGATTTTATGCGAGCCCTAGGTCTGTATGTATACATACTGTGTTGCAGTAGCACGCGCTTTAAAAATTCCAGGATGTGCTATTTCTGATCAAAAGAACATAAAGCACCGTGCCGAGAAAGTTTTAATAAGAGTGCATTATGAAAAAAAAAGTGCAGCAGCGCGGAAACCGAACCCCACCTGTTTACGCGCTGACAACGCCAAAAGAAGAACTGTTTGTCGGAACACAGCAAAATATTTGCAAAGTCATTGCAACGTTGGGAATATTGAGGAGACAAGAAATAGGACATGAAACAATAGGGTAGTGATGTCAATCATTTTTGATGGCCTATTTTCTACGTATCGTAAGATAAGATGCACCTTACCTACCGCACGCCGATTCGCCCGTGCGTTCGGCTGCTGGCGTTCCGAATCAAGACGTCGCGCACAGCTTCCAATTACCGTACACACACAACTTCTATTACACATATCAACTAGTTGAACAGCAAGCACGGTGCGCAAGCAAGCTATGCGTCAGCGATCAGTCGAAGGACGCAATGTTGAATGTTCTCGATGTTGTTCGATAACGTTCTCGAGTGCAGTGAACCTGAACACCGACTGCAAAGCTAGCGCAAACAGTCAAGATTCAGCAAATGTCGAAGTAAATGGCATCTCGCACGATGTCACTGCGCTAATGCAACTATGTTTACAGATCCGGACCTAGCGAACACGCCCGGGCGTGACACGAAAAGAGACCGATGAAGCCATGAAGAGAGTTCGCGAGCACATGGCAACATTCGCTGTACGTTTCATTAGTTACACCGCTAACCGCGCAGTCGATCCATACCTGTCGATGGCTCGAAATCACTTGTAATATCCTCTTGAAGAAACACACACACATAATGCCGTTCTGCCGAGCGTAACACGGCACTGAGGCCAAAAGATCGGTCACTTCTCAACACACGCTAGCAACGCGCCGGATGGTCTGGAAGGGACATGGCCGCCGCCACCCAATGTTGCCCGCGTGCAGCCTACCTTTGCGGTACTCTGATTTTCCAGTGACTCTAGATACATTTGGCGTAATTTCTCGGTAAGTAGGATACTGCTGTTGATAATATTGCCGTTTTAGACGTTGTCATACGTTGAGCTTTCACTCTGACATAAATTGTTATTTGCATTTAGTGTCCCTTTAATGGCCGCTGTCCGCTTAGCTGTCTATTTAGCCGTCTGCGGTGAGCATCGGAACACGCGCTATTCTATGCGGTGCTGTTTCTCCATGTGCGCCATAGATTGATGGAATTACTTTCAACGTATAGACGTCAGACTCTGGTGTGGATGGATGGATGGATGGATGCTATGAGCGTCCCCTTTAAAACGGGGCGGTGACATGTCTGCCACCAGGCTCGAAGAAAAAAAAAAAAAAGAAAAAAAAAGCTTCCTTGTTTCATGTTGGCCTAATACCTTATCTACATTGATTAAATCTATGTTATTATACCAAAAAATATAAATTCACGGTCCTTCTCTCTGCCTCTTAAGGCAGAATGACCTTATTTTTCCCCCATTATTTATTTTTGTTCTTTATCTCTACTTTTCTGCCACCAATACTCTAACCGTCTCTTACTTATTTCTATCGCGGACGTGTTCAGCTTTCCATTGTTGTCCCTAAAACCCAAGGCTTCATGTAGACTCGTGCCCACACGTATACCTGGGTGAATATCGCCACATTCAATCAGTACATGTTCCATCGTTTCCTTAGTTCCCCCGCAGCATGTACATTGTTCTTCTTCGTTACTAAATCTCGCTTTATAACTACGCGTTCTAAGGCAGCCCGACCTTGCTTCAAACAGTAAAGCGCTTCCCCTTGAATTATCATAAAACCTTTCCCTCCTTATTTCGTTTTTTCCTTTTCGGTAGTTACTCAGAGCCGGCTTCTTTTCCATCGCTGTCATCCAATAAGTCCTCTCCGCCTCTCTGACCTTCCGCTTAATGCTCCTTGTTGCCATATCGCCCGCACTGCCAGCCGTATATTTACTGGTGAGCCTCCTAGTTCTTTTTCTCCACTGCGTGTCAACGCTTTTTCTATACAAATACCCAAGATGTGTGGCGCCACCTGTCGGAGAAGTATTGAGTAGTGCATAGACCGACTCTCTCGCACAGTTTGCTATGGGACCAGGTGCAACTAGCGAGTGCGAAACAACGATTGAGCTTAATATCGCGTGTGTGCGCGCATTTAGCACTCAGAACGAGAGCTGTGAATTGCTCTCCGCTAGTTGGACGCGCCACTGAGCCGTCGTGAAGTGCTTGCTGGATCACTCGCCTGAACGACGGCGAAAACAGCAGCAGACGAGAGCCCTCCGCACGCTACGAAGAAACTCCGCAAAAGACGCACTGTTGCGTTGTGAATTGCCACGGACGTAAAAAACTGAATAACAACGTTCAGTTTTACCGATTTCCATAGTTGTCGTACGAAGAAGAAAGGCGAGAGCGCTGGATACGGGCCGTTGCGAGCGTGTTGGGTAAGCGAAGTACCCGCGTTCTCCACAGCCGGTGGCATGAATGTGTGGCTCTGCTGTTGTTTTACGTAGCCCTGATGCAAAACCGTGGTAACCTTGACTATGAAGCTCAGCAGAGGCTCTGACCGCGGTGTTTGTCGTGTAACACGAAGTGAGCAGCTATAGAGGCAGACTGGAGACGCGTGATACGCACACCGCGACGAGTTGGTCGTCACAACACAGCATCGCGGACGTATGTACGTTTTGAAGGCTCAGAGTTCTGGTTCTAACTAGCTAACACCACGTGCGTCATACAAGTAAATCGCAGAATGTTGGTCGTTACCCCATTCAGGTTTGTTTCGCCCGTGTCCTCCGCGGTTGCCGTAGCTATCTCGGAGGCCACGGTTTTGCCTTTGATTGTACCCCGCGAAAGTGGACACGCACGTATCCCCATTTGCAGTACATACAAACGGAAGACGACCATCAAGAGACCATTTGAGGATGCGTAATAAAACACTCCAATGCACAGGAAGCGAGAGATGAATTAAGGGAGAATACAACTGAAAAGGCGAAATCGCCGGAGCCATTCGCCCCTGATAAACCGAGTTTTCTACCACTGATCGTAAGATGCATAGCTTAGTAAATTGATCGTGTATGTAGGTACTTTATCGCTGTGGTATACGTATATACCCAATTTCAACGCATTTAGGCTCTAGAGAAGGGATGTCGGAGGGCTTGCCTCGAACTCGGTGTCGTGTGATGCTCGCTTGTACTTGCGAGTTGCAGCGCGCGGGAATAACTAAAACTTATTTTGCATTGTACTCGCGGTTCGCTTTGATCAGCTTCCTTTGTTTCCGAAGCGTGGATTGGCGGAAGAAGCTTTCCAGGTCCTTGATTTTCAGGAAACCGCGCCTCGACAGCAACGAAAGAGGAGTGTTATATTGCAGCCTATGCACATTCGCTTGCGGGCGGCTCTCTTTGCACTACCCAGTTAGTGCCAGGGCTACGATGAGGGCGCTGGTGGCGGTGTTTTTCGCAGCGCCGCCTGGGCAGAGTCTGACGTCTATAAGACTGCGTTCAAGAAAACTGAAACCAACGAAAGTCGCCCCAACAAAGGCATCGCGTCACGGGCAGCTGGGTGGCTCATATTGTGACGTTGCGATGTGTTGAGCACTGCAGTAAACAACCGTAGACGACGCGCGAGACAGACTTTAATGCGTTGTGACGTGACTACTTCTAGTGCTAAGTGTTATTGCTTTTCCCCCACTGACGAGTTCATTGGGAGGGACGGGGGCGCATATTTCAATCCTCCATCCTCCTCTGAACACCCACTTTGTTTAGGTATATATTTATTATGTGTCTTGGACAGTAGTATCACAGGCGATACTCGAAATCGTCCTCTATAAGGAGCAAGAGATAAGAAATAAGAGATGGTTGGCGTCGGGTCTTCCGGAGCAATGCCCCCGGCATCCGCAGCTAGCAGAGAACCAAACGAAGAGTTTCAAGAGAAGCGGCAGTATACGTAATTATTCCTCAAGTTTCGGTCAACTGAACGGGTTCACGTCAGTGAAAAGAAAAAAAAAAACAAGAGAAAACTAAAGCTTGGATCACTGAACCTGTTCTCTTAGAGGAACGACAATGCGAGAAAAACAGCCCTGCACCGTGGCTTTACCAATTTTTTATTTTATTTTTTAGTGCTGGAGGAGCTCAACTGTAAGCGCCCTAAGCAGATTACGGATCCCACGCGCGCGTCCAGCTCAACGAACTACGTAAGCAACGCTGCATGCCACTTGTTCGCTGTGTTCCTGCTCCGAGGAGGAAAGGCCGCGATTCTCGCTGGTCTTTGGGAAAACAGCGACGAACGGAGGAGCCATATATACGCGGGACAATCGCGAAAAAAACAAGAGGGGGAGGTGTTTACACTTCGAAATCGGTCTGGACTGTGTAACCACATTCTTGTATGACACATACTTAATCTAAAACCAGCAGATGATGGAGCCAAGGAAGGCACATATAGAGAACGTTAGCTGTACTGTTTTAAGTGTATCGTAGTAAGTGTGATGTAGCTGCGAAGAAAGTAAAGTGGACGAAAAGACAACTTGCCGGGCCGGCAGGGACCGAACCCTGCAACCTTCGGATCTGGTTTTCATTAAGGTTTTGTCAAACAGAGAAACGAGCCGTCGAAATTCTCTTCCTTCACATTATTGTATGCTCTTCAAGGAACAGCGCGAAAAGCATGTACAACCAGCACGCCCAACTACCCGCACTTTTGTGCTCTTGAGGTCGTGTCCTTCCATTCTCAGGCGTACCCGAGGTGAAAGAAACAAGATATTCTTACGCCACGGGCGTAGCTTTTCTTTCTCTCTCTCCCGATTCAAAGACCGCGCAATCAGCGCGGTACCGTCCAGCCACTGAGAAAGAAAGAGCAGCGTAAAGGAAAATTTTCGTATTGCAATGAAGGAACGTCGGCAGTGACCTGCACCGGGGCCTTCTATCGATACACGCCGTATATAATATATCAAGCTGCTACGAAACCCTCGCACGAAGGCGAAAGTTCCTTTCCCACATTCGCCGCTGCGCGTGACATTGAAGGGAGATTCATTCACGAACGCTCATATAGCTTTGGAGCCAGAACGCGTTTAGCGCCAGCAGGCTGTCTACCAATTAAATTTTTCAAAATTTCCTGACTTTTCCGTGACGATTCCAAGCAAATTCCGACTCGCAAGCCTGCTTGAAAAACACACTGTCTGTGTACTGGAAAGGAGCCCTCGAATGATTTGAAAACGACACAAATATAAAGACATGGCAGTTGCATGAACTGAGTGCATAGCTGAGGACGTGTGCCGTTGCATCGCCACTGAATGAGCTTGGATCGACCCGGCGAGTCGCTGCTCATAGTGATTCTGGTCAAACCAGAAAGCCTTCAAGCGGAGCCGAGGTTATGGCCATGAAAAACAAGCATAAGTTTACCAACGTGAGGAACGTCATGTTTGGGAATTAAGATACGCTGTGCGATCTGTATAGAAGCAACAGCGATGCACTGTACTTTCTCTTACGCTTCTGCTTAGCGGTTTACTATAGCTGCAGAAAACAGGAACGACTTTATGAGCTTTGATCAAAGGTGGCGGTCGCGCAGACTTCCATCAGTCAGTTTCCATGGCTTAGCCAGGTTTTCCAATATTACCACGACGATTCTGGGTTTTCCAGGTCGGTAGATACCCCACGATCTCGAGTTCCAGTACGTTACTGAGGCGTGAGAAGCGCTTTTCTTTTTTTTTTTTTCTCAGTGGAAACGTTTCCACGTATACCACGAGCATGAGACTTTCGAGGACTCACCTTCGCTCTTAAAGCTGTAGTAGTGCGTGACCTCCTTGGCGGCTCCTCGGGCGAGGCCCTTCCTGCCTCGCCTCCGTCCTCCTTCCTCCGGCGGCCGGTGGAGGCTGCGCCGGTAGACTCGCATCATGTGCTCCATGTGCAGGCTGTCGGAGGCCGCGCGGCCGTGGCCGGTGGGCGCGCTGGACAGTCCCAGGTCTGCCAGTATGCGACCCTTGATTAGTTCGATGGCGCGGGCGCGCTCCGGGTCGTCGCCTCCTCCCGTGACGGCCCTGGCCCGGCAAGCGGGAGGAAGCACCGCCGCCACCAGCAGCGCCCACGACACCGCCAGGACGGGGCACAGCATGGACGCGATCAGGCCGAGTTGCGCGCCTCCGGCCGAGTGCGCATGCCTCCTCTCTGTTTGTCACGGGTTCGTAGTCCCCGCTTGTGATGACTGTTCACCAGTGAGGCTGCTTGGCCTACTTGAAACAATCTTCCAAAGCGATCCACTGGAATCCCTTGTAGGCGATGTTACCGGTGGACGAATAGGTCCGCGGAGAAATTGCGAGTCCAGCGTCCCGCGGCGCAGTAGTCCTCAGCCGAACGCACTAATTAGTCTTTTTCGAGAGAGTGGTATCCTTGTATCCGCAGAGGGTATCGCTCTTGACGTCACCGGGACACGTGGTCGTCTTCGATGGGTCTCGATTTTCTCAGTCACTCACTGTCACACACTGACTTTTCAGGAAAGCCCTAGAAAAAAAAATGCATCCACCGCGTACGTATAGTCCGTCTTGTACGGTCAATCCGAAAATCGTGCCTCGAATTCCGAGGCTGTCGCCGTTTCTTCGAGAAAGTGCGGCCGTCGTCAGCAGCAGGTAGGCTCGGACTTTCCGCCTGCACGTCGACTTACCGTATAGTCCGTGACGCACGTCTCTGATGTAAGCCTTCGTCGCAAAGTTTCCGTAAGGCGCGAGTTGCGGCCTCTCTCTGTTCTTTCTTTTTTTTTTTTTCAAACGAGCCCGAGGGTCGCAACCAGCGGGATTCGAACACCGGTCACACGCACTTGCGCAACCGTTATCTCCGAGCTGAGCTCGACAACCTTCTGGAGCGAAAGGCCCAGGCACAAGGTCCTTGACACTTTAAATTTAAGTGTCTCTGTTTTGGCACGAAATGTGAACAATCGCCTAACTTTCGCGAAGTATTCTTCTGTACACACAGACACACGCACTCACGTTCACTGGCCCGCCACACACGTCACAGAGCAGCAGGGGAATCCACGTCACCGAAGAAGCGTCTCCCTCTCACAAACACTCAACGGCCACTTGTCGTCGTCGACTGTGCGAAGACGATGCCAAACGGAACAAGAGGCCCACCCTGCCGCTGTTCTCGCACAGGTGGCTGTAAAAGCAGCACGGTTGCTATTCCTTCCCAAGGGCGACTAGTGCGGTGACGACCACCAGCCGGGGTGACGACGACGACCAAAGGATGCGCTTTGCAGACGACGGTGTCGCGGTGCCTTAAAGTCGCGTCTCCCGCAACGCACATTGCCCGTGGTCCTTCTCGAAACGCTTTCTTTTTTGTCCGAGAGCTGCACGCTTAGATGACAAGAAGAGGGTCTTGAGAACCAGCTGGGTGATGATGGCCCGTCCCAGAGTCGCACCTTTTCTTGACAACGCGCACAGACGGCACGGAGCACGGCGCCGCCGCGGGCATCTCGCAAAGGTTGCTGCTGCTGCCGCCGGTGACGAGTTGACAACGCTGCTCTTCAGCAGCGGTACATCGTGGAACGGTTTCGAAGAGTAGAGGGGGCGATGTCGACACTCGTTCGCCGTCCTGGCTCGAGCTTTAGTCTACGGCTGTGTCCCTTCCGATGGATCGGCATCGACTTGGAGCGCAGCGTCGTGTTGGCGGACGCCGGCCGGCCTCCGGCAACTACTTGTCCCGTGCTACGATGGGACCGGTCTCGGCGGCTGCTTCTCCGTCCCGCGTGCGTGCTCGGACGGGACGAGGCGCGAGACGACTTTGGCACGTGCCGAGACGAGAAGTTTTCAGGTGGAGGCGAGGCGGACTCTCCTCCTCGCCCTTTAACCCTCGTACCGCGCCGTCGCGATGTGTGCGGCGGCAGCGGGTCTCCTTGCCCTCCCACGACGACGACGACCAACACTTCCCTTCCTCTCCGCTCCTTCTCTCTCTGTCGTACAACGGGTGCTGCTTCTTTGCTGCCTGTTTGAGGAGTGATGACGTCACGCGGAGTGCAAGGGAAGCTTTGCGACCATTGGCCGGTCGCGAGTGACGTGTAAACTTTCCCGTTTCCTTTCCCGTCGTGCCACCACCCTTATCCCTCGCTTTATTTTTTTTTCCCTTCTTCTTTTCTTTAATCTTAACTCTCCGTTTAGGTGACGAAAGGACGGTATGCGGACTCGAAAGGACAAACACGGAGTGAGGGAGAGAGAGAGAAGTACCGGGAAATCGGAGAGATCGTACAACAACAACGAATGGACAGTTGGGACAATTAGTTCTTTTTCGCTCAGGGCCGCAATCGCAGCGTTCGACGTCGACTATTTCAAAGTGCGCGCGCTCGGCAATCGCGCACGGCGGCAATCGGCCTTCCCTCCCCCAACGCAAAAAAACGTCACTACATCGCCGCTGCTTCAACCTGTTGCGACGCTCCCCTTGTGTGGTTACGGATATAATGCGCATCGGGAACCCGCTTCATCGTGTTTCCTGAATGCGCCACGTTCGATTACCCCCGTCGTTCATTTGCGGAACGGAAATTCCTAAGCTCACACCCGTTCGGTGGCATGATGACCACATCTCCGGAAGGCTCGCGGTGTTCGAGCTGTTGAATGAAATCTCGCCGTCGCTCGACAATGAAGTCACGCTCGACGACACATTGCGGCTGACTGGGATGCCACCGAAAGGTCGCGGAATAAGATCGTTCTCGCGCCCACGTTAACATTTTTCCGGGGTCAGCCGAGCGTCGCGAGAAGAAACGTTTGACGCCGGTTTTTACGGTTGTCACGGCAACGGGTCGTGGTGCACCGTGTGACGCGCGAGTGACGCACACGAATGAGCGGAACACGCCGCGCCGACCGACGGTCGCTTTATGGAACGAGATGTTGCGAGGTTGCAACCAATGGTTTTCAAAGTTTCGTCTCTAATAGAAAGTTTTTTGCGGGAACCTTCCTACGGCTTCGCACGATGAAGAGACGTCGCGGAGTTGGGTCAGTTTATCGCAATATCGAGCGTTTGCCGAAGCGGCGGTTGAAAGCACTGGTTCAGACGTAGCTGCTCTCTGTTAAATCATTATCCCCTGTGCAATATTATCATAATTAACGAAAAAAAAATATTTTAAAGCTCAAAAGGAATTCTGTTTCCGACGTTTTGTCATTAAACCATTAGGATAACGTACGTTTTTCCTCTTCCAAGTATAGCGCGTCCTCTTGTACCATAAGTACTACAATTCATTCACAAACTACAAATAACGCTTCCTGTGCATTCCCTGGCTTCGCATATATTTGTCTCATATGGTTGTTCCTAACGTAAAACCAGGCCCCCTCGATCCAGCCTCATTATTTCGTTCAGTATAGTTACGTTTTCTCATGTTTTGTTCATACTTTAACTGGCGTGTGATGTCCGAACTTTTGTTCCTCTTCTTAACCGAAACGTCGTCAATGTCCCGTACTAAATATGGAATCAGCGATCATTTCATGACGCGTTGTTATGGAGAGGCTTAGTTGTAAGCAGCCGTAGTAGTTCATTCGCATACGTACTCCGAAGTGCATACGGGTATTTGCGAGCATTAAACAATGTTAGTGAACGAATAGGAACGGTCTTGTGCAAGTTGTTTTGTCAAGTTAGTCGGGCTACAGTTGAGTAATTCTCGTAAGGTTTATTTTCGTGTTCGTTGTCCAGTCGTGGCTCCGTATATTTAGCCTGAGCCACACAAACGAGAGTCAACTCGCGAAGCTCGTTGCCTGCACAGCTCAAGTTCGACTTCACTGCGTAGCTCCGCGGTAGTGTGGCAAATAAAGCTTTAGAGGTATCGCACGTGTTTTTTTTTTTTTAGCTTTCATTTTGTTCTTTACCTTGTTCAGCCGTCCGGTGGCCAGAAATGACATCATTCATCGCGTTCATCACACCTGTAAGTGTGATGTACGCGAAGGAGTCTACTAGGAGTTAGAGTGCTCATTCTAAGAGTCCTTTAACTATTAAGTAAGCAGTCACTCTGTTCTTGAATGCAACTCGACTGGAGAGACAGACAGAGAGAGAGAGAGAAGGATGAAATACAGATAGGTTAACCGAGGGTAATGTGCGGTTGGCTACCCTGTACATGGGAACGGGAAAAAGAGGTGCGAAAGAATGAAAGAGGAGAGGAGAGCCTGTAACGACGCTACAAAGTCGTGACAACAGCACCGTCCAAAATCAACCACACGAACGTAGTCACTCAACTGTCGCAGCGTGTCGTTCAGTCCTGTTTCCCTGAGAAACCGCAGACAACGCCCTCATAGCGGCTCTCGTCGAACTCCGGTTAGGCCAGAATTTTGTTCGCCGTAGAGGGCGGTTGTCCAGCGAATGGCGTAAGTGTATAGGTGTGTTGAATAAGTGCGTTTACTGCGTTATTTTCTGGCTGGGGGCCGGATGTGGAGAGGGAGGGAGCGGTGTGGAGGATATGCGACAAAGAATCTGCGTCACCAGCCATCGCCAATAGTGTACAGCTTTAAACGTAGTTCCTGGGACCATGTTCTCGGCTTGGCGATCGCATTATTTTTCTTACAAACCGCTCTAAGCGGATCGCAATCTCTCTAAGTGTCCTTGAAAGCCCTTCACGAAGCACCCTTCGAGGTATTTAATGGAATCAATTTTCTCAAAATGATAGCCGCAGGGATATACAATTATAGCGCAAAAACAGCCCTTGTTTATTTTTGTCTTGGATGTACGTATTTTGCGGATGCTCCGCATTGTATCGTCTATACGGTACGCTCTTATGGGATTTTACGAGCTTCGATACCTCGCCGAGTGTTTTTTGTTTGTTTGTTTTCGGGGGATCGTAAAACGCGCTTGGAATGTTCCCGAGTGACCGATTTAGCAACTGGTGTGCAATATTGGGGTCGTTTCAACACCCCCCCCCCTACAAATCGAAACGAGAAGGAGCAAGAGCTCAAGGCGTGGTTCATTATTTCTTCGCTTATCGCCTGTTTCCTGAGATTACTTCGCAACAAACCTGCTACATCAGTTCAGAAATAGATTGGGTAAAGCTCTTGTCGATCACGACCGGACGCCTCAGTTCAATCGTCACGAACTCTTTGTTTCGTACAGACGGGAGATGAGAAAAAGCAAACACGCCGCGCGACCTTCTATAGGTTCATTTCGCTCGCCCGTTCCTTTTGTCAACCGTAACCTCGGTCGTACGTGATTTCGCGCTAACAAAAGCGATGCTTCTTTTAGCAACCTGCCGACGTCTCGGATGCCCACTCGTGGAGTGCAAACTCCGTTAGGGGCGGCGTCGGCCTTCGAAACACCGTTGAAATGGAAGTCCTTTCCTTTTTCGGACTTCCATTTCCAGGTGAAATGGATGTCCTTTGTGTGTGTTTGCGTTACGCCAGAGAGTAACACAGTAAAGTTAGGGAGGCTCTGCTTAACCATAAGAGCTTCCGAATGCGAGCAAGTTGGTGCGTATCTCTACGTAACGCAGCGCAAAAGGAAACATGGACGAGTAGACAGGGGACTCGCTAAGCATGTGTCTAGCATAGTCCGTGTTTCCTTTTGCTCTGTTTTACCTACGGCTCCTTAACTATGTTCAGTGCGGGTCCGTCCGGGCGGGAGAACCGTATTGCTAGAGAAGAGACGAAAGGGGGCGGAAATTCACTTACTTGAGGCAAAGTTCAGACCGAAATCTCATTGCGGGGGCGGCAGCGTAACGGCCTTCATCGAATGTACTCGGTCCACTTTTGGCTCGGTGAAAGCTTTTGGAACTCGTTAGGTTCCAGTTGCTTGGAACTGAATTGGAGTACTTCCTTTCTTTACCGATAATCAAACAACACACGAAATTCGGGGAGAAGTGCGGGCTTGGCGCAGTCAGGAGTCGTCGAACGTGGAATGTCAGCGGATGGATTCACGCGTTTCGACGAGGGCCACTTGCGTTCGTACTGACGATGGCAGGTCCCCAGAATACATCATTGAATACTTCGCTGATGTTACGACTGTCCGCAATGAGCTGGTTGTCAGGAAAGACACTCGACAGCAGCAGCAGCAGCAGCAACAACAACAAAAGAAATGCGTATAACTTAGTAGTAGTAGTAGTTGTATCTTTTATTTTCTTGTTATACAAGAAAAAGGAACAGAGGCAAAAGGCATTTTATACGCCTGACAGGGGCCTCTGCACCCGAAGTTCGCAACACATGCACAATAGAAAAAAAAAAGAATTTTGACACATCATAAAAAACCACATGAGCGCTAACAAAGAAGTACTGCAATCAACGCAACCAACACATGACACGCTTAAGACACTGCAGATACGCAAGTCTTACACAGATAAATAAATAAATAAATAAATAAAACAAGAACAGAAAATACGATGCATCGTGTAACCACATGAATAATAATAATAATAGAAAAAGACATTATCTGTTAGAAAAGGAACCGTGACTCACTTTCCGTACACAAGCAAAAAAAAAAATTTTCATACCACGATGACACTACAAGTTTTGAGCAATATTGTCTAGTGGTGATAAGTTATTTCATTTTTCAATATAATTTCTTTAACTTGTTTTTTAAATGCCTCTAGAGAAACATGAAGCTGTATGCTATTATTCAATTCATTAACTATTTTCATTGATTGGTATTCTATAGTTTGCTTTCCATAATTTGTCCTAGTTCTGGGTAAACGCTGTAAATTTCTTCTAGCAGGATAACGTTGCTGATTTTCTTTTGGTTTATACCACTTATTTTTGTGTACCTCTTGTAGTAGCTTGAAATAGTATATTTGGTTTGCCCTTAACATTTCGTGCTTATAAAAAAGCACTGAAGTGCGAAAACAGTCTATTCTACCATTGTAATTTTCAAAAATACGAAGTATTTTCTTTTGTAGCATTATAAGTCTGTTGTAATTTTTTTGTGTTGTCGTCCCCCATACTAGTACACCGTAAGAAAGTCTCGAATAGAAGAGGGCATTGTACAAATTTTTCTTTAGCCACAGAGGAATAAGTGATCCAATTCTGTATAGGCATCCTACCGTTCGCGCAAGTTGCTTAACTAAACCATTAATGTGAACATTCCACGTCAAGTCTTCACTGAACCATACCCCGAGAAATTTTTGGTGTTTTTCCTGCTTTATAGTGTTCCCGTCAAAGCTTATCTTTATGTCATATTTTACATGTTTATTTATTGGGCGGAATATAATATATGTCGTCTTCTTGGCATTTAACTGTAGCTTGTTTTGTTTAAGCCAGTTTGAGAGTGATGTCATATACTCGTTTACGTTTTTTTCTAGCGTTTCTAAGTGTCCTGATGTAAAAAATACGTTTGTGTCGTCTGCATACATAATAAGCTGTGGGGATTTTGGTATGCATACAATATCATTTACATAAAGCAAAAAAAGTAAAGGGCCCAATATAGAACCTTGCGGAACTCCTTGGGCCAACTGTAAGTGACCTGACGTAGCTGTTTTCATTTGTACTAGTTGGTACCGGTTATGTAAATAGTTTTGCAAAAGCTTAAGGGCAATCCCGCGTATGCCGTACCGTGACAGTTTCCGTAATAATAGAAGAGTTTGGATGCGAGCTCGTTGGTACGGATCCACCATAAAAAGAAACACGTTATAAAAATGCCTATAGCTCCTTCAGGCGCGATGTCCGAATTCGTACACGCAAGAAAAAAGCAAGGTACATTGATTGAGCTTTACGTGGATTGAACCGTAGAGCTTTCTACAATACTTGCTAGAGGGAACTCTGGCGCTAGTGTCTATGGGAGCTGCAACGCATGGCTCTTCAGCCAGCATGAGAACGATGGGTAGTACACGGACTTGTCTAAAGTAGAGGGAAATACAGGGAATAGAGACATAAAAAGATAGAAAAACAGAGAAAGACATAGAAAGAGAGAGAAAACAGAAAGAAAGAAACAGACACGGAAGAAAGAGATACAAAAACAGAGAGCAAGACAGAAAGAGAAAGAGAGGGAAAAGAAATAAAGATAGAAAGAGCGAGGAAGAGAAAGAATTAGATAGATAGATAGATAGATAGATAGATAGATAGATAGATAGATAGATAGATAGATAGATAGATAGATAGATAGATAGATAGACAGACAGACAGACAGACAGACAGACAGACAGACAGACAGACAGACAGACAGACAGACAGACAGATAGATAGATAGATAGATAGATAGATAGATAGATAGATAGATAGATAGATAGATAGATAGATAGATAGATAGATAGATAGATAGATAGATAGATAGATAGACAGACAGACAGACAGACAGACAGACAGATAGATAGATAGATAGATAGATAGATAGATAGATAGATAGATAGACAGACAGACAGACAGACAGACAGACAGACAGACAGACAGACAGACAGACAGACAGATAGATAGATAGATAGATAGATAGATAGATAGATAGATAGATAGATAGATAGATAGATAGATAGATAGATAGATAGATAGATAGATAGAGAAAGTACTAGAAAGAAAGAGATAGAAAGAAACATACAAAAAAAGAGATACAAGAAACAGAGAGAAAGAATGGGAAGGAAGTAAAGAGTAAAGAGGAAGGCCACCCGGCTCCGCTCTTGCTTCAGGCTTGGCACCGCTAGTGCGTAGCTGCCGTAATCTTTTCTTCTGTCTCGCGTTCCCTCTAGACTTTAGACGCGGACTGCACAAGAACAGCGGCCGCAAAGTTTGGGCAACACTGTCGATTTGTTTCTCTATCCTTGCTTCCTTGTTTCTTTACTTTTTAACTCCTAAGGAGTTACCGCGTCTAGCAGCACAGGGAAACCGGATAAAAACGCAGCCGCGTTTTGTCGTAGCTGCGCCCGCGGGATACCGTGCACACCAGCAGCCGCCGCCTACTGTTGTGTGATCCTTTTGTCTATATACATAGTTTTTCCGCGCATTTTCCTGCGGTGGAGCGGAGAATGCCCGCACTTACGCGCGCTTGCCTTAAAGCCTGACTTACGAGCGTGACGTCAGAGGTGCTGTGACGCCTTATTGCTCGGTTAGGCGGAAACAAAAGTGAAACGATGTGCGGACGATCGACTCAGTTGATTGACGCTTGCGATCTTCTGTGAAAGGCGCTTGTGCAGCGCAGAAAATGAAAAAAAAAAGAAGTCGCACGGCCCCTTATGCATTCGGTTAAGACGACTCGAAGGCGAAAGCCATTTTCCTTTTTTTTTTTTCTCAGTCGACTCTATTTATCCCCCTCCCCCCACCCCTTCAACCTCTCGCAAGCTTTTTGCATGCAACGTGGTTTCGCACTGCCTTCAGGATCGGAACACCTGTGACCAAGCGATGATGCCAACATGTGACGTCACGATGACTTCACAAATTTTGGTTGGCCTGTGACGTCATCACATGATGGTTTTTTGCATCACTCGCGTTCACGAATGTTGCAATGCCGGGTGGGTGCAAATCACCCATTCTGCGGTTCACCCCTCCCCCTCCCCCCTACTTTCTAACTAGAGAAAATCTAAAAGAAAAAAAAAAGTTGCACCTTGTACCTGGCTTAAAAGTATCATGTCTGGCCGCTTGTGTATGCAAACAAGCTTTCTGATTTACTCGAAACATCGTTTGATACGTCCGGCTTAATTTCGCCCCGTCTGCAGCGACGCCACCTAGACTGCCGCGGTCCGTAACCATGCGTATTTGTCCACATTACAAAAACAACGTTGCGTGTAGCGACCTATTAATGCTTTACGCTTGTGTCGATCGTGCCCAAATTGAGATACTGCCGTGAGTAAGGGTTCGCAGTAGGCAGTGATAGTGTCGCCTGCCTCTTCTACGTCACAAAGAGGCGCCGTCTGTATATGCTGTTCTAAGGCGCACCGCTGCGTATAGCCGCGTGCTGGAATTAATGATGGCCACGCCGGTGTAATGATGGCGAGCCTGTTATTATAATTGTCCTTGATGCCTTCGTCCCGTCATTGACGGCTCAATCGTTCATGACGACCCTGCAGGCGACAGACTGCTTTAGCTATACTTGTTTATACAGCCGTTAAAACGGCGCGTCGTGTTGTTGCAGGCCCGCGGCGGTAGCGGGGTCAATTTTTCCACGGCGCCGACGGGAGCGGTCGAAACGGTGTTTAAAAGTCTTGCGAAAACGTGCCTTGCTTTCGTAATCTATGAGATTAAAAAAGAGCTACTGTATTTGGTGAGTTCTGTCTTGTCACGTGTACTATCATCATTATCGTCATCATCAACCTGACTGCGCCCACTGCAGGGCAAATGCTTCCGCCATGTTTCGCCAATCAACCCGGTCCTGCGCCTGCTGCGACCACATTATCCCCTCAGACTTAATCTCATCTTCCCACCTAACTTTCTGTCTCCCCCTCGCGCGTTTGCCTTGTATTGGAATCCAGTCTGTTACTCTTAATGACCAGCGGTCATCTTGGACCAGCCCTGCCTACGTCCTATAATTATAACTCTATAACATACTATAACTCCATTTAAAGAAGCAATGTAAAGGAGTACTGACACGATTTTGAAGTGCAGCAAAACGGACGTTTTTGGTTTCCTTGGCATGTAGTGTTAACGCTATCCCTACACCGCATCCGGGAAACACGTATAAATATATAAGTTTGATTTTAAAGTTTTCATCTCCCAGCATCTGCAAGGCAGCTTCACCGCATGGAGAGCCCTATGACGTTTCAAGTCAGCTCACTTGGTTTGCGTAGTCTGGGTTCCGCATGCAGCCTAAATCACAGAAATCGCTGTCGGGGGCAGTGGACGACAGTTCACTCACCATGAACCACGTTCGACTGACAGCAAAGGACAGCAGGTGCATATTTCGTGGGTTGCAGTCTGCCCGTGACGTCACGGGCAGACTTGACACGTCACTATGAAGCCGCCCTCTCGAAACCGAAACCAAAACTGCTGGTTGAAAGAAGCGGTATAAAAAATATATGCAATGCATCCCCAGGCACCACGACACTCTTTTTAGGGTTCTCGACACCCGTGCTTTCATTTAGAGCAACAACCCGAAAAATTTAAAATTCATGTCAGTACTCCTTTAACCCTTCTTCGGAGATCGATACTCACTTCGTTAGAGTTGTGGGAGGCGCGAGTCAGCGAGATAGCTAACGTGTATCTTTAGATGTTTATTATCTGCGGCAATTCGGGACTCCACAGGAAGAGTAAGAGCTATATAGGTAGCCTTTTTCAAGCGAAGCTCGTTGTGAGTTACAGATTTCGATGGCGGCGGCTAGGGTGCCTTGATGCCCGCTAGCGGCGGCGTCGTACGTGGTACGCGAACAAAACAGGCGCCGGCGAGAGTATGCACACATAAATGCGGCCCTAGAATGTGAGCCGGTTACACGCGTATTCGCATGCGCAGTCTTACAGTAATTGATGCTCTCTCGATCCTGGACTTGTCGGCGATCGGCCGTTCATGATACGGCAGTCCGATCATCTATCGAGGTCACTTGCCATTCGCCACGTTTCACTGCTGCCTGGATGTGAACGCGTGGCCGTCGTCGTTGCCTGCAGCAGCTGGAGCGTTAGGTGGATGACGGTGCGATTCCCGGCATGGAGGAAGGGAACAGTTCGGAGGGAGCATTGCGCGATTCGATAATCGCACCTTCGCTCCACGAACTGTACAGTGGCGCAGTAGCTGCAGGCGGAATTTTTTCTATACCGATATCGTTCTCATTTCCTCAAGAAAAAAAGAAAAAACAAAGCTTTGTTATAGAGAGAGAACTTCAATTGATGGCGCAAATGCTAAGACAGGAACGAATAAGACACGGACACGCTTTCCGGGCACACACAAATCTTCTTCGTTCATGCCTTCGTTCCTGTCTTAACATTTGCGCCATCAATTGAAGTTCAGATATGCACCAACTAGCCCGACAGCGAACGTTATAGAGAGAGAAACTGCGAGGAAAGACACGAGACTAGTTAACAAGGCCAGTGGGGCAGTGGTTGTGTGCTTTCTGACCGCCCCTGCAGTGTACCTTATACACTCTAAGAAAAAAAAGTCAAAAGAGGGTCATGGAACCGTGACTCTCTTAGGGCGTCCATGTGACCCCTTTTGGAAGGTATACAGGCAGAGAAAAAGAGTTAGCAGTTCGGAAGGAGTCACTGGACATCCCTGAAGCGCGTTTCGATTGGCTTCCGTCATGAAAGAGCCGCCGTTTACGGCATACATATCGTGCGCTTGCCCTGGTGGTGTTGACGCCGGCTCCGCGCACGAAGTGACGCTTGCAGGGCGGAATATTCATGGAGCTGCGGATACGGACAACGGGCGCCAGTTAACGGTGAGTGTACTGCTTTCGTAGGCACTAATTATACAGCTTTAGCTGGGCGTCTGCAGCAGCTCTGCGAAAGTTATCTGCCAGCCATTTCCAACAGCAGCGGATGCCCAACTAAAGCTGTCAGTTGACGAGTTGCCACCGTTATGCGCGTTGCTGTGCAAGCTCCCATAAAGTGAGCGATGCAAACAATTATCAAGGGTCATTTCTTGCTGATCGCGCGTTGTGTCTGCACTACTGAAGGTGCAAGATGTCGTTTTGAGATGCACGTTAGTCTACTTCATAATAACATTTGCATCGACCTTGAGTGTGCTGCGTGCTTCCGCGCGTGGGAACGTGAAAAAAAAAAAAAAGACGTCTGTGTACAGAAATAACGCTCAGACGCACTATATATAATGGTTTTTGTTGGCTTAAAGACGGTAGCTTGAGGTGGAGATATAGTACGGTGGCTTCCAGAACGTATGCGGTAGTCATTCAAGTTGGACACGCCTCGCCGGTAAGGCGAAAATGCTAGACTTTCGACGGCGCCCGTTGTTGCGGCCGTCGCCGTGCACTTTTTTTCCTTCGTTTCTGTTTGCTGTTTTCATGGTTTGCCAACATCTGCGATGACGCTATAACTGAATCAAGTGAGTGTACGTGATTTTGGGAGTTATTTGTGCTAATTCTAGCATATGACATGTCTGATCTCGACGTAGACGGCGTCCGCACGCGCTGGGTGTCGTTCGGGCCCTCGTACTCGCATGTGTTTATCTGAGTATGGGTTACGTTTGTAAAACATGCGGTCAGTAACCGCTCACGGCGTGCCCCTGACTGCCGGAGGATGTGTTTGGGTGTCGGGGTAAGCCGGCGCAAAACCAAATTTTGAAGCGATTTCTCAGAAAAAAAGTGCTTTCATTCGTGTATAGCCAGTGCCTATTGCGAGACGAGGTTCCCGCTGCCTTTTACGTGAAAATTTGTTTTCGTTCCTTCATTGTGTCTATGTGAACCACTTATTTTGTAGGTTTTGCAAACCATTACTGCAATTTCATTTTCTCATCATAATATTACGTTCTGCTTTTCAGATACCGTTGTTCATGGTGCTCACGCTGAACAGGAGCGACAACCTAGCAAGCCACAAGTCTGAGACCTCCAGCCGTCACCACTTTTTGATTTATTCTTAATCATAAGAAATAAAGATTGAAGCATCATACCCATTTCTGCAGATTATTTTGCACTATATGACACTATGCACATCAGTCACACATTTTAGTTGGCTATACTCATAGAAGCATGTAAATGAGGAATACCCAAACCTCTTAATTGGAAATCAAATACCATCTTTTCGCGCTTTCTATATAACTTTGCTGGAAAATATGTGTTGTTTTGACGAGTTTTATTAAAATAATGCTAAAACTGAACTATTCCCTTTTTGCAGTCGCTGGGCAGAACGGCAAGTAATATTGGACATGCTTAAAATGAATACTCCACTATTTTCAACAGTAGTCGCGCAAAAGTAGAGCGAGGGTCGAATGAGTAGCTTAAAATACTCGTGGAGTCGCTTGACGCTTCGGTGTGGGTCACTTGACCCCCGTAGGAGTGTTACCGGCAAGAGTCGTCTGACTCCCTATAAGTGGTAACGTGATCCTCCCGATCAGAGTCTTTGCACTCTTTCTAGAGGGTCAGGGGACTCTCCTAGAGCGAGCCGACCCTGACCCACCAAGAGAGTCACCGTGAATATTTAAAGAGAGTCCTATACGTGGCAAGTCAGAACTCTCTGAAAAGAGTCACGCATACTCTTTTTTTTTTCTTAGAGTGTAGTCGTAGTAGAAAACAATGCAATATAACGAAGACAAGAAAGACTAAACAGGACCAGCGTTCTCCAGCTCGGCCTTTCCTGTCTTCGTTGTGTTGCGCTGTTTTCTGCTATTATTACGTTATCAACAAGCTGAAGTTCATACGCTTTTATACTTTTTTTTAGCCTGGGTCACCTTATACTGTGATACTACTACAGAGATGTTACCACAGTGGCACCGGATCAAGCGTAATTAGCGACGACTTAATATCAACACTATGAAGCCAGGGTCCGAGACATTCGATGATTTACAGCGATGAATGAATGAAATGAACGTTTATTTCCGAGACAGTGTTCTGAGCGTGCAAGCTCAGGGTCAGTCTGTAGGTGCGACGGTCCCTCATTCCAGGAACCCTCTGGCCACAGACCTTACCGGAAAAGCATGGACATGTGTAAATGATTTCATAAAGAAGTTTACTCGTGAGGATTAACAGGATATCAACGCGAGGCTGAGTAAAAGATTAACAGCATTGTTCAAAACACTTAAAGACTGAGCTTAGCTGTCGCTTTCAGAACTCCTGCTGCAGCACAAACTGAGCGCGAAAGCAGCTGCACTAACACCGCCTGTCGCAGGGCCGTCTTTAGTTAGAGCTACTATAGAATAGTCTACTTGACATGTAACCAAAATGCTCTTCACTATAAGGCCCCAAGGACGTGATCAAAATCTATGACGTCACGCGGAGTCTTTATTTTTGCGCCTGTTCCGCATTTTGTCTACAGCCGTCGTTCGCGACTATTGTCGCTTTTTTCTGGTATTGCTCGAATGGCAATGTTCAAATTGCAGCCATGAATCTTCTGTCTCTCGTTTAGCGTCGGCTTGTTGAAAGCGCATACTTAACTCCCAACCACTTATTTCCTTTTGTTCTTTATACACGTTCACGTCATTGAAGACTCGCGCACTTGCTGGCTTGGAATCAAATGCCGCACCTTCTTCCTGCAGGAAGGAGATGCGGCATCGCAATGTTACGACCGCCATTATTCTTTATTCGATGGCCGCTGCTTATCCTCGGAGTCGCGGTTTCGCCCGCTGCGCGGATTGGATTGTCTTCGTTAGTCGGATTTCGGCTGACGCGCGTCACCTAACGTATATAACGGGCAGCCGATGAAAGCTGACGTCGGCTCGGTCGTGATTTGTGTATGCCCGGGAAGCGCTAATTGCGGTCGAAGCATTACCCGCGGCGCTGCGCTCGTGGTGACGTCCGACGTGAAAGGATAAATCTGTATTATCGAAAAGGAAGCACCACACGCCTATAGTGTTGAGGGTGCGGGTTCGGTTCCCGCGCACGCAGCAGCTAGACTTTGTCGCCCATTTCCATTATATGCCACTGCCCATGCTATACCAGACCCAACGACGTGCTCTACAGGCCAAATTTCATCGTCTTGATGCAAGCCCACTATCAGAAAAGAATATCCTGAGACCTTATCCCACGGTTTGGTGCATGCACCAGGCCACGAAAGCCCTAGTGAGCTACTTGAAGACGGCCGACTTCACGAGCGCCTGTGAAATACCAGGGCGAGTTCGTGTTGTGTGTGTTCGCACTAACTGTTCACTTCTCTTCTTTTTCTTACTCTTAATTTGTCCTTTATTCTCTATCTTGTCTATTATTCCTTCTTTCCCACCCCAATGTTGGGACCAACCGAGCAAAAGCTTGGTTAACCTCCCGGCCTTTCCTGTACCGTGTATACTTTCTTGTGTTTCGTGTCTTGTGTGCGCTGACCGTCACGAGTATGTTGCAACTAGCCCAATTTGCTACATTACTTTCCTCTTCGCTTCTCTCTCTCTCCATTCGGCTTTTTCTTCTTTTCAGTGCGTATTCCAGTTGAAATTCTATGCGATATTTAGTGCACATACAAATGGTCATACATTTTTAGTGCGGAAAGAGGTCACGTCGTGTACAACATCGTAGAGGGACCTCTCGTGATATAAAAAGAGCGATGCAGCTAAACGTCGAAATCGAAACATTCGTAGTGTAAGGAGGAAGAAGATCATATGCCGCAGTGGGCCACTACCTTAGCTGAGAGAGCCGAGCACGAGCTGTTGGCGCTTGGACTGTGCCTCTTGTGTTGGTTTTCGCTACCCGCCTTCAGCGTCCGTAAGCCTCCTTCTCAAGCGCTACTTGTCGCCAATAAACCCCGTGGTGGCGCGACAAGAAATCCCATCCGAGGATCATGTCGTGGGAACACGTGGCCAACACGAGGAACTCTATGTCATACAAAACATCCTGAATGATGATTCTCGCCGTACATGCGCCAACCGGTCGAATTTGTTGCGCGCTCGCTGTACTCAGCGAAAAACTCGGAAGGCGACGTCGTTACTTTTCGTAAAGAGCGGCAAAGTTTTCGGCTCATCACAGATATGGCAGCACCGGTGTCAACAAGCGCGAGAGTTCGTAAACTTTCGACAAACACTTCCATAACATTGGCGGGGGACAGGCGAGGACTTGTACAATGTGACGACGACGCAGCTCGTGCCTCCGGAGCTGCGGCAGTCAGTTTTCCGTCTCCAAGGGGCTCGGTCGGCGACGCAAGGGTGACAGAGAACGGCGCCGTGGTGAGGCTGAGCGACGAGGAGCGAATGATCGGTACTCGGGAGTAGGTTGGCGGTCTCGTTCGGCTGGTAGCGGGTCACGTTGAGGGGGCAGTTCTCGTTGCGCGTCGTACGGCGCCCGGAAAGAGTAGTCGGTGTATCTCGATGCAGCCGGGGTCGCTGCGAAGCGCCGACGGCAGAAGCGCGCGACATGTCCTGGGTACCCGCATGCATAGCAGATTGGACGATTGTCAAGTGTGCGCCAGGGGTTGCCGTTGTAGCATTGCTGTGTACCAGGAAGTGGCGTCGTCGGTGCTCGCACAGGTCGGGGAGTCGACAGAGGTAGAGGCCGCGGTGGAGTAGCAGCAACAGCCGCATAACTCAGTGGGGCAGCGACAGGTGTTGGTTGAGAGGCCGACGGCAGTGCCTCGGAAACTTGCTCCTGTATCGCCTGTCTGATGGCGGGCGCGAGTTGCTGAGTAGCGGGTTCTGCTGTCGGTAAATATGACAGGCATGAGAGTTGTCGTGCGACTTCTTCACGAACATACCGTTTGATCTCCGACAGCAGCGCGTTGTGCTCGCCACCGAGGGTCAACGCCGCGAGCGATTCGTCTGTCGCAGCTGCTCGCCGCGCCAAGACCCGTTGTTTCCGCAGTTCTTCGAAACTCTGGCACAGAGTGGCGACTTCAGACACGGTCCGCGGGTCCTTGGCCAGCAACATCTGAAAGGCGTCGTCGTCTATCCCCTTCAAGATGTGTTTAATCTTGTCTCCTTCACTCATCGAAGGGTAAAGGCGCTTGCACAAAAAAGTCCAGTACGTCTTCAATGTAACTCGTGAAGCCTTCTCCCTGCAGCTGTGCACGGCTCCGTAGGCGCTGTTCAGCACGGAGCTTTCGTACCTCGGGGCGACCGAACACGTCGGCAATACGTTGCTTAAAAGCACCCCAAGTGGTGAATTCCGACTGGTGGTTGTGAAACTAGAGGCTTGCGACCTCTTTCAAGTAGAAAGACACAT
This sequence comes from Rhipicephalus sanguineus, assembly GCF_013339695.2. Taxonomy (NCBI): domain Eukaryota; kingdom Metazoa; phylum Arthropoda; class Arachnida; order Ixodida; family Ixodidae; genus Rhipicephalus; species Rhipicephalus sanguineus. Next base: position 27,437,691 of record NC_051184.2, read on the forward strand.
ATTGAAGCTTCGATGGATCGTCCCACTTGTTGCTAGCGCCCACCTTTTCAAATGTCGACAGCCAATCTTCGACGTCTTGTTCATCGGTGCCGTCGAAGAAAGGTGGATCGCGCAGGCGTAGCGCCGTGGGCACGATGACCATCGGGGGTTGGGCCGCGCCTTGCTGGGTGGTTTCGTCGGCCATTTCCGGGGAGCGGGCAGTCTCCTGCTGTTTCGTAGTTCCAGGTTGAGTACCCCGCACCTCCACCACTCTGCAACGGGGTTTATTGGCGACAAGTAGCGCTTGAGAAGGAGGCTTACGGACGCTGAAGGCGGGCAGCGAAAACCAACACAAGAGGCACAGTCCAAGCGCCAACAGCTCGTGCTCGGCTCTCTCAGCTAAGGTAGTGGCCCACTGCGGCATATGATCTTCTTCCTCCTTACAGTAGTAATAGTAACACGTATTTATATTTTAAATAGACCGGTGTTTTACTATTAATTAGTTGGCTGCACTTATTGGTTGTTCAGACTGGCGTATCCTTTGTGCTCGGCATCCGCCTTCGACACCTGCGCGTAGGATCCATATTTGCGCGTCATCCGTCTTTCAGGCTGGCTTGTATAGCCTCTGTGTGCGCGATATCGTTGTGTGCGCGGTAGCGTGTGAAATCGCTACGTGTACGCTATCGGTTTGAGTAAACGATCGCAGACTGGCTTTCGCGCATTCACATTTCACAGAAGGCTCGCTTTGTCAACGGCCGGCTTTGTTTGCTCAGGTGTCATCAGCGTTGTAGAATTCCCTACAATATTACTAGAGGGAACTCAGGCCACTGCGATCGTCCAGCCGCCATGGGAGTGATGGGTAATGCATGGTTTTGCCTATAGTCTTCGTGCTTGCGGCTTCGAACGTACTTGTGGCTTTGCTTATTGTTGTGTTTTGGCTTTTGCATCGGATAAAAGAATGGCTCGTTGTGAAATCTCGCGAGCTGATTTGAATTGGTGAGCCTGGAGCCGAAAGAACGCAGCATGGGCAAACCCAAATGTATATTATATACCCGTCATTGCTGGCTGAAGTGTCATGCCTTGCAGCTCCCATAGACACTAGCGCCAGATTTCCGTCTAGTGTACTATTGCGGAACTCTATGATCAAGCTGACATACGTAAATTATACTCAGCGGATGAATATACAAAATTTCAGTCACGAGATCGTACGCAAAACAAGCGTCTATTTGCTACCGCACGCGTTATTCCGATATCTGATAGGAGGATGCGAGAATTACCACGCGTGCGATGCAAAATATGAGTCTGTACCATCGCGTGCAGTGTGGTGCGAGCCGAAGGACAGCAGCCTTGAAACTGCACGTGGAGTCTAAAGGTGCAAACATTTGATGGCACGAATGGCCGTCGAACATGCAACCGCAAGTCGAATTTCGTATTTTATTTAAGGGTTAGCTTGCACGTCTCCCAATACAGTAGCTTGAATGAACGTCCCGACGCGTCCAACAAGGCAGTCATTTGTTTCTACGTATGCACATAGAGAATGGTACTAACCACATAGTTTCGTAACAGTACAGTAGAGGGAAATCTGTTGCTAGTGTCTATGAGAGCTGCAACGCATGGCGCTTCAGACAGCGGGTGCTATTCTGGGCACTGACGAATTCCGCCATATTGTCGAAATTTGTAATGGCGGCATTTTAAGCCAATCAGAGCATCAGAGCGGCCGTAGCAGCCCTCTGGGCCAATCAAAGTTGACCAATGGCGAAATTTGACAGTGTTCAGAATAGCACCCTGCATGGGAATGATGGGTTGTACATGGATTCGACTAGGCTTCGTTCTTTCGGCTCCGTGTGGCTCCGTGTTGCCTGCAGCCGCTTTGTCGCAAGACAAAGTTCAGCAATACCATTTAACTTCGTTGGCTTCATTATCAGGTCACTTCACCACCTCGATTCTTTTAGGCTAACCAACTGAAATCAGTTCACGAGGTTCCGAACGAGCGATTCTTTTATCCGAAACAAAGGCCAAAAAGACACAACAATAAAGAAAGCCACAAGTACGTTCGAAGCCGCAAGCACGAAGACTAGGCAAATACATCTGCTACCCATCATTCCCATGGTGGCTGAACGATCACTGTTTATCAATGTTTATCTACGAGTACGCAGTGCTTGAGGCCGTGAATCCGAAAACATACAGAACAACCTCTAACTCCAGGAGAGCAATTTCGAAACCTTAAAGTTCACGTCTTTAATGCATCTTGACGACGCTGTCATGGGGTCCGAATGATTCCAGAATTAGCCCCAACTCTCGTTCCCAGATCGACTTTTGCAAGTCCCTTCGCAGAAAATACTGTCTGTCCTGCTGACGATCGACGATGCTAGCGATTGTTCTGGGCATAGGCGTGCGCAAAGGGGGGGGGGGGGGGGCAGGGGGGGCGGCCCCCCCCCTAATCACCCAAGAGGGGGGGCGCAAAATCTGCCCCGTACATTGACCTTTCTAGTCACCTAAGAGGGGGGGGGGCGCAAAATCTGCCCCATACATGGACTTAGTAGGGTGGGGGGGGGGCGCTGCGATGAACCTTCGCCCCCCCTAATGGTGAACCCTGCGCACGCCTATGGTTCTGGGGAACTGTCACAGGCTGCCGTCGTCAACACCTTCGTTCGCTTTGCTTTTCCCAGAACTTCTTACCTTGCCTAGCGGCGGCAGCGAGCCGTGGCTACCTGGGCTGAGGGGGCCCACCCACCTTGGCGCTGAAGTACAAGTAGCCCCGGTCAAACAATAAACTACATTTCTCTCTTTTGCCTGGCCTATAGAGGTCACGAATTTACTCCTGAATACACATACCGTATAAAAAGCTTTCCTTTTTCGCGGAAAATGCCAGTATTGTGCACCGTTGCGCGTCCGCTTGTTCTACACTTATCAGAAACCAATTACCCGAAATGCCAATCGGTTTATCTTGCTCGGTACGTACACCACCCTGTTCCCTCGACCTTCCGCGCTTCTCGGTAACCGAGCACTGCAGTGGAATAGCTTCTTCGTACTAGGCGATGTGGAGTGACGATATCGTCGCCCGAAAGAATCTCCTATTTCGATATGCATCTTGTTGTGCCATCGGAGCGATTCCTGGACACGAAGGCACGCGTCGGCACTTCGTCGCCTCGCCTGATGAAGACGCAACGGACTCGACCAACTCGCCTGCTCGGCGAATTAGACCGGTACGTCATTCAAAGACCGTCAGTCTCCTTATTCTGGGGCCCGCGCACCTTAGCATTCCGGGAAGAAGCGAGATTAGAAGGGCAAGGGGGTAGGGGCGGGTGGGCGAATTGTTACTGTGTCGATTCGCCTTGTTCTCTGGATGGGATGTGCGATGTAGCGACTGCTCCTCCGTGGCCAGCTGCTTTGCGGGGGCGGGTCGGAGTGAATGTGATGAGCGATTATTGTTAGTAATAATAATTATTGGGGTTTTGCGTCACAAAACCGCGATATGTAACGAGAGACGCCGTAGTGGAGTGCTCCGGAAATTTCGACCACCAGGGGTTCTCTTAACGTGCACCTAACTAACTATACGGGCCTCTAAGCAGCAACGCAATGCGGCCGGGATTCGCTCCCGCGACCTTCGGGTCCGCAGTCGAGTGTTTCCGATGTTCCGTAAGCTGCTGCACATATGTACACGCGTGGACGTAGTGTACAAAAACTCTCTCAAGGTATACACTTTAATGCACGTCCGCTGGACATGTGGTTCCGGACGAGCGTACTTCAGCTCCAGTGTATACAGCTTCTATCCTTTGCTGGAGCTCTATATACAAAGAGGAGACTGTTTTCCAGGTTCCGTCCTCTGTTGGGATGGGAGACTTCTCGGTATATCTCCGACATAGAGCGCGCGACGAAAACAGACCTCCCACAATTCGTTTGCTTTTCGCGTTCTCCCTTTGAGTTTCAGACACCTTTATTTTTCTTTTTTCTATAGAAGCGCAATTAGAAGTGGAGCGACGCGTTCATTCACGCAGGCTAACAAACAGAGGAGAGACGGACGATTCTGTATCGCCACAGGAGGAACGTACGGGACGTGATAAAACTCAATCAAGGAAAGCGCACATCGCGCCTACTTACTGACCCCATATGAAGCCGAGTATCCGTACGCAGGCAGCTCCGGTTTGAAACCGCGGCAGTCTCCCGAATACTGTTTTCGCTGTTTATTCCTGCCTCTTCTTTACATGCGCGTTCTAGGGATGTGCGAGACGTCTGCAGGCTTCCGTAAAGTGGCGGTTGGGGAAGCAGTGCAGCGGTATGTTGCAAGAAACGGCTGCGTTTATAACTTTCCTGTTTACCGGCGCTCTCTGCAGCGTCGATTGAGAAGCGAGACGCCTTTCACGGAATCGAAGGGTGCACCGTTATCGCGGCGCGGCGTGCGGCCGGCTGGCCTCCAAATTATATTTGCGCACTGTATTCGCGGAAGCAGGAAGTACGGCGGGCGGGATTTGCCAAAAAACAGTGCAACAACTCGTGAGTGGCCTTATTTATGCGGACCGTTGCGTTGTAAACATTCTAGTAGAGACCAGGTTCTACGGAGAACCTAGTGGAAGGGGGTGTTTAAGGGGTAGGGTATGGTAATAAGAAGTCATATACACCTTGCGCAGAAACAAAGGAAAACGAAGTACGGTGATTGCGGTTGCGTGGAAAGAGTTCTGCTAGAAAACACAGTAGCCTTGGGACGCGTTGCTCTGGGCTCTTCAGGGTACCGTCTTCTCCGTGCTTGAAGCCGCGGTTTATGATACCACAAAATCTTCGGAATTTAAAGGGCGTTTAAAGGCTCGTGTACACCGACGGTTATTCAGGTCGCGAATGGTCGCTTTTGATCAAAAACAGATCGATCGATCGATCGATCGATCGATTGATTGATTTGATTGATTGATTGTGATTGATTGATTGATGATTGATTGATTGATTGATTGATTGATTGATTGTCCGCCGCGATGGTATAGCGGTCATGATGCTCGGCTGCTGACCCGAAGGTCGCGGGTTTGATCCGGCCGCGGCGATCGTATTTCTATGGAGGCGAAATGCTAGAGGCCTGTGCACTGTGCGGTTAGTGAACGTTAAAGTCCAGATTGTCGAAATTTCCAGAGCCGTCCACTATACGGCGTGCCTGATAATCATATCGTGGTTCTGGCATGTAATACCCCATTATATATTATTATATTATTATTATTATATATATTATTATTATTATTATTATTATTATTATTATATTATTATTATTATTATATTATTATTATTATAATAATATCTGGGGTTTAACGTCCCAAACCACCATATGATTATGAGAGACGCCCGTAGTGGAGGGCTCCGGAAATTTCGACCACCTGGGGTTCTTTAACGTGCACCTAAATCTAAGTACACGGGCCTCAAACATTTTCGCCTCCATTATTATTATTATTATTATACAGCTGATGCTGTGTCGCTAGATGAAGATTCCATTTCAGAATGCATTAAGCGCTTGAAACCATCCTTTTCAGCTGGCCCAGATGGCATCCCCTCTGCCATACTAAAAGGCTATGGCAGTATACTGTCCCAGTATTGACTACCATATTTAATAAGTGTCTGCATGCTTCAACGTTTCCTAGCATGTGGAAAACTGCTCGTGTTTTCCCAGTTTTAAGTCTGGCTGTAAAAGTGACGTCTCGAACTACCGCCCTATTTCCCTTCTTTGTGCCGCATCCAAAATCTTTGAGCTTGCTCTCCACAAAATATTGTCTTTTGATGTAAAAAATTCATTGATTGTGAATCAGCATGGGTTTCTCGCTGGCCGCTCAACTGTCACTAATCTTGCCAGTTTCATGATGCAAGTCTCCACGCCTATTTCGCAGAGAGGACAGGTTGACGCTATTTACTGTGACCTTAGCAAAGCTTTTGATGTTGTCAGCCATTCGCTGCTTGTGGATAAACTTGCACACTTTGATGTTGATTCTTCAATTGTGAATCTCCTCCATAGCTATCTTCTTGATAGATTATGTTACGTTGCCGTTAATGGCCAAACGCTCTTTGTAAAGCTACTAGTGGTGTTCCTCAAGGGTCGGTACTGGGCCCACTCCTCTTTTTAATTTAGTTAATGATGTTTCTTCTGTCATTCGGAATTTCTTTCCTTTTGTATGCCGATGACATAAAGATTTAAGGAAATTCATTCAGTTATCGATTGTCGCTTGCTGCAATCTGATTTGTGTTCTTTTCTGAATGGTGCAGGAGCAATAACCTCTCCCTAAATATTTCAAAAACCAAGGTAATGAATGAGTTTCACTCGAAAAACATCTAGTGTGCCATTTTTATATTCTGTCAATTCTGTGTCGTTGTGTAAGGTGTGTGAGATCAATGATCTAGGTGTTCTTTTGATAGCACCTTACACTTTTCTGCTCACGCTAAGCGTGTTGCTTTGCGGGGTCTTCGCACCCTAGGCTGTGTTTGCAGAATGTCTAGAGAATTCCGTTCTCCTGTGCCCTTCCGAAAATTGTACACCACGCTATGTCTTCCTCAACTAGAGTATGCATCTGTGATCTGGAATGGCATTCCTAATTCCAGCAGCAACGCCATTGAGCGAGTCCAGAAAAAATTCCTAAGCATTTACAACCATCGTTTCGCTAGAAATGAGTCTGGATCTCGTTCTAACGCTGCTGGATTATTATCATTGCCATCACTTTGCTGCCGACGAAATCGCGCTGATCTGTTATTTCTTTACAAGCTTGTGCATGGATCATATCCTGCCCTGTACTGCTCAACCGTCTTAATTTCCGAATTCCACGTAAGCTGACCAGAGAGAATAGACCTTTTCATCTAACCGCCTGCCTCTGTGAACATTCGACCACTGGCAGGATACAACGTCTTTACAATGCTTACTTTTTGGAGCTCGATGTTTTTCACAGCTCCCAGTCGTTGTTCTGCTCCGAGCTTTGCACTGTACTTACATAGCCTTGTACACTGTTGATATCTTTTTTTCTGCCTGCGCATAGTTGTATATGTGCAATTTTGTAACGTTTTTTATCCCTGATATTTATTATGAATGTTTCCTTTGTTTTTTTTTGTTTTTTTTTGTGCTCCAGTACAAAGACCTTACGGTTGTTCCTGGGCACATTAAATAAACGTTTGATTTGATATTATTATATTATAATATTATTATTATTATTATTATTATATTATTATTATTATTATTATTATTATTATTATTATTATTTAATTATTATAGACTGATTGATACTTGATTAGAGAAAGGGAAGGAGGTCAGCCTGGCCTGATACTCTGCACAGGTGAAAAAAAATAAAATAAAAAAAGAGCGGGTTCAGGGAAGAATGCTGAGACGGGATGCGTAAATGTACAATAACCACGTGACAGTATGCAGGCCGGTGCTCTTCAAGTAGCCCGCAATAGCCTTTGTAGCTGTTTTCGCCACTGTGTTGCGGAGAAAACATTGCGGTGAAAATAGAACTTTCAGTCAACGCCCGTCTTCCAATGCCTGCCAGCGTTACCAGCGTATGCAGAAGCTGTAGGCTCTTCCACTGGAAGACAGGGCAGTCGCAAAACGGATGACGCGCAAGCTTGCTCATCCATCATTCGAAAAGCCGAAGCCCCTTCGTGAAACGTTTTTCCTCGATGCCGACTTCGCGTGTCTGTTTCATTTGGTTGGCATTGTTTGCCGATGCATTAACGAAGTACGCCTTCTGAATACCCGATAGTATGGGGTGAAGGAGGGAAGGTTGCGTGGAAAGGGGAACGGAGTTGGTTCTGCGGAGCAGCGTCCTTTGGGGTTGGCTTAATTGGACTAGGAATTATTGCGCTCGCCGTCGCCGCGTAAGAGAAAGAATGTTCTGGACTCTCGCATTCAACTCCGATTAACCGCAGCACTATAGCGCGGCCACGAGCGCTGTGCGCTCTCACGGACGCTTCGGAGCCTTTCTTCGGCGGCGGTCGTCGTAATTGGGCGCGTTTCGCGCGAAGATAAAATAATAAAAAGAAGGCAAGCTTTCGCCTCCCTTTTTTTTTCCTGTTAAAAGCCCCTCGGCGAGCGGTAAACAACGTCGTCGGAATAGAACAATCTCGCCCAATCGTCGAGTTCACGCCACACACACACGCACATCACAACAACGCACACACGCACGCACACACACCACCACACCACAAACACACTCAAACACACACACACACAAAACAATCACAACACGAAACCACACATACGCACGCACACCATGAACACACACGCACGCACACCACACAACAGACACACATAGCACACACATACACAACACACGCACGCAAATATACAACGCACGCACAACAACACACACGCAATCACAGACAAGCACACACTCAAACACACACACTGCGCGCACACACATAAACAACAGACTCGCGCACACGTACACGCACTACATACGCGCACGTTTCTTTCTTCTCATTGCGCCCTATGCTCCCTCCTAACTGATTCCTTTCTCCATGCCAGGAATTGGGCATTCATCCACGCCCTTAGCAAGCGACACTTCAGCTGTTACAGGCAACAGCGACAGCCATGCCTTCGTATCCAGGCAACAGTGAAACGTGGTGACGTTAAATGACAATTGTCTCGATAAAAGATCGGATCGCCATATCAGAAACGGCTCATCGCCGACAAGTCCACGATCGAGAGAGTCTCAATTACTCGAAAACGACGCACGCAGATACGCGCGTAACCGGCTCACATTCGGGGGGCCGCATTTCTGTACCCTCGCCGGGTTTTCCGGCGAGGGTACAGAAATTTCCGGCGAGCGCTGATGCTTGAGAAGGTGAAGAGCGTGCTTGATGTCCACCATTCGCTTACTCGCGCAAAACACACAGGGACAAGAAGACTTATACGAGGACAGGCGCGATCTAACAACTGATTTATTTTTCGGAATACGTTTTCGGATTTACTTTTCGGATCGCGCCTGTCCTCGTAATTGAATAAACGAACAGCGCAACGGACAAGGGCAGAGGAAGGTAACAACACACATGCAGCGCTCTCCGTTGCGCAGTTTGTTTATTCAGTTATGACCTACGAACTTGCCCAAGTTTCCACGCTTCATGTCCTCGTAAGTCTCTTCTCGTCCCTCTGTGTTTGGCGCGAGTAAGTGAAAGATGAATTTTTTTTTTTCCAACTGCATAGGCCGAATTGCAGGTTTGATTTCCACGTTTAGTTGAGACGACGGAGGAAATGCATGCTTCCGAGGCTGACTCGATCTTATAACTCCCAAAAACCATGGCATCCAACTACAATACTGAGGTCAGCCTCCTGTTGTTTTCATCCTTCTTGCCTGTTCTCTCACTCTCCGGTGAAAGCAAGGAGCGGAGAGAGCTTGTCGTTTAAAGGGACGCTAAAGCGAAACAATGAATCGATTTAGATTGATAAACTGTACTTTGAGAACACCAATGTCGTCACTTTCACCATCGTATGTTTATTAGATGAGGAGAAAATCGAGGTCAAAGTTTCATCTTTAAATTTCGCGCCGAAATCTCCGCGCGTGACTCACGAATTTCAATGTGTATCTTTTTTTTTTTGTATCGTGGCGACATTGGCTCAACGAAATTCCCTCAACCTCGGTATGTTAAGCCTGTGGTCCCCTCAGCGGACAATGTATGTACTTCATTTCTATCGATTAGGAACCATACGTACGTATGGCCTAGCAGACGCGGTCGAAATCTATGACGTCACGTCGTTTGGCGCGGGGATTTCAAGTGGCGTCGCTACCCCGTTTTCTTTTCGTGTGTGTTTTTTCCAATGTAAGAGTGGTGTTTCCCGTATTGTGAGACTGTAATTTACTAATACGCGAAAAATCGTGTTTCTCTTTAATGTCCCGGTCTTTAAGGTGCAGGGTTAGGCCGTGCAGGTTTTTCACGATATTGGCGGCCGAAGACTTGTGGCGTTGCATTCAAAGCTCTGTTTGCTTCCTGTCTTTGCCCCCGGAAAGTCGGAGACAAATGGGAGTTCTTTGTCAGGCGAAGCACGCAATCGCTTCATTTTCATTTTTGCATCCATTGTGAAGCTTGCTTTCCTTTGGACACGACCAATATTATTGGGGGGGGGGGGGGGGGGTAGTCGCTGCGTCGAAGGTTGGCCGCCCCTTTATTGGACAGCCCGCGCACGCCTGTGGGAATGGGCTTGTCGTTCAAATAGCGCCGCCACGCCGTACTCAAAACTGCCGGCAGGGGCGTAGCCAAGGGGGGGGTTGGGGGGGTTCAAACCCCCCCCCCGAAATTTTTCAGTTTTGCTTGCGTATATATACATGCACACATACAAACGCACGCACGAACACAGATAAAGTATGGTTGAACCCCCCCCGAAAAAAATTTCTGGCTACGCCCCTGACTGCCGGGGCCGTTAACTTCGCGCCGACGGTATATCCAGTGCGGCGGAAGGCGTAAGTGAGAAGTGGGGTGGAGGGGTCATAAAATAACGGCCAAGCGAGAAGAGGGGAGGGAGTAGCGAGACGGAAGGAATGGCTCCTCGTTAATCACCATTCGGGTGCGTACGCAAAGCGGAAAAAAAAAAGTACGGGCGCGCCACGTGAGGCATTGTCAACAATAACAGACAGACAGACAGACAGACAGACAGACAGACAGACAGACAGACAGACAGACAGACAGAAGACAGACAGACAGACAACGAGAAAGAAGAAAGAAGAAGAAAAGAAAGAAAAAAGAAAGAAAGAAAGAAAGAAAGAATGGACGTGCGCAGGGGGAAGCGCGGATGCCGAAACGCATGCAAAATGGGCATTGCATCAGAGGCCGAATCGGCTATCTGACCGTATACGGTGAAACTTCCCTCCATTTTTTTTTTCTTTTCCCTTTTTTGCAGAACAGACACCTCTAATCTCGAGCGGCCGATTTGTTAAAGAAGTTCTTCGGTCACCGGTTTCCGATAGCGCGACAACAGCCTTAAGTGAGGTCAGTGACCTCTACGGAGCGAGTGTGGTGCCGCGACCAACAGGGTTGAGATGAAAAGTAAAATTTCTTCAGTAGAATGCAGTCATCTCGTCTGGAGGCACCGCATTGTGTTGCAGCGTTCTTTGAGATGTTTTTTTTTTTAAAGGCGAAAGCCTTAGATGCCTCATCAAACGCGAGAAGTGACCGTCGGGGTGGCGTCAGCACGAAATTATGCAAAAAAGAGAACGTAAGATGACGTCACTGTGACGTCATATGATGTCATCGCATGGCGTCGTCGCTTAATTAAAGGTGGGCCGATCCCGAAGGCACTGCAAAACCACGTTGCAGAATACCTCGGAGGGGGGGGTGTCGTGTCAATACAAACAACTCAGAAGAAAAAGAACAGGATGGATCTCGCCTTCCAGTCGTCTTATGCTAATGCATGAGGAACCACGTGACCTTTTTGCTAACTTTATCGCTGAATAGGCCGTGAGACAAGTCGTATCAAGAACTTGCGTATTTGTGTTTGCTTCCGTATTACATGCACATGATTTCCCCACGACTTCGTTCCCTATGTACTACCTGTAGTTCACGGCAATGTAACTTACAGCAGGGCCCGCATAATGAGTTGACAACGCTTACGTTGTTTTTACTGCACCGTATCCCATTAGTATATCGGTGTAATCGTGCATGAGATAACGTGAGATCAACACGAAGGGAACAGCTCAAGTCACACCGACAGTTGACGCAGCAGAAGAACGCAAGCAACCGTGTTGTGCTTGTTCGTTTGCCGCGCTGTTTTCGCGCTGTTCTCATTGCATGGGAAGCATATACCTTAATCTTCGCTCGTGAAAGCACAAAAGATGATTCGGTCATCCAGGCACGTGGACGCTTCCGGGTCGATATTGCTTGTCCCGGCAATCGGCAGCTTAATCCGAGAACTCCGTGGCTTTCGGAGATTAAGATCTCCGAAAGCCACGGAGTTCTCGGAACCAGTCGGTGGGCGATCGCTTATCCTTTCGCCTGGCGCAGCACGGAAGTGCCAGCAGCCTGCAAACGATTTGCCAATCGTGCAGTTGAGGACGTCGAAGCTGCAGCCGCGTGGCATGCATTTCCCTCGGACTTCCTTTTTATTATTAATTTTTTTTTAAATTTCGAAAGCCTGCCCTTAGACCTTTGCGACACGGCGTCCTCATTTGGAGACGTGACTTACTTTCGCCATTTCTGTGCGCTATTGGCAAGCAAGAGAACGTAAACGCTGCGCTAATGGTAAATTAGGCATTCTTGTTGCCTAAAGTTCCTTTATGTCACTTGGGATTATAATTGTTGGGGTTTGACGTTTCAAAACCACGATACATGAGAGACACGTAGGGCTTCGGAAATTTCGACCACCACCACCTGGGGTTCTTTAACACGCACCCAAATCTAAGCACACGGGCCTCGAACACGTTTGTCTCCATTGAAAATTCGGCCGCCGTGGCCGTGATTCGGTCCCGCCATTTTCGGGCGGACATAGTCTAACTATCCTGGTGTGAGAAAATATTTGGTAGAAAAATCACAAGACTGGGGGGCGTCTCCTTCTTCAAGTTCTATTCTCAATTGCCACTGCTCACTTACGACGATACTTTCACTCTCGCGAGATAATGATATCGTCGGTGTCTACGAGCGATAGCATTTCGGGCCAGCTGTCCGAGCACGCGTTTGGCGCAACACGTGGGCACAGTGCCAGTACAGTACAGCTGTGGCCGGTACACGACCGAACGCGCCCGGCGCTTAATAATTGCCCCGTGAAATCTCGCGAATGACACACTATCGCCGAAAGTGATCGACCGCAAACGCTGACCCTGGTATATATGTGACGACACGAATTCTGACGGTTTCTGTAAACCTAGACTGTGTTGCTGTCTAGAATAAGGCATACATTGAACTTCGCATGTTTCGAGAGCTTGATACCCACCCACCGCGGTGGTCCAGCTTGACTGCTGGCCCGAAGGTCGCGGGATCGAATCCCGGCCAGGGCGGCCGCATTTCTATGCAGACGAATTGCTAGAGACCAGTGTGTTTAGGTTTAGGTGCACGTTTAAGAACCCCAGCTGGTCAAACTTCCGGAGCTCACCACTACCTCTCTCTCATAGTCATATCGCGGTTTTGGGGCGTAAAACCACAAATTTATATTGAAAACTTGATACGTGAGTTACAACAACGCGAACAATGTGATATTTATGTGGTTTCCGCGTACGCTGCGACCTATAACACTGTTAAGTTTCATCTTACGCTTTATCTTCTTGAATTTGCCCGTATTCGCACTTTCTTTTTCGTTTTGTCACGGGAAAAGTGCCTTCGTGTTACACTTTGTTGAAACTGACAGGCATGCGCAAGTGGCTGGCAATGCTGTTTAGAAGTCAGTAGGATGATGTTTAGGCAAGCTCATCAACCAACAATGACTGACTGAGCCGCCATGATCACAGATCTCGTAGACACTAGCATAAGCTTTAATGCGCTTACAGTTCATGAGGGCGCAATGCGAAAAAAAAAAAAGAAAAGGAAAGTGTATGAGTGCTTGAAGTCTACCGTATCTACTTGCTTAGTACCGGCACTGTTGTTTAAAGTTGGCTAGGTGGCTAATATAGGCTCGTGGTTGGCTAACTTCTCGCAGAATGTGTCACAAAATACACCACGGCCCCCAATCATACGGGCGGGCTAATTCCGTGTACTGATGTCGATGGCTTTGGGCATATAGTCGAGCTGCCGGACGAGTACGTGAACGCTTACCGTACGCTATATAGGCAGAGTCGTGCTTCTCATGCGTACGAGAGTGAGACGCCTTGTTTATACCTGGTTGTGGTGTTTGGGGGAGGGTTTAGAGTCTCGGCGCGTCGAGGGCGCTCGGATAGCGGCGATAAGCAGCAGCGTTGATCGAAGCGTTGTTAAGTACGATGCAGTGCACGCGGATGTTGTAACACGCCGCGGTTGGCCCAAATACTTCTCCGCTACGACGCTGCAGGCTTTTCTCTCTCTCTGATTGGTGTAACGCGTTGCGGCGGCCCGCGATAGCGTGCGTTTGTAGGGACCGTGCCACTTCTCCATGTGCCTGCCCGTCCTCGGGGGCCCGCAGTGCTGCCACGGAGGCTGAGGCCATTCCAGCGGGTAATCGGAACAGACGTCTGGTATAGTTAAAACGCCAGAGAGGTAACGTTTGCCTTGAGACGGTTGCACCAAGCGCGCCATGGACGAAGCGTAAGCGTCTGCAACGTGTATAGTGTTTGTGTGACGAAACTGAAGCCAAGAAAAGTCGCTTCGGCTATGCATGGCTGTGTTCTAATTATAGACAGTCCACGTAGACAGTTCGTGGACAGTCTAAATTGAAAGCTTGGAAGACAGCATCGAGCCTCACTTGGTCCGAGTAATGGAAAGCGCCTGCGTGACGGATGGATGGAAGGATGGATGCTATGGGGCGGTGACATGTCTGCCACCAGGCTCTAAGAAAAAAAAAAGCTTCCTTGTTTCATGTTGGCCTAATACCTTATCTACATTGATTAAATTATGTTATTATACCAAAAAAAATATAAATTCACGGTCCATCTCTCTGCCCCTTAAGGCAGAATGACCTTATTTTTCCCCATTATTTATTTTTGTTCTTTATCTCTACTTTTCTGCCACCACTACTCTAACCGCCTTCGCGCGGTGACGTCTGTGGGACACGACGCCACCTGACGTCGACAAGAGACAGCTTGCAATATCCAATGAAATTGCTGCGGTTTAAACTCCTTTCGTGTTCAGACTTGTGAAAAGTTCAACGTAGCTCAAGTTAAGTGCGTAACAAACCCTGGCCACGTCTTCCTTTGAGCTGGCGACCCTCTCAGGGAGCTTTCAGATGGCTTTTAGCCTTCTTTCCGACCACCATCTTGTTTAGATGGTAGAGTGTAGTCTACATCCATTTGTCTCCGATGATGTCTTCTCCAAGCTGTCTAGTGTGCGGATACATAACTGGAACGGGACTTAAATGGACACTAAAGGCAAATATTAAGTCGACGTTGATTGTTGAAATAACGGTCCAGAAACCTCGTAGTGCTACTTTTGTGCCAAGGAAGTGCTTATTTTGAAATAAAATCACGTTTTAGTGGTTCGCATCGCGTTAGCGCACTTCAAGTCACCCGCCTGAAATCAGTCACACCTCACTGCTGCCGTGCCCAACGTTGCCCGCCTTCACTGCGCGGCGGCGTGCACCATTCGGGCATCCGGCAACATCACATGCATGCGGCATTCTGTCGAACTCTCTGTCCGAGCGGCTTTGACGAGCGCGCAAAACAAACGCGGCAC
Source organism: Rhipicephalus sanguineus (assembly GCF_013339695.2). Taxonomy (NCBI): domain Eukaryota; kingdom Metazoa; phylum Arthropoda; class Arachnida; order Ixodida; family Ixodidae; genus Rhipicephalus; species Rhipicephalus sanguineus. The sequence goes on from NC_051184.2 coordinate 27,452,901, forward strand.
TACGCGATACCGAAACTACCACTGAGACGCGACCGCGTGAGCGAAGCAGGGCGCCGGGCGAAGCGCAGTTCGGAGAAAACGGAACCTTCGAACCACGCGCGCCGTTCCCCATGGCAACGCCAAAGAGGTTCCTTTTTTCCATGAATCAAACAGAAACGAACAAACGGCATTTTATTACGTCTCTTGATGAACGGGAGGTTCTTCTCTTATTGCAGCTAGTTTGATTACGACTGATTAATTGTAGTCGAACTCTCGCACGTCATCGGGATCATTTCCAAAATGTGCCGCTCGTGGCGCTCATCGTGTGATACATTTAGAGTCACTGGAAAATTTTCAGAGTATCGCATCTGTTTTCCGCGCCGCCGCCGACGCGATTGGCTTACTCGCATCACGTGACCTCTCGCTGCCAATCCCTTCCAAGCGCTTTGGGTGCAGGGGCGTTCAATGCAGAGAGTGCGGACATTTAGCAAGTACCCGGTCCCCAGAAGTACTTCGTCGCTTTTTTAAACGCGTCATGCAGACAGGGGCGTAAGCAGACATTTTTTTTTGGGGGGGGGGGGGGGGGGCACGGGCCCGGTGTGCCACCCCCTGGCTACGCACAGCATGCAGATGCCAGAAGAGAGTAGCTCAGCATCAATCGAACGTTACTGGTGAGCTACTCTGGGAATCTCGTTTGCCGTGTGGGAAAAATTAATGTCAAAGAGCGCCGTTCTACGTGGCTGCATAGTTGGCCTGATCGAATTCGCCCCCTTCGAATAAACTCCTTCCTGCAGTGAACTACGCTAACTTTGCTGGAAAGATCTTATGCGAGAGGATACTTCACCTTTTCGGTTTACTATGGTCAGCGATATTGAAAGCTACATACCTTTCTATTTGCTCGGCTGTTTATATCTCGATCTGTTGAACAGATTACGCATGCTATCCGAGTTATAAGCGTGTCACGCACGACAGCGAAATCGAAGATTTATTAAAATAACAACTGTTTACTGTTATACCTTGAAGGCAATTGTGGCATGATCATTGGCATTGCACAAAATAGAAGCGTGGAACTCTGTTGATAAACTTGGTATAAGTCAATGTTATCAAGCGTATTTTCAAGTTTGTTGCAAAAAATGCTGCTAATGCTGCATTGCACCGAGCGTATCCTTAAAATACTGTATAGTTCGGGAGAAACGGTCACAGCAAAAAAAAAAAAAAAAAAGCAGGTCCCACGCATTGAGGGAGTCGATTTATGCGAGCCCTAGGTCTGTATGTATACATACTGTGTTGCAGTAGCACGCGCTTTAAAAATTCCAGGATGTGCTATTTCTGATCAAAAGAACATAAAGCACCGTGCCGAGAAAGTTTTAATAAGAGTGCATTATGAAAAAAAAAGTGCAGCAGCGCGGAAACCGAACCCCACCTGTTTACGCGCTGACAACGCCAAAAGAAGAACTGTTTGTCGGAACACAGCAAAATTTGCAAAGTCATTGCAACGTTGGGAATATTGAGGAGACAAGAAATAGGACATGAAACAATAGGGTAGTGATGTCAATCATTTTTGATGGCCTATTTCTACGTATCGTAAGATAAGATGCACCTTACCTACCGCACGCCGATTCGCCCGTGCGTTCGGCTGCTGGCGTTCCGAATCAAGACGTCGCGCACAGCTTCCAATTACCGTACACACACAACTTCTATTACACATATCAACTAGTTGAACAGCAAGCACGGTGCGCAAGCAAGCTATGCGTCAGCGATCAGTCGAAGGACGCAATGTTGAATGTTCTCGATGTTGTTCGATAACGTTCTCGAGTGCAGTGAACCTGAACACCGACTGCAAAGCTAGCGCAAACAGTCAGATTCAGCAAATGTCGAAGTAAATGGCATCTCGCACGATGTCACTGCGCTAATGCAACTATGTTACAGATCCGGACCTAGCGAACACGCCCGGGCGTGACACGAAAAGAGACCGATGAAGCCATGAAGAGAGTTCGCGAGCACATGGCAACATTCGCTGTACGTTTCATTAGTTACACCGCTAACCGCGCAGTCGATCCATACCTGTCGATGGCTCGAAATCACTTGTAATATCCTCTTGAAGAAACACCACACATAATGCCGTTCTGCCGAGCGTAACACGGCACTGAGGCCAAAAGATCGGTCACTTCTCAACACACGCTAGCAACGCGCCGGATGGTCTGGAAGGGACATGGCCGCCGCACCCAATGTTGCCCGCGTGCAGCCTACCTTTGCGGTACTCTGATTTTCCAGTGACTCTAGATACATTTGGCGTAATTTCTCGGTAAGTAGGACTGCTGTTGATAATATTGCCGTTTTAGACGTTGTCATACGTTGAGCTTTCATCTGACATAAATTGTTATTTGCATTTAGTGTCCCTTTAATGGCCGCTGTCCGCTTAGCTGTCTATTTAGCCGTCTGCGGTGAGCATCGGAACACGCGCTATTCTATGCGGTGCTGTTTCTCCATGTGCGCCATAGATTGATGGAATTACTTTCAACGTATAGACGTCAGACTCTGGTGTGGATGGATGATGGATGGATGCTATGAGCGTCCCCTTTAAAACGGGGCGGTGACATGTCTGCCACCAGGCTCGAAGAAAAAAAAAAAAAAAAAAAAAAAGCTTCCTTGTTTCATGTTGGCCTAATACCTTATCTACATGATTAAATCTATTATTATACCAAAAAATATAAATTCACGGTCCTTCTCTCTGCCTCTTAAGGCAGAATGACCTTATTTTTCCCCCATTATTTATTTTGTTCTTTATCTCTACTTTTCTGCCACCAATACTCTAACCGTCTCTTACTTATTTCTATCGCGGACGTGTTCAGCTTTCCATTGTTGTCCCTAAAACCCAGGCTTCATGTAGACTCGTGCCACACGTATACCTGGGTGAATATCGCCACATTCAATCAGTACATGTTCCTCGTTTCCTTAGTTCCCCCGCAGCATGTACATTGTTCTTCTTCGTTACTAAATCTCGCTTTATAACTACGCGTTCTAAGGCAGCCCGACCTTGCTTCAAACAGTAAAGCGCTTCCCCTTGAATTATCATAAAACCTTTCCCTCCTTATTTCGTTTTTTCCTTTTCGGTAGTTACTCAGAGCCGGCTTCTTTTCCATCGCTGTCATCCAATAAGTCTCCGCCTCTCGACCTTCCGCTTAATGCTCCTTGTTGCCATATCGCCCGCACTGCCAGCCGTATATTTACTGGTGAGCCTCCTAGTCTTTTTCTCCACTGCGTGTCAACGCTTTTCTACAAATACCCAAGATGTGTGGCGCCACCTGTCGGAGAAGTATTGAGTAGTGCATAGACCGACTCTCTCGCACAGTTTGCTATGGGACCAGGTGCAACTAGCGAGTGCGAAACAACGATTGAGCTTAATATCGCGTGTGTGCGCGCATTTAGCACTCAGAACGAGAGCTGTGAATTGCTCTCCGCTAGTTGGACGCGCCACTGAGCCGTCGTGAAGTGCTTGCTGGATCACTCGCCTGAACGACGGCGAAAACAGCAGCAGACGAGAGCCCTCCGCACGCTACGAAGAAACTCCGCAAAAGACGCACTGTTGCGTTGTGAATTGCACGGACGTAAAAACTGAATAACACGTTCAGTTTTACCGATTTCCATAGTTGTCGTACGAAGAAGAAAGGCGAGAGCGCTGGATACGGGCCGTTGCGAGCGTGTTGGGTAAGCGAAGTACCCGCGTTCTCCACAGCCGGTGGCATGAATGTGTGGCTCTGCTGTGTTTACGTAGCCCTGATGCAAAACCGTGGTAACCTTGACTATGAAGCTCAGCAGAGGCTCTGACCGCGGTGTTTGTGTAACACGAAGTGAGCAGCTATAGAGGCAGACTGGAGACGCGTGATACGCACACCGCGACGAGTTGGTCGTCACAACACAGCATCGCGGACGTATGTACGTTTGAAGGCTCAGAGTTCTGGTTCTAACTAGCTAACACCACGTGCGTCATACAAGTAAATCGCAGAATGTTGGTCGTTACCCCATTCAGGTTTGTTTCGCCCGTGTCCTCCGCGGTTGCCGTAGCTATCTCGGAGGCCACGGTTTTGCCTTTGATTGTACCCCGCGAAAGTGGACACGCACGTATCCCCATTTGCAGTACATACAAACGGAAGACGACCATCAAGAGACCATTTGAGGATGCGTAATAAAACACTCCAATGCACAGGAAGCGAGAGATGAATTAAGGGAGAATACAACTGAAAAGGCGAAATCGCCGGAGCCATTCGCCCTGATAAACCGAGTTTTCTACCACTGATCGTAAGATGCATAGCTTAGTAAATGATCGTGTATGTAGGTACTTTATCGCTGTGGTATACGTAATACCCAATTTCAACGCATTTAGGCTCTAGAGAAGGGATGTCGGAGGGCTTGCCTCGAACTCGGTGTCGTGTGATGCTCGCTTGTACTTGCGAGTTGCAGCGCGCGGGAATAACTAAAACTTATTTTGCATTGTACTCGCGGTTCGCTTGATCAGCTTCCTTTGTTTCCGAAGCGTGGATTGGCGGAAGAAGCTTTCCAGGTCCTTGATTTTCAGGAAACCGCGCCTCGACAGCAACGAAAGAGGAGTGTTATATTGCAGCCTATGCACATTCGCTTGCGGCGGCTCTTCTTGCACTACCCAGTTAGTGCCAGGGCTACGATGAGGGCGCTGGTGGCGGGTTTTTCGCAGCGCCGCCTGGGCAGAGTCTGACGTCTATAAGACTGCGTTCAAGAAAACTGAAACCAACGAAAGTCGCCCCAACAAAGGCATCGCGTCACGGGCAGCTGGGGGCTCATATTGTGACGTTGCGATGTGTTGAGCACTGCAGTAAACAACCGTAGACGACGCGCGAGACAGACTTTAATGCGTTGTGACGTGACTACTTCTAGTGCTAAGTGTTATTGCTTTTCCCCACTGACGAGTTCATTGGGAGGGACGGGGGCGCATATTTCAATCCTCCATCCTCCTCTGAACCCCACTTTGTTTAGGTATATATTTATTATGTGTCTTGGACAGTAGTATCACAGGCGATACTCGAAATCGTCCTCTATAAGGAGCAAGAGATAAGAAATAAGAGATGGTTGGCGTCGGGTCTTCCGGAGCAATGCCCCCGGCATCCGCAGCTAGCAGAGAACCAAACGAAGAGTTTCAAGAGAAGCGGCAGTATACGTAATTATTCCTCAAGTTTCGGTCAACTGAACGGGTTCACGTCAGTGAAAAGAAAAAAAAAACAAGAGAAACTAAAGCTTGGATCACTGAACCTGTTCTCTTAGAGGAACGACCAATGCGAGAAAAACAGCCCTGCACCGTGGCTTTACCAATTTTTATTTTATTTTTTAGCTGCTGGAGGAGCTCAACTGTAAGCGCCCTAAGCAGATTACGGATCCCACGCGCGCGTCCAGCTCAACGAACTACGTAAGCAACGCTGCATGCCACTTGTTCGCTGTGTTCCTGCTCCGAGGAGGAAAGGCCCGCGATTCTCGCTGGTCTTTGGGAAAACAGCGCGAACGGAGGAGCCATATATACGCGGGACAATCGCGAAAAAAACAAGAGGGGGAGGTGTTTACACTTCGAAATCGGTCTGGACTGTGTAACCACATTCTTGTATGACACATACTTAATCTAAAACCAGCAGATGATGGAGCCAAGGAAGGCACTATATAGAGAACGTTAGCTGTACTGTTTTAAGGGTATCGTAGTAAGTGTGATGTAGCTGCGAAGAAGTAAAGTGGACGAAAAGACAACTTGCCGGGCCGGCAGGGACCGAACCCTGCCAACCTTCGGATCTGGTTTTCATTAAGGTTTTGTCAAACAGAGAAACGAGCCGTCGAAATTCTCTTCCTTCACATTATTGTATGCTCTTCAAGGAACAGCGCGAAAAGCATGTACAACCAGCACGCCCAACTACCCGCACTTTTGTGCTTGAGGTCGTGTCCTTCCATTCTCAGGCGTACCCGAGGTGAAAGAAACAAGATATTCTTACGCCACGGGACGTAGCTTTTCTTTCTCTCTCCCGATTCAAAGACCGCGCAATCAGCGCGGTACCGTCCAGCACTGAGAAAGAAAGAGCAGCGTAAAGGAAAATTTTCGTAATTGCAATGAAGGAACGTCGGCAGTGACCTGCACCGGGGCTTCTATCGATACACGCCGTATATAATATATCAAGCTGCTACGAAACCCTCGCACGAAGGCGAAAGTTCCTTTCCCACATTCGCCGCTGCGCGTGACATTGAAGGGAGATTCATTCACGACCGCTCATAAGCTTTGGAGCCAGAACGCGTTTTTTAGCGCCAGCAGGCTTGTCTACCAATTAAATTTTTCAAATTTCCTGACTTTTCCGTGACGATTCCAAGCAAATTCCGACTCGCAAGCCTGCTTGAAAAACACACTGTCGTGTGTACTGGAAAGGAGCCCTCGAATGATTTTGAATACCGACACAAATATAAAGACATGGCAGTTGCATGAACTGAGTGCATAGCTGAGGACGTGTGCCGTTGCATCGCCACTGACTGAGCTTGGATCGACCCGGCGAGTCCGCTGCTCATAGTGATTCTGGTCAAACCAGAAAGCCTTCAAGCGGAGCCGAGGTTTATGGCATGAAAAACAAGCATAAGTTTACCAACGTGAGGAACGTCATGTTTGGGAATTAAGATACGCTGTGCGATCTGTATAGAAGCACAGCGATGCACTGCTACTTTCTCTTACGCTTCTGCTTAGCGGTTTACTATAGCTGCAGAAAACAGGAACGACTTTATGAGCTTTGATCAAAGGTGGCGGTTCGCGCAGGACTTCCATCAGTCAGTTTCCATGGCTTAGCCAGGTTTTCCAATATTACCACGACGATTCTGGGTTTTTCCAGGTCGGTAGATACCCACGATCTCGAGTTCCAGTTACGTTACTGAGGCGTGAGAGCGCTTTTTCTTTTTTTTTTTTTCTCAGTGGAACGTTTCCACGTATACCACGAGCATGAGACTTTCGAGGACTCACCTTCGCTCTTAAAGCGTAGTAGTGCGTGACCTCCTTGGCGGCTCCTCGGGCGAGGCCCTTCCTGCCTCGCCTCCGTCCTCCTTCCTCCGGCGGCCGGTGGAGGCTGCGCCGGTAGACTCGCATCATGTGCTCCATGTGCAGGCTGTCGGAGGCCCGCGCGGCCGTGGCCGGTGGGCGCGCTGGACAGTCCCAGGTCTGCCAGTATGCGACCCCTTGATTAGTTCGATGGCGCGGGCGCGCTCCGGGTCGTCGCCTCCTCCGTGACGGCCCTGGCCGGCAAGCGGGAGGAAAGCACCGCCGCCACCAGCAGCGCCCACGACACCGCCAGGACGGGGCACAGCATGGACGCGATCAGGCCGAGTTGCGCGCCTCCGGCGAGTGCGCATGCTCCTCTCTGTTTGTCACGGCGTTCGTAGTCCACGACTTGTGATGACTGTTCACCAGTGAGGCTGCTTGGCCTACTTGAAACAATCTTCCAAAGCGATCCACTGGAATCCCTTGTAGGCGATGTTACCGCGTGGACGAATAGGTCCGCGGAGAAATTGCGAGTCCAGCGTCCCGCGGCGCAGTAGTCCTCAGCCGAAGCACTAATTAGTCTTTTTCGAGAGAGTGGTATCCTTGTATCCGCAGAGGGTATCGCTCTTGACGTCACCGGGACACGTGGTCGTCTTCGATGGGTCTCGATTTTCTCAGTCACTCACTGTCACACACTGACTTTTCAGGAAAGCCCTAGAAAAAAAAATGCATCCACCGCGTACGTATAGTCCGTCTTGTACGGTCAATCCGAAAATCGTGCCTCGAATTCCGAGGCTGTCGCCGTTTCTTCGAGAAAGTGCGGCCGTCGTCAGCAGCAGGTAGCTCGGACTTTCCGCCTGCACGTCGACTTACCGTATAGTCCGTGACGCACGTCTCTGATGTAAGCCTTCGTCGCAAAGTTTCCGTACGGCGCGAGTTGCGGCCTCTCTCTGTTCTTTCTTTTTTTTTTTTTCAAACGAGCCCGAGGGTCGCAACCAGCGGGATTCGAACACCGGTCACACGCACTTGCGCAACCGTTATCTCCGAGCTGAGCTCGAAACCTTCTGGAGCGAAAGGCCCAGGCACAAGGTCCTTGACACTTTAAATTAAGTGTCTCTGTTTTGGCACGAAATGTGAACAATCGCCTAACTTTCGCGAAGTATTCTTCGTACACACAGACACACGCACTCACGTTCACTGGCCCGCCACACACGTCACAGAGCAGCAGGGGAATCCACGTCACCGAAGAAAGCGTCTCCCTCTCACAACACTCAACGGCACTTGTCGTCGTCGACTGGCGAAGACGATGCCAAACGGAACAAGAGGCCCACCCTGCCGCTGTTCTCGCACAGGTGGCTGTAAAAGCAGCACGGTTGCTATTCCTTCCCAAGGGCGACTAGTGCGGTGACGACCACCAGCCGGGGTGACGACGACGACCAAGGATGCGCTTTGCAGACGACGGTGTCGCGGTGCCTTAAAGTCGCGTCTCCCGCAACGCACATTGCCCGTGGTCCTTTCTCGAAACGCTTTCTTTTTTGTCCGAGAGCTGCACGCTTAGATGACAAGAAGAGGGTCTGAGAACCAGCTGGGTGATGATGGCCCGTCCCAGAGTCGCACCTTTTCTTGACCAACGCGCACAGACGGCACGGAGCACGGCGCCGCCGCGGGCATCTCGCAAAGGTTGCTGCTGCTGCCGCCGGTGACGAGTTGACAACGCTGCTCTTCAGCAGCGCGTACATCGTGGAACGGTTTCGAAGAGTAGAGGGGGCGATGTCGACACTCGTTCGCCGTCCTGGCTCGAGCTTTAGTCTACGGCTGTGTCCCTTCCGATGGATCGGCATCGACTTGGAGCGCAGCGTCGTGTTGGCGGACGCCGGCCGGCCTCCGGCAACTACTTGTCCCGTGCTACGATGGGACCGGTCTCGGCGGCTGCTTCTCCGTCCCGCGTGCGTGCTCGGACGGGACGAGGCGCGAGACGACTTTGGCACGTGCCGAGACGAGAAGTTTTTCAGGTGGAGGCGAGGCGGACTCTCCTCCTCGCCCTTAACCCTCGTACCGCGCCGTCGCGATGTGTGCGGCGGCAGCGGGTCTCCTTGCCCTCCCCACGACGACGACGACAACACTTCCCTTCCTCTCCGCTCCTTCTCTCTCTGTCGTACAACGGGTGCTGCTTCTTTGCTGCCTGTTTGAGGAGTGATGACGTCACGCGGAGTGCAAGGGAAGCTTTGCGACCATTGGCCGGTCGCGAGTGACGTGTAAACTTTCCCGTTTCCTTTCCCGTCGTGCCACACCCTTATCCCTCGCTTTATTTTTTTTCCCTTCCTTCTTTTCTTTAATCTTAACTCTCGTTTAGGTGACGAAAGGACGGTATGCGGACTCGAAAGGACAAACACGGAGTGAGGGAGAGAGAGAGAAGTACCGGGAAATCGGAGAGATCGTACAACAACAACGAATGGACAGTTGGGACAATTAGTTCTTTTTCGCTCAGGGCCGCAATCGCAGCGTTCGACGTCGACTATTTCAAAGTGCGCGCGCTCGGCAATCGCGCACGGCGGCAATCGGCCTTCCCTCCCCCAACGCAAAAAAACGTCACTACATCGCCGCTGCTTCAACCTGTTGCGACGCTCCCCTTGTGTGGTTACGGATATAATGCGCATCGGGAACCCGCTTCAATCGTGTTTCCTGAATGCGCCACGTTCGATTACCCCCGTCGTTCATTTGCGGAACGGAAATTCCTAAGCTCACACCCGTTCGGTGGCATGATGACCACATCTCCGGAAGGCTCGCGGTGTTCGAGCTGTTGAATGAAATCTCGCCGTCGCTCGACAATGAAGTCACGCTCGACGACACATTGCGGCTGACTGGGATGCCACCGAAAGGTCGCGGAATAAGATCGTTCTCGCGCCCACGTTACATTTTCCGGGGTCAGCCGAGCGTCGCGAGAAGAAACGTTTGACGCCGGTTTTACGGTGTCACGGCAACGGGTCGTGGTGCCCCGTGTGACGCGCGAGTGACGCACACGAATGAGCGGAACACGCCGCGCCGACCGACGGTCGCTTTATGGAACGAGATGTTGCGAGGTTGCAACCAATGGTTTTCAAAGTTTCGTCTCTAATAGAAAGTTTTTGCGGGAACCTTCCTACGGCTTCGCACGCTGAAGAGACGTCGCGGAGTTGGGTCAGTTTATCGCAATATCGAGCGTTTGCCGAAGCGGCGGTTGAAAGCACTGGTTCAGACGTAGCTGCTCTCTGTTAAATCATTATCCCCTGTGCACTATTATCATAATTAACGAAAAAAAATATTTAAAGCTCAAAAGGAATTCTGTGTCCGACGTTTTGTCATTAAACCATTAGGATAACCGTACGTTTTTCCTCTTCCAAGTATAGCGCGTCCTCTTGTACCATAAGTACTACAATTCATTCACAAACTACAAATAACGCTTCCTGTGCATTCCCTGGCTTCGCATATATTTGTCTCATATGGTTGTTCCTAACGTAAAACCAGGCCCCCTCGATCCAGCCTCATTATTTCGTTCAGTATAGTTACGTTTTCTCATGTTTTGTTCATACTTTAACTGGCGTGTGATGTCCGAACTTTTGTTCCTCTTCTTAACCGAAACGTCGTCAATGTCCCGTACTAAATATGGAATCAGCGATCATTTCATGACGCGTTGTTATGGAGAGGCTTAGTTGTAAGCAGCCGTAGTAGTTCAGTCGCATACGTACTCCGAAGTGCATACGGGTATTTGCGAGCATTAAACAATGTTAGTGAACGAATAGGAACGGTCTTGTGCAAGTTGTTTTGTCAAGTTAGTCGGGCTACAGTTGAGTAATTCTCGTAAGGTTTATTTTCGTGTTCGTTGTCCAGTCGTTGGCTCCGTATATTTAGCCTGAGCCACACAAACGAGAGTCAACTCGCGAAGCTCGTTGCCTGCACAGCTCAAGTTCGACTTCATGCGTAGCTCCGCGGTAGTGTGGCAAATAAAGCTTTAGAGGTATCGCACGTGTTTTTTTTTTTTTAGCTTTCATTTTGTTCTTTACCTTGTTCAGCCGTCCGGTGGCCAGAAATGACATCATTCATCGCGTCATCACACCTGTAAGTGTGATGTACGCGAAGGAGTCTACTAGGAGTTTAGAGTGCTCATTCTAAGAGTCCTTTAACTATTAAGTAAGCAGTCACTCTGTTCTGAATGCAACTCGACTGGAGAGACAGACAGAGAGAGAGAGAGAAGGATGAAATACAGATAGGTTAACCGAGGGTAATGTGCGGTTGGCTACCCTGTACATGGGAACGGGAAAAAGAGGTGCGAAAGAATGAAAGAGGAGAGGAGAGCCTGTAACGACGCTACAAAGTCGTGACAACAGCACCGTCCAAAATCAACCACACGAACGTAGTCACTCAACTGTCGCAGCGTGTCGTTCAGTCCTGTTTCCCTGAGAAACCGCAGACAACGCCCTCATAGCGGCTCTCGTCGAACTCCGGTTAGGCCAGAATTTTGTTCGCCGTAGAGGGCGGTTGTCCAGCGAATGGCGTAAGTGTATAGGTGTGTGAATAAGTGCGTTTACTGCGTTATTTTCTGGCTGGGGGCCGGATGTGGAGAGGGAGGGAGCGGTGTGGAGGATATGCGACAAAGAATCTGCGTCACCAGCCATCGCCAATAGTGTACAGCTTTAAACGTAGTTCCTGGGACCATGTTCTCGGCTTGGCGATCGCATTATTTTTCTTACAAACCGCTCTAAGCGGATCGCAATCTCTCTAAGTGTCCTTGAAAGCCCTTCACGAAGCACCCTTCGAGGTATTTAATGGAATCAATTTTCTCAAAATGATAGCCGCAGGGATATACAATTATAGCGCAAAAACAGCCCTTGTTTATTTTTGTCTTGGATGTACGTATTTTGCGGATGCTCCGCATTGTATCGTCTATACGGTACGCTCTTATGGGATTTACGAGCTTCGATACCTCGCCGAGTGTTTTTTGTTTGTTTGTTTTCGGGGGATCGTAAAACGCGCTTGGAATGTTCCCGAGTGACCGATTAGCAACTGGTGTGCAATATTGGGGTCGTTTCAACACCCCCCCCCCCTACAAATCGAAACGAGAAGGAGCAAGAGCTCAAGGCGTGGTTCATTATTTCTTCGCTTATCGCCTGTTTCCTGAGATTACTTCGCAACAAACCTGCTACATCAGTTCAGAATAGATTGGGTAAAGCTCTTGTCGATCACGACCGGACGCCTCAGTTCAATCGTCACGAACTCTTTGTTTCGTACAGACGGGAGATGAGAAAAAGCAAACACGCCGCGCGACCTTCTATAGGTTCATTTCGCTCGCCCGTTCCTTTTGTCAACCGTAACCTCGGTCGTACGTGATTTCGCGCTAACAAAAGCGATGCTTCTTTTAGCAACCTGCCGACGTCTCGGATGCCCACTCGTGGAGTGCAAACTCCGTTAGGGGCGGCGTCGGCCTTCGAAACACCGTTGAAATGGAAGTCCTTTCCTTTTTCGGACTTCCATTTCCAGGTGAAATGGATGTCCTTTGTGTGTGTTTGCGTTACGCCAGAGAGTAACACAGTAAAGTTAGGGAGGCTCTGCTTAACCATAAGAGCTTCCGAATGCGAGCAAGTTGGTGCGTATCTCTACGTAACGCAGCGCAAAAGGAAACATGGACGAGTAGACAGGGGACTCGCTAAGCATGTGTCTAGCATAGTCCGTGTTTCCTTTTGCTCTGTTTTACCTACGGCTCCTTAACTATGTTCAGTGCGGGTCCGTCCGGGCGGGAGAACCGTATTGCTAGAGAAGAGACGAAAGGGGGCGGAAATTCACTTACTTGAGGCAAAGTTCAGACCGAAATCTCATTGCGGGGGCGGCAGCGTAACGGCCTTCATCGAATGTACTCGGTCCACTTTTGGCTCGGTGAAAGCTTTTGGAACTCGTTAGGTTCCAGTTGCTTGGAACTGAATTGGAGTACTTCCTTTCTTTACCGATAATCAAACAACACACGAAATTCGGGGAGAAGTGCGGGCTTGGCGCAGTCAGGAGTCGTCGAACGTGGAATGTCAGCGGATGGATTCACGCGTTTCGACGAGGGCCACTTGCGTTCGTACTGACGATGGCAGGTCCCCAGAATACATCATTGAATACTTCGCTGATGTTACGACTGTCCGCAATGAGCTGGTTGTCAGGAAAGACACTCGACAGCAGCAGCAGCAGCAGCAACAACAACAAAAGAAATGCGTATAACTTAGTAGTAGTAGTAGTTGTATCTTTTATTTTCTTGTTATACAAGAAAAAGGAACAGAGGCAAAAGGCATTTTATACGCCTGACAGGGGCCTCTGCACCCGAAGTTCGCAACACATGCACAATAGAAAAAAAAAGAATTTTGACACATCATAAAAAACCACATGAGCGCTAACAAAGAAGTACTGCAATCAACGCAACCAACACATGACACGCTTAAGACACTGCAGATACGCAAGTCTTACACAGATAAATAAATAAATAAATAAATAAAACAAGAACAGAAATACGATGCATCGTGTAACCACATGAATAATAATAATAATAGAAAAAGACATTATCTGTTAGAAAAGGAACCGTGACTCACTTTCCGTACACAAGCAAAAAAAAAAATTCATACCACGATGACACTACAAGTTTTGAGCAATATTGTCTAGTGGTGATAAGTTATTTCATTTTTCAATATAATTTCTTTAACTTGTTTTTTAAATGCCTCTAGAGAAACATGAAGCTGTATGCTATTATTCAATTCATTAACTATTTTCATTGATTGGTATTCTATAGTTTGCTTTCCATAATTTGTCCTAGTTCTGGGTAAACGCTGTAAATTTCTTCTAGCAGGATAACGTTGCTGATTTTCTTTTGGTTTATACCACTTATTTTTGTGTACCTCTTGTAGTAGCTTGAAATAGTATATTTGGTTTGCCTTAACATTTCGTGCTTATAAAAAAGCACTGAAGTGCGAAAACAGTCTATTCTACCATTGTAATTTTCAAAAATACGAAGTATTTTCTTTTGTAGCATTATAAGTCTGTTGTAATTTTTTTGTGTTGTCGTCCCCCATACTAGTACACCGTAAGAAAGTCTCGAATAGAAGAGGGCATTGTACAAATTTTTCTTTAGCCACAGAGGAATAAGTGATCCAATTCTGTATAGGCATCCTACCGTTCGCGCAAGTTGCTTAACTAAACCATTAATGTGAACATTCCACGTCAAGTCTTCACTGAACCATACCCCGAGAAATTTTTGGTGTTTTTCCTGCTTTATAGTGTTCCCGTCAAAGCTTATCTTTATGTCATATTTTACATGTTTATTTATTGGGCGGAATATAATATATGTCGTCTTCTTGGCATTTAACTGTAGCTTGTTTTGTTTAAGCCAGTTTGAGAGTGATGTCATATACTCGTTTACGTTTTTTTCTAGCGTTTCTAAGTGTCCTGATGTAAAAAATACGTTTGTGTCGTCTGCATACATAATAAGCTGTGGGGATTTTGGTATGCATACAATATCATTTACATAAAGCAAAAAAAGTAAAGGGCCCAATATAGAACCTTGCGGAACTCCTTGGGCCAACTGTAAGTGACCTGACGTAGCTGTTTTCATTTGTACTAGTTGGTACCGGTTATGTAAATAGTTTTGCAAAAGCTTAAGGGCAATCCCGCGTATGCCGTACCGTGACAGTTTCCGTAATAATAGAAGAGTTTGGATGCGAGCTCGTTGGTACGGATCCACCATAAAAAGAAACACGTTATAAAAATGCCTATAGCTCCTTCAGGCGCGATGTCCGAATTCGTACACGCAAGAAAAAAGCAAGGTACATTGATTGAGCTTTACGTGGATTGAACCGTAGAGCTTTCTACAATACTTGCTAGAGGGAACTCTGGCGCTAGTGTCTATGGGAGCTGCAACGCATGGCTCTTCAGCCAGCATGAGAACGATGGGTAGTACACGGACTTGTCTAAAGTAGAGGGAAATACAGGGAATAGAGACATAAAAAGATAGAAAAACAGAGAAGACATAGAAAGAGAGAGAAAACAGAAAGAAAGAAACAGACACGGAAGAAAGAGATACAAAAACAGAGAGCAAGACAGAAAGAGAAAGAGAGGGAAAAGAAATAAAGATAGAAAGAGCGAGGAAGAGAAAGAATTAGATAGATAGATAGATAGATAGATAGATAGATAGATAGATAGATAGATAGATAGATAGATAGATAGATAGATAGATAGTAGATAGACAGACAGACAGACAGACAGACAGACAGACAGACAGACAGACAGACAGACAGACAGACAGACAGACAGACAGATAGATAGATAGATAGATAGATAGATAGATAGATAGATAGATAGATAGATAGATAGATAGATAGATAGATAGATAGATAGATAGATAGAAGATAGACAGACAGACAGACAGACAGACAGACAGACAGATAGATAGATAGATAGATAGATAGATAGATAGATAGATAGATAGATAGATAGATAGATAGACAGACAGACAGACAGACAGACAGACAGACAGACAGACAGACAGATAGATAGATAGATAGATAGATAGATAGATAGATAGATAGATAGATAGATAGATAGATAGATAGATAGATAGATAGATAGATAGATAGATAGATAGATAGATAGATAGAGAAGTACTAGAAAGAAAGAGATAGAAAGAAACATACAAAAAAAGAGATACAAGAAACAGAGAGAAAGAATGGGAAGGAAGTAAAGAGTAAAGAGGAAGGCCACCCGGCTCCGCTCTTGCTTCAGGCTTGGCACCGCTAGTGCGTAGCTGCCGTAATCTTTTCTTCTGTCTCGCGTTCCCTCTAGACTTTAGACGCGGACTGCACAAGAACAGCGGCCGCAAAGTTTGGGCAACACTGTCGATTGTTTCTCTATCCTTGCTTCCTTGTTCTTTACTTTTTAAACTCCTAAGGAGTTACCGCGTCTAGCAGCACAGGGAAACCGGATAAAAACGCAGCCGCGTTTTGTCGTAGCTGCGCCCGCGGGATACCGTGCACACCAGCAGCCGCCGCCTACTGTTGTGTGATCCTTTTGTCTATATACATAGTTTTTCCGCGCATTTTCCTGCGGTGGAGCGGAGAATGCCCGCACTTACGCGCGCTTGCCTTAAAGCCTGACTTACGAGCGTGACGTCAGAGGTGCTGTGACGCCTTATTGCTCGGTTAGGCGGAAACAAAAGTGAAACGATGTGCGGACGATCGACTCAGTTGATTGACGCTTGCGATCTTCTGTGAAAGGCGCTTGTGCAGTGCAGAAAATGAAAAAAAAAAAAAAAGTCGCACGGCCCCTTATGCATTCGGTTAAGACGACTCGAAGGCGAAAGCCATTTTCCTTTTTTTTTTCTCAGTCGACTCTATTTATCCCCCTCCCCTCCCCCCCTTCACCCTCTCGCAAGCTTTTTGCATGCAACGTGGTTTCGCACTGCCTTCAGGATCGGAACATCTGTGACCAAGCGATGATGCCAACATGTGACGTCACGATGACTTCACAAATTTTGGTTGGTCTGTGACGTTATCGCATGATTACTTTTTGCATCACTCGCGTTCACGAATGTTGCAATGCCGGGTGGGTGCAAATCACCCATTCTGCGGTTCACCCCTCCCCCTCCCCCCTACTTTCTAACTAGAGAAAATCTAAAAGAAAAAAAAAAGTTGCACCTTGTACCTGGCTTAAAAGTATCATGTCTGGCCGCTTGTGTATGCAAACAAGCTTTCTGCTTTACTCGAAACATCGTTTGATACGTCCGGCTTAATTTCGCCCCGTCTGCAGCGACGCCACCTAGACTGCCGCGGTCCGTAACCATGCGTATTTGTCCACATTACAAAAACAACGTTGCGTGTAGCGACCTATTAATGCTTTACGCTTGTGTCGATCGTGCCCAAATTGAGATACTGCCGTGAGTAAGGGTTCGCAGTAGGCAGTGATAGTGTCGCCTGCCTCTTCTACGTCACAAAGAGGCGCCGTCTGTATATGCTGTTCTAAGGCGCACCGCTGCGTATAGCCGCGTGCTGGAATTAATGATGGCCACGCCGGTGTAATGATGGCGAGCCTGTTATTATAATTGTCCTTGATGCCTTCGTCCCGTCATTGACGGCTCAATCGTTCATGACGACCCTGCAGGCGACAGACTGCTTTAGCTATACTTGTTTATACAGCCGTTAAAACGGCGCGTCGTGTTGTTGCAGGCCCGCGGCGGTAGCGGGGTCAATTTTTCCACGGCGCCGACGGGAGCGGTCGAAACGGTGTTTAAAAGTCTTGCGAAAACGTGCCTTGCTTTCGTAATCTATGAGATTAAAAAAGAGCTACTGTATTTGGTGAGTTCTGTCTTGTCACGTGTACTATCATCATTATCGTCATCATCAACCTGACTGCGCCCACTGCAGGGCAAATGCTTCCGCCATGTTTCGCCAATCAACCCGGTCCTGCGCCTGCTGCGACCACATTATCCCCTCAGACTTAATCTCATCTTCCCACCTAACTTTCTGTCTCCCCCTCGCGCGTTTGCCTTGTATTGGAATCCAGTCTGTTACTCTTAATGAC
Source organism: Rhipicephalus sanguineus (assembly GCF_013339695.2). NCBI lineage: Eukaryota > Metazoa > Arthropoda > Arachnida > Ixodida > Ixodidae > Rhipicephalus > Rhipicephalus sanguineus. The sequence goes on from NC_051184.2 coordinate 27,470,479, forward strand.
CAGCGGTCATCTTGGACCAGCCCTGCCTACGTCCTATAATTATAACTCTATAACATACTATAACTCCATTTAAAGAAGCAATGTAAAGGAGTACTGACACGATTTTGAAGTGCAGCAAAACGGACGTTTTTGGTTTCCTTGGCATGTAGTGTTAACGCTATCCCTACACCGCATCCGGGAAACACGTATAAATATATAAGTTTGATTTTAAAGTTTTCATCTCCCAGCATCTGCAAGGCAGCTTCACCGCATGGAGAGCCCTATGACGTTTCAAGTCAGCTCACTTGGTTTGCGTAGTCTGGGTTCCGCATGCAGCCTAAATCACAGAAATCGCTGTCGGGGGCAGTGGACGACAGTTCACTCACCATGAACCACGTTCGACTGACAGCAAAGGACAGCAGGTGCATATTTCGTGGGTTGCAGTCTGCCCGTGACGTCACGGGCAGACTTGACACGTCACTATGAAGCCGCCCTCTCGAAACCGAAACCAAAACTGCTGGTTGAAAGAAGCGGTATAAAAAATATATGCAATGCATCCCCAGGCACCACGACACTCTTTTTAGGGTTCTCGACACCCGTGCTTTCATTTAGAGCAACAACCCGAAAAATTTAAAATTCATGTCAGTACTCCTTTAACCCTTCTTCGGAGATCGATACTCACTTCGTTAGAGTTGTGGGAGGCGCGAGTCAGCGAGATAGCTAACGTGTATCTTTAGATGTTTATTATCTGCGGCAATTCGGGACTCCACAGGAAGAGTAAGAGCTATATAGGTAGCCTTTTTCAAGCGAAGCTCGTTGTGAGTTACAGATTTCGATGGCGGCGGCTAGGGTGCCTTGATGCCCGCTAGCGGCGGCGTCGTACGTGGTACGCGAACAAAACAGGCGCCGGCGAGAGTATGCACACATAAATGCGGCCCTAGAATGTGAGCCGGTTACACGCGTATTCGCATGCGCAGTCTTACAGTAATTGATGCTCTCTCGATCCTGGACTTGTCGGCGATCGGCCGTTCATGATACGGCAGTCCGATCATCTATCGAGGTCACTTGCCATTCGCCACGTTTCACTGCTGCCTGGATGTGAACGCGTGGCCGTCGTCGTTGCCTGCAGCAGCTGGAGCGTTAGGTGGATGACGGTGCGATTCCCGGCATGGAGGAAGGGAACAGTTCGGAGGGAGCATTGCGCGATTCGATAATCGCACCTTCGCTCCACGAACTGTACAGTGGCGCAGTAGCTGCAGGCGGAATTTTTTCTATACCGATATCGTTCTCATTTCCTCAAGAAAAAAAGAAAAAACAAAGCTTTGTTATAGAGAGAGAACTTCAATTGATGGCGCAAATGCTAAGACAGGAACGAATAAGACACGGACACGCTTTCCGGGCACACACAAATCTTCTTCGTTCATGCCTTCGTTCCTGTCTTAACATTTGCGCCATCAATTGAAGTTCAGATATGCACCAACTAGCCCGACAGCGAACGTTATAGAGAGAGAAACTGCGAGGAAAGACACGAGACTAGTTAACAAGGCCAGTGGGGCAGTGGTTGTGTGCTTTCTGACCGCCCCTGCAGTGTACCTTATACACTCTAAGAAAAAAAAGTCAAAAGAGGGTCATGGAACCGTGACTCTCTTAGGGCGTCCATGTGACCCCTTTTGGAAGGTATACAGGCAGAGAAAAAGAGTTAGCAGTTCGGAAGGAGTCACTGGACATCCCTGAAGCGCGTTTCGATTGGCTTCCGTCATGAAAGAGCCGCCGTTTACGGCATACATATCGTGCGCTTGCCCTGGTGGTGTTGACGCCGGCTCCGCGCACGAAGTGACGCTTGCAGGGCGGAATATTCATGGAGCTGCGGATACGGACAACGGGCGCCAGTTAACGGTGAGTGTACTGCTTTCGTAGGCACTAATTATACAGCTTTAGCTGGGCGTCTGCAGCAGCTCTGCGAAAGTTATCTGCCAGCCATTTCCAACAGCAGCGGATGCCCAACTAAAGCTGTCAGTTGACGAGTTGCCACCGTTATGCGCGTTGCTGTGCAAGCTCCCATAAAGTGAGCGATGCAAACAATTATCAAGGGTCATTTCTTGCTGATCGCGCGTTGTGTCTGCACTACTGAAGGTGCAAGATGTCGTTTTGAGATGCACGTTAGTCTACTTCATAATAACATTTGCATCGACCTTGAGTGTGCTGCGTGCTTCCGCGCGTGGGAACGTGAAAAAAAAAAAAAAGACGTCTGTGTACAGAAATAACGCTCAGACGCACTATATATAATGGTTTTTGTTGGCTTAAAGACGGTAGCTTGAGGTGGAGATATAGTACGGTGGCTTCCAGAACGTATGCGGTAGTCATTCAAGTTGGACACGCCTCGCCGGTAAGGCGAAAATGCTAGACTTTCGACGGCGCCCGTTGTTGCGGCCGTCGCCGTGCACTTTTTTCCTTCGTTTCTGTTTGCTGTTTTCATGGTTTGCCAACATCTGCGATGACGCTATAACTGAATCAAGTGAGTGTACGTGATTTTGGGAGTTATTTGTGCTAATTCTAGCATATGACATGTCTGATCTCGACGTAGACGGCGTCCGCACGCGCTGGGTGTCGTTCGGGCCCTCGTACTCGCATGTGTTTATCTGAGTATGGGTTACGTTTGTAAAACATGCGGTCAGTAACCGCTCACGGCGTGCCCCTGACTGCCGGAGGATGTGTTTGGGTGTCGGGGTAAGCCGGCGCAAAACCAAATTTTGAAGCGATTTCTCAGAAAAAAAAGTGCTTTCACTCGTGTATAGCCAGTGCCTTTTGCGAGACGAGGTTCCCGCTGCCTTTTACGTGAAAATTTGTTTTCGTTCCTTCATTGTGTCTATGTGAACCACGTATTTTGTAGGTTTTGCAAACCATTACTGCAATTTCATTTTCTCATCATAATATTACGTTCTGCTTTTCAGATACCGTTGTTCATGGTGCTCACGCTGAACAGGAGCGACAACCTAGCAAGCCACAAGTCTGAGACCTCCAGCCGTCACCACTTTTTGATTTATTCTTAATCATAAGAAATAAAGATTGAAGCATCATACCCATTTCTGCAGATTATTTTGCACTATATGACACTATGCACATCAGTCACACATTTTAGTTGGCTATACTCATAGAAGCATGTAAATGAGGAATACCCAAACCTCTTAATTGGAAATCAAATACCATCTTTTCGCGCTTTCTATATAACTTTGCTGGAAAATATGTGTTGTTTTGACGAGTTTTATTAAAATAATGCTAAAACTGAACTATTCCCTTTTTGCAGTCGCTGGGCAGAACGGCAAGTAATATTGGACATGCTTAAAATGAATACTCCACTATTTTCAACAGTAGTCGCGCAAAAGTAGAGCGAGGGTCGAATGAGTAGCTTAAAATACTCGTGGAGTCGCTTGACGCTTCGGTGTGGGTCACTTGACCCCCGTAGGAGTGTTACCGGCAAGAGTCGTCTGACTCCCTATAAGTGGTAACGTGATCCTCCCGATCAGAGTCTTTGCACTCTTTCTAGAGGGTCAGGGGACTCTCCTAGAGCGAGCCGACCCTGACCCACCAAGAGAGTCACCGTGAATATTTAAAGAGAGTCCTATACGTGGCAAGTCAGAACTCTCTGAAAAGAGTCACGCATACTCTTTTTTTTTTCTTAGAGTGTAGTCGTAGTAGAAAACAATGCAATATAACGAAGACAAGAAAGACTAAACAGGACCAGCGTTCTCCAGCTCGGCCTTTCCTGTCTTCGTTGTGTTGCGCTGTTTTCTGCTATTATTACGTTATCAACAAGCTGAAGTTCATACGCTTTATACTTTTTTTTAGCCTGGGTCACCTTATACTGTGATACTACTACAGAGATGTTACCACAGTGGCACCGGATCAAGCGTAATTAGCGACGACTTAATATCAACACTATGAAGCCAGGGTCCGAGACATTCGATGATTTACAGCGATGAATGAATGAAATGAACGTTTATTTCCGAGACAGTGTTCTGAGCGTGCAAGCTCAGGGTCAGTCTGTAGGTGCGACGGTCCCTCATTCCAGGAACCCTCTGGCCACAGACCTTACCGGAAAAGCATGGACATGTGTAAATGATTTCATAAAGAAGTTTACTCGTGAGGATTAACAGGATATCAACGCGAGGCTGAGTAAAAGATTAACAGCATTGTTCAAAACACTTAAAGACTGAGCTTAGCTGTCGCTTTCAGAACTCCTGCTGCAGCACAAACTGAGCGCGAAAGCAGCTGCACTAACACCGCCTGTCGCAGGGCCGTCTTTAGTTAGAGCTACTATAGAATAGTCTACTTGACATGTAACCAAAATGCTCTTCACTATAAGGCCCCAAGGACGTGATCAAAATCTATGACGTCACGCGGAGTCTTTATTTTTGCGCCTGTTCCGCATTTTGTCTACAGCCGTCGTTCGCGACTATTGTCGCTTTTTTCTGGTATTGCTCGAATGGCAATGTTCAAATTGCAGCCATGAATCTTCTGTCTCTCGTTTAGCGTCGGCTTGTTGAAAGCGCATACTTAACTCCCAACCACTTATTTCCTTTTGTTCTTTATACACGTTCACGTCATTGAAGACTCGCGCACTTGCTGGCTTGGAATCAAATGCCGCACCTTCTTCCTGCAGGAAGGAGATGCGGCATCGCAATGTTACGACCGCCATTATTCTTTATTCGATGGCCGCTGCTTATCCTCGGAGTCGCGGTTTCGCCCGCTGCGCGGATTGGATTGTCTTCGTTAGTCGGATTTCGGCTGACGCGCGTCACCTAACGTATATAACGGGCAGCCGATGAAAGCTGACGTCGGCTCGGTCGTGATTTGTGTATGCCCGGGAAGCGCTAATTGCGGTCGAAGCATTACCCGCGGCGCTGCGCTCGTGGTGACGTCCGACGTGAAAGGATAAATCTGTATTATCGAAAAGGAAGCACCACACGCCTATAGTGTTGAGGGTGCGGGTTCGGTTCCCGCGCACGCAGCAGCTAGACTTTGTCGCCCATTTCCATTATATGCCACTGCCCATGCTATACCAGACCCAACGACGTGCTCTACAGGCCAAATTTCATCGTCTTGATGCAAGCCCACTATCAGAAAAGAATATCCTGAGACCTTATCCCACGGTTTGGTGCATGCACCAGGCCACGAAAGCCCTAGTGAGCTACTTGAAGACGGCCGACTTCACGAGCGCCTGTGAAATACCAGGGCGAGTTCGTGTTGTGTGTGTTCGCACTAACTGTTCACTTCTCTTCTTTTTCTTACTCTTAATTTGTCCTTTATTCTCTATCTTGTCTATTATTCCTTCTTTCCCACCCCAATGTTGGGACCAACCGAGCAAAAGCTTGGTTAACCTCCCGGCCTTTCCTGTACCGTGTATACTTTCTTGTGTTTCGTGTCTTGTGTGCGCTGACCGTCACGAGTATGTTGCAACTAGCCCAATTTGCTACATTACTTTCCTCTTCGCTTCTCTCTCTCTCCATTCGGCTTTTTCTTCTTTTCAGTGCGTATTCCAGTTGAAATTCTATGCGATATTTAGTGCACATACAAATGGTCATACATTTTTAGTGCGGAAAGAGGTCACGTCGTGTACAACATCGTAGAGGGACCTCTCGTGATATAAAAAGAGCGATGCAGCTAAACGTCGAAATCGAAACATTCGTAGTGTAAGGAGGAAGAAGATCATATGCCGCAGTGGGCCACTACCTTAGCTGAGAGAGCCGAGCACGAGCTGTTGGCGCTTGGACTGTGCCTCTTGTGTTGGTTTTCGCTACCCGCCTTCAGCGTCCGTAAGCCTCCTTCTCAAGCGCTACTTGTCGCCAATAAACCCCGTGGTGGCGCGACAAGAAATCCCATCCGAGGATCATGTCGTGGGAACACGTGGCCAACACGAGGAACTCTATGTCATACAAAACATCCTGAATGATGATTCTCGCCGTACATGCGCCAACCGGTCGAATTTGTTGCGCGCTCGCTGTACTCAGCGAAAACTCGGAAGGCGACGTCGTTACTTTTCGTAAAGAGCGGCAAAGTTTTCGGCTCATCACAGATATGGCAGCACCGGTGTCAACAAGCGCGAGAGTTCGTAAACTTTCGACAAACACTTCCATAACATTGGCGGGGGACAGGCGAGGACTTGTACAATGTGACGACGACGCAGCTCGTGCCTCCGGAGCTGCGGCAGTCAGTTTTCCGTCTCCAAGGGGCTCGGTCGGCGACGCAAGGGTGACAGAGAACGGCGCCGTGGTGAGGCTGAGCGACGAGGAGCGAATGATCGGTACTCGGGAGTAGGTTGGCGGTCTCGTTCGGCTGGTAGCGGGTCACGTTGAGGGGGCAGTTCTCGTTGCGCGTCGTACGGCGCCCGGAAAGAGTAGTCGGTGTATCTCGATGCAGCCGGGGTCGCTGCGAAGCGCCGACGGCAGAAGCGCGCGACATGTCCTGGGTACCCGCATGCATAGCAGATTGGACGATTGTCAAGTGTGCGCCAGGGGTTGCCGTTGTAGCATTGCTGTGTACCAGGAAGTGGCGTCGTCGGTGCTCGCACAGGTCGGGGAGTCGACAGAGGTAGAGGCCGCGGTGGAGTAGCAGCAACAGCCGCATAACTCAGTGGGGCAGCGACAGGTGTTGGTTGAGAGGCCGACGGCAGTGCCTCGGAAACTTGCTCCTGTATCGCCTGTCTGATGGCGGGCGCGAGTTGCTGAGTAGCGGGTTCTGCTGTCGGTAAATATGACAGGCATGAGAGTTGTCGTGCGACTTCTTCACGAACATACCGTTTGATCTCCGACAGCAGCGCGTTGTGCTCGCCACCGAGGGTCAACGCCGCGAGCGATTCGTCTGTCGCAGCTGCTCGCCGCGCCAAGACCCGTTGTTTCCGCAGTTCTTCGAAACTCTGGCACAGAGTGGCGACTTCAGACACGGTCCGCGGGTCCTTGGCCAGCAACATCTGAAAGGCGTCGTCGTCTATCCCCTTCAAGATGTGTTTAATCTTGTCTCCTTCACTCATCGAAGGGTTAAGGCGCTTGCACAAGTCCAGTACGTCTTCAATGTAACTCGTGAAGCCTTCTCCCTGCAGCTGTGCACGGCTCCGTAGGCGCTGTTCAGCACGGAGCTTTCGTACCTCGGGGCGACCGAACACGTCGGCAATACGTTGCTTAAAAGCACCCCAAGTGGTGAATTCCGACTGGTGGTTGTGAAACTAGAGGCTTGCGACCTCTTTCAAGTAGAAAGACACATATTGAAGCTTCGATGGATCGTCCCACTTGTTGCTAGCGCCCACCTTTTCAAATGTCGACAGCCAATCTTCGACGTCTTGTTCATCGGTGCCGTCGAAGAAAGGTGGATCGCGCAGGCGTAGCGCCGTGGGCACGATGACCATCGGGGGTTGGGCCGCGCCTTGCTGGGTGGTTTCGTCGGCCATTTCCGGGGGAGCGGGCAGTCTCCTGCTGTTTCGTAGTTCCAGGTTGAGTACCCCGCACCTCCACCACTCTGCAACGGGGTTTATTGGCGACAAGTAGCGCTTGAGAAGGAGGCTTACGGACGCTGAAGGCGGGCAGCGAAAACCAACACAAGAGGCACAGTCCAAGCGCCAACAGCTCGTGCTCGGCTCTCTCAGCTAAGGTAGTGGCCCACTGCGGCATATGATCTTCTTCCTCCTTACAGTAGTAATAGTAACACGTATTTATATTTTAAATAGACCGGTGTTTTACTATTAATTAGTTGGCTGCACTTATTGGTTGTTCAGACTGGCGTATCCTTTGTGCTCGGCATCCGCCTTCGACACCTGCGCGTAGGATCCATATTTGCGCGTCATCCGTCTTTCAGGCTGGCTTGTATAGCCTCTGTGTGCGCGATATCGTTGTGTGCGCGGTAGCGTGTGAAATCGCTACGTGTACGCTATCGGTTTGAGTAAACGATCGCAGACTGGCTTTCGCGCATTCACATTTCACAGAAGGCTCGCTTTGTCAACGGCCGGCTTTGTTTGCTCAGGTGTCATCAGCGTTGTAGAATTCCCTACAATATTACTAGAGGGAACTCAGGCCACTGCGATCGTCCAGCCGCCATGGGAGTGATGGGTAATGCATGGTTTTGCCTATAGTCTTCGTGCTTGCGGCTTCGAACGTACTTGTGGCTTTGCTTATTGTTGTGTTTTGGCTTTTGCATCGGATAAAAGAATGGCTCGTTGTGAAATCTCGCGAGCTGATTTGAATTGGTGAGCCTGGAGCCGAAAGAACGCAGCATGGGCAAACCCAAATGTATATTATATACCCGTCATTGCTGGCTGAAGTGTCATGCCTTGCAGCTCCCATAGACACTAGCGCCAGATTTCCGTCTAGTGTACTATTGCGGAACTCTATGATCAAGCTGACATACGTAAATTATACTCAGCGGATGAATATACAAAATTTCAGTCACGAGATCGTACGCAAACAAGCGTCTATTTGCTACCGCACGCGTTATTCCGATATCTGATAGGAGGATGCGAGAATTACCACGCGTGCGATGCAAAATATGAGTCTGTACCATCGCGTGCAGTGTGGTGCGAGCCGAAGGACAGCAGCCTTGAAACTGCACGTGGAGTCTAAAGGTGCAAACATTTGATGGCACGAATGGCCGTCGAACATGCAACCGCAAGTCGAATTTCGTATTTTATTTAAGGGTTAGCTTGCACGTCTCCCAATACAGTAGCTTGAATGAACGTCCCGACGCGTCCAACAAGGCAGTCATTTGTTTCTACGTATGCACATAGAGAATGGTACTAACCACATAGTTTCGTAACAGTACAGTAGAGGGAAATCTGTTGCTAGTGTCTATGAGAGCTGCAACGCATGGCGCTTCAGACAGCGGGTGCTATTCTGGGCACTGACGAATTCCGCCATATTGTCGAAATTTGTAATGGCGGCATTTTAAGCCAATCAGAGCATCAGAGCGGCCGTAGCAGCCCTCTGGGCCAATCAAAGTTGACCAATGGCGAAATTTGACAGTGTTCAGAATAGCACCCTGCATGGGAATGATGGGTTGTACATGGATTCGACTAGGCTTCGTTCTTTCGGCTCCGTGTGGCTCCGTGTTGCCTGCAGCCGCTTTGTCGCAAGACAAAGTTCAGCAATACCATTTAACTTCGTTGGCTTCATTATCAGGTCACTTCACCACCTCGATTCTTTTAGGCTAACCAACTGAAATCAGTTCACGAGGTTCCGAACGAGCGATTCTTTTATCCGAAACAAAGGCCAAAAAGACACAACAATAAAGAAAGCCACAAGTACGTTCGAAGCCGCAAGCACGAAGACTAGGCAAATACATCTGCTACCCATCATTCCCATGGTGGCTGAACGATCACTGTTTATCAATGTTTATCTACGAGTACGCAGTGCTTGAGGCCGTGAATCCGAAAACATACAGAACAACCTCTAACTCCAGGAGAGCAATTTCGAAACCTTAAAGTTCACGTCTTTAATGCATCTTGACGACGCTGTCATGGGGTCCGAATGATTCCAGAATTAGCCCCAACTCTCGTTCCCAGATCGACTTTTGCAAGTCCCTTCGCAGAAAATACTGTCTGTCCTGCTGACGATCGACGATGCTAGCGATTGTTCTGGGCATAGGCGTGCGCAAAGGGGGGGGGGGGGGGGCAGGGGGGGCGGCCCCCCCCCTAATCACCCAAGAGGGGGGGCGCAAAATCTGCCCCGTACATTGACCTTTCTAGTCACCTAAGAGGGGGGGGGGCGCAAAATCTGCCCCATACATGGACTTAGTAGGGTGGGGGGGGGGGCGCTGCGATGAACCTTCGCCCCCCCTAATGGTGAACCCTGCGCACGCCTATGGTTCTGGGGAACTGTCACAGGCTGCCGTCGTCAACACCTTCGTTCGCTTTGCTTTTCCCAGAACTTCTTACCTTGCCTAGCGGCGGCAGCGAGCCGTGGCTACCTGGGCTGAGGGGGCCCACCCACCTTGGCGCTGAAGTACAAGTAGCCCCGGTCAAACAATAAACTACATTTCTCTCTTTTGCCTGGCCTATAGAGGTCACGAATTTACTCCTGAATACACATACCGTATAAAAAGCTTTCCTTTTTCGCGGAAAATGCCAGTATTGTGCACCGTTGCGCGTCCGCTTGTTCTACACTTATCAGAAACCAATTACCCGAAATGCCAATCGGTTTATCTTGCTCGGTACGTACACCACCCTGTTCCCTCGACCTTCCGCGCTTCTCGGTAACCGAGCACTGCAGTGGAATAGCTTCTTCGTACTAGGCGATGTGGAGTGACGATATCGTCGCCCGAAGAATCTCCCTATTTCGATATGCATCTTGTTGTGCCATCGGAGGCGATTCCTGGACACGAAGGGCACGCGTCGGCACTTCGTCGCCTCGCCTGATGAAGACGAACGGACTCGACCAACTCGCCTGCTCGGCGAATTAGACCGGTACGTCATTCAAAGACCGTCAGTCTCCTTATTCTGGGGCCCGCGCACCTTAGCATTCCGGGAAGAAGCGAGATTAGAAGGGCAAGGGGGTAGGGGCGGGTGGGCGAATTGTTACTGTGTCGATTCGCCTTGTTCTCTGGATGGGATGTGCGATGTAGCGACTGCTCCTCCGTGGCCAGCTGCTTTGCGGGGGCGGGTCGGAGTGAATGTGATGAGCGATTATTGTTAGTAATAATAATTATTGGGGTTTTGCGTCACAAAACCGCGATATGTAACGAGAGACGCCGTAGTGGAGTGCTCCGGAAATTTCGACCACCAGGGGTTCTCTTAACGTGCACCTAACTAACTATACGGGCCTCTAAGCAGCAACGCAATGCGGCCGGGATTCGCTCCCGCGACCTTCGGGTCCGCAGTCGAGTGTTTCCGATGTTCCGTAAGCTGCTGCACATATGTACACGCGTGGACGTAGTGTACAAAAACTCTCTCAAGGTATACACTTTAATGCACGTCCGCTGGACATGTGGTTCCGGACGAGCGTACTTCAGCTCCAGTGTATACAGCTTCTATCCTTTGCTGGAGCTCTATATACAAAGAGGAGACTGTTTTCCAGGTTCCGTCCTCTGTTGGGATGGGAGACTTCTCGGTATATCTCCGACATAGAGCGCGCGACGAAAACAGACCTCCCACAATTCTTCGTTTGCTTTTCGCGTTCTCCCTTTGAGTTTCAGACACCTTTATTTTTTCTTTTTTTCTATAGAAGCGCAATTAGAAGTGGAGCGACGCGTTCATTCACGCAGGCTAACAAACAGAGGAGAGACGACGGACGATTCTGTATCGCCACAGGAGGAACGTACGGGACGTGATAAAACTCAATCAAGGAAAGCGCACATCGCGCCTACTTACTGACCCCATATTGAAGCCGAGTATCCGTACGCAGGCAGCTCCGGTTTGAAACCGCGGCAGTCTCCCGAATACTGTTTTCGCTGTTTATTTCCTGCCTCTTTCTTTACATGCGCGTTCTAGGGATGTGCGAGACGTCTGCAGGCTTCCGTAAAGTGGCGGTTGGGGAAGCAGTGCAGCGGTATGTTGCAAGAAACGGCTGCGTTTATAACTTTCCTGTTTACCGGCGCTCTCTGCAGCGTCGATTGAGAAGCGAGACGCCTTTCACGGAATCGAAGGGTGCACCGTTATCGCGGCGTGCGGCCGGCTGGCCTCCAAATTATATTTGCGCACTGTATTCGCGGAAGCAGGAAGTACGGCGGGCGGGATTTGCCAAAAAACAGTGCAACAACTCGTGAGTGGCCTTATTTATGCGGACCGTTGCGTTGTAAACATTCTAGTAGAGACCAGGTTCTACGGAGAACCTAGTGGAAGGGGGTGTTTAAGGGGTAGGGTATGGTAATAAGAAGTCATATACACCTTGCGCAGAAACAAAGGAAAACGAAGTACGGTGATTGCGGTTGCGTGGAAAGAGTTCTGCTAGACTAAACACAGTAGCCTTGGGACGCGTTGCTCTGGGCTCTTCAGGCGTACCGTCCTTCTCCGTGCTTGAAGCCGCGGTTTATGATACCACAAAATCTTCGGAATTTAAAGGGCGTTTAAAGGCTCGTGTACACCGACGGTTATTCAGGTCGCGAATGGTCGCTTTTGATCAAAAACAGATCGATCGATCGATCGATCGATCGATTGATTGATTGATTGATTGATTGATTGATTGATTGATTGATTGATTGATTGATTGATTGATTGATTGATTGATTGTCCGCCGCGATGGTATAGCGGTCATGATGCTCGGCTGCTGACCCGAAGGTCGCGGGTTTGATCCCGGCCGCGGCGATCGTATTTCTATGGAGGCGAAATGCTAGAGGCCTGTGCACTGTGCGGTGTTAGTGAACGTTAAAGTCCAGATTGTCGAAATTTCCAGAGCCGTCCACTATACGGCGTGCCTGATAATCATATCGTGGTTCTGGCATGTAATACCCCATATATTATTATTATTATTATTATTATTATTATTATTATTATTATTATTATTATTATTATTATTATTATTATTATTATTATTATTATTATTATTATTATTATTATTATAATAATATCTGGGGTTTAACGTCCCAAAACCACCATATGATTATGAGAGACGCCGTAGTGGAGGGCTCCGGAAATTTCGACCACCTGGGGTTCTTTAACGTGCACCTAAATCTAAGTACACGGGCCTCAAACATTTTCGCCTCCATTATTATTATTATTATTATTACAGCTGATGCTGTGTCGCTAGATGAAGATTCCATTTCAGAATGCATTAAGCGCTTGAAACCATCCTTTTCAGCTGGCCCAGATGGCATCCCCTCTGCCATACTAAAAGGCTATGGCAGTATACTTGTCCCAGTATTGACTACCATATTTAATAAGTGTCTGCATGCTTCAACGTTTCCTAGCATGTGGAAAACTGCTCGTGTTTTCCCAGTGTTTAAGTCTGGCTGTAAAAGTGACGTCTCGAACTACCGCCCTATTTCCCTTCTTTGTGCCGCATCCAAAATCTTTGAGCTTGCTCTCCACAAAATATTGTCTTTTGATGTAAAAAATTCATTGATTGTGAATCAGCATGGGTTTCTCGCTGGCCGCTCAACTGTCACTAATCTTGCCAGTTTCATGATGCAAGTCTCCACGCCTATTTCGCAGAGAGGACAGGTTGACGCTATTTACTGTGACCTTAGCAAAGCTTTTGATGTTGTCAGCCATTCGCTGCTTGTGGATAAACTTGCACACTTTGATGTTGATTCTTCAATTGTGAATCTCCTCCATAGCTATCTTCTTGATAGATTATGTTACGTTGCCGTTAATGGCCAAACGTCCTCTTTGTATAAAGCTACTAGTGGTGTTCCTCAAGGGTCGGTACTGGGCCCACTCCTCTTTTTAATTTATGTTAATGATGTTTCTTCTGTCATTCGGAATTCTTCTTTCCTTTTGTATGCCGATGACATAAAGATATTTAAGGAAATTCATTCAGTTATCGATTGTCGCTTGCTGCAATCTGATTTGTGTTCTTTTTCTGAATGGTGCAGGAGCAATAACCTCTCCCTAAATATTTCAAAAACCAAGGTAATGAATGAGTTTCACTCGAAAAACATCTAGTGTGCCATTTTTATATTCTGTCAATTCTGTGTCGTTGTGTAAGGTGTGTGAGATCAATGATCTAGGTGTTCTTTTTGATAGCACCTTACACTTTTCTGCTCACGCTAAGCGTGTTGCTTTGCGGGGTCTTCGCACCCTAGGCTGTGTTTGCAGAATGTCTAGAGAATTCCGTTCTCCTGTGCCCTTCCGAAAATTGTACACCACGCTATGTCTTCCTCAACTAGAGTATGCATCTGTGATCTGGAATGGCATTCCTAATTCCAGCAGCAACGCCATTGAGCGAGTCCAGAAAAAATTCCTAAGCATTTACAACCATCGTTTCGCTAGAAATGAGTCTGGATCTCGTTCTAACGCTGCTGGATTATTATCATTGCCATCACTTTGCTGCCGACGAAATCGCGCTGATCTGTTATTTCTTTACAAGCTTGTGCATGGTATCATATCCTGCCCTGTACTGCTCAACCGTCTTAATTTCCGAATTCCACGTAAGCTGACCAGAGAGAATAGACCTTTTCATCTAACCGCCTGCCTCTGTGAACATTCGACCACTGGCAGGATACAACGTCTTTACAATGCTTACTTTTTGGAGCTCGATGTTTTTCACAGCTCCCAGTCGTTGTTCTGCTCCGAGCTTTGCACTGTACTTACATAGCCTTGTACACTGTTGATATCTTTTTTTCTGCCTGCGCATAGTTGTATATGTGCAATTTTGTAACGTTTTTTATCCCTGATATTTTATTATGAATGTTTCCTTTGTTTTTTTTTGTTTTTTTTTGTGCTCCAGTACAAAGACCTTACGGTTGTTCCTGGGCACATTAAATAAACGTTTGATTTGATATTATTATTATTATTATTATTATTATTATTATTATTATTATTATTATTATTATTATTATTATTATTATTATTATTATTATTATTATTATTATTATTATTATTATTATAGACTGATTGATACTTGATTAGAGAAAGGGAAGGAGGTCAGCCTGGCCTGATACTCTGCACAGGTGAAAAAAAAATAAAATAAAAAAAGAGCGGGTTCAGGGAAGAATGCTGAGACGGGATGCGTAAATGTACAATAACCACGTGACAGTATGCAGGCCGGTGCTCTTCAAGTAGCCCGCAATAGCCTTTGTAGCTGTTTTCGCCACTGTGTTGCGGAGAAAACATTGCGGTGAAAATAGAACTTTCAGTCAACGCCCGTCTTCCAATGCCTGCCAGCGTTACCAGCGTATGCAGAAGCTGTAGGCTCTTCCACTGGAAGACAGGGCAGTCGCAAAACGGATGACGCGCAAGCTTGCTCATCCATCATTCGAAAAGCCGAAGCCCCTTCGTGAAACGTTTTTCCTCGATGCCGACTTCGCGTGTCTGTTTCATTTGGTTGGCATTGTTTGCCGATGCATTAACGAAGTACGCCTTCTGAATACCCGATAGTATGGGGTGAAGGAGGAAGGTTGCGTGGAAAGGGGAACGGAGTTGGTTCTGCGGAGCAGCGTCCTTTGGGGTTGGCTTAATTGGACTAGGAATTTATTGCGCTCGCCGTCGCCGCGTAAGAGAAAGAATGTTCTGGACTCTCGCTGCATTCAACTCCGATTAACCGCAGCACTATAGCGCGGCCACGAGCGCTGTGCGCTCTCACGGACGCTTCGGAGCCTTTCTTCGGCGGCGGTCGTCGTAATTGGGCGCGTTTCGCGCGAAGATAAATATAATAAAAAGAAGGCAAGCTTTCGCCTCCCTTTTTTTCTTCCTGTTAAAAGCCCCTCGGCGAGCGGTAAACAACGTCGTCGGAATAGAACAATCTCGCCCAACTCGTCGAGTTCACGCCACACACACACGCACACTCACAACACGCACACACACGCACGCACACACGCACACCACACACACACATACACACTCAACACACACACACACACAACACACTCACAACACGCAACCACACATACGCACGCACACACATGCACACACACGCACGCACACCACACACTCACAGCCACACATACGCACACACATACACACCACACGCACGCACATAATATACACACGCACGCACACAACACACACGCAATCACAGCACAGACGCACACTCACAACACACACACTCGCGCGCACACACATAAACAACAGACTCGCGCACACGTACACGCACTCACAATACGCGCACGAGCACGTACGTATCCTGGAGGTTGCTTTTTGAGGAACAGTGAAGGGATGTCTTTCCTGCTTTTCCATGGTGCTCATAGGAGAAAAGATGTAGGATTAGGAGTTCTCCGGTCTGGGCAAGTTGGCGCGACATTTGCGAAGTTGACCTGCACGAAAGGCGAGACGAAAGGCACATGTACAAAGGACCAGTGCTGAACTAACAACTGAGCTTTAATCGACAAAAGCGCTTATTCTGCAGTGTCACTCGTCACCACCGTCAGGAACTGCACGCACAAATTTAGCCAGTGATAACAACAAACATGACTGCGATCTCTTAAAGGCCAACTCCGGCGATTTTTTTGGCCATGTCAAAGTAATGGTGCTTTTATGTTCCTGAGACGCTCCTGTTACGGGCCCGATAGCAGAAATACTCGGCAAATTGAAGAATAATTTTAAATAAGCAAAAAAGCGCAACACCAAAACCGAAACCAAAACCCAACCGAGTGTACTGTCTACGTATGACGTAGACGTTGTTACGAACGAACCGGAAGTCGTGCAAGGCATGCCGCTAAGGTCCCTAGATAAAACTAGGGACCTTACATGCCGCATGCCGGTCACGCCGGCGCGGGTGTATGAAAACTGTGACAGCCGGGACGAGCAGGCGCACAGTGGAGAAGTGAGCACGCCGCGCACCAGCTGTACGAGGGTGGTCTGAAAAGTTCTCGGCCTCAATAAGAATCACGCGAGCGAGAACTTGTAGCATTCATGTGCACGTTCATACAAGTCTCTGCAAGTCTCAGATGAAACGCCATCTAGTGCCGATTAGCAGTTTGGCTTTGACAGTCGATCATAGTGGGTGTAGTGTGAAGCACCGGAAGGCATGGAGAAGCTTGAGTACCCTGCGGTGATAAAGTTCTTTGTAAAAGAAGGTTTATCTCCGAATGAAATTCACGAAAAGTTTGTTAAAGTTTACAAGCAAGATTCACCTTCATACTCCACAGTCAAGAAATGGGCTGCTGAGTTTAAGCGGGGGAGAGAGAGCATCGAAGATGGCCCGCGCGAAGGGCGCCCAAAAAGTGCAACAACTCCTGAATTGATTGACCGCGTGCACGATATGTTTTTGGAAGACAGGAGAGTGAAGTTGCTTGAAATTGCCGAGGCTGTTGGCATCTCAGTGGAACGTGTATGTCACATTTTGCATAATGAATTACACATGAACAAGCTCTGTGCAAGATGGGTGCCGCGCGTCCTTACTCCTGAGCAAAAACGCAACCGCATGACGATGTCACAGCGTGCTTTGGAGCAGTATAACAAAAATCCGGCGGACTTTTTGCGCAGATTTATAACAATGGATGAAACTTGGATTCACCATTGCAAACCGGAATCGAAACAACAATCAAAGCAGTGGACTGAAGCCGGGTCCTCTGCACCAAAGAAAGCCAAGTCAGTTCCTTCCGCAGGAAAGGTGATGGCCTCTGTTTTTTGGGACGCTAAAGGCATTCTGCTTGTGGATTATCTTGAAAAGGCTAAAACCATAACTGGGGAGTATTATTCTGACCTTTTGACTCAATTGAATCAGAAAATTCGTGAGGAAAGACCAGGTTTGCAGAAGAAGAAAATCATCTTTCATTAGGACAATGCACCGGTGCACAAAGGACATCTTGCAATGGCTAAATTTCACGATTTGAAGTACGAATTGTTGGAGCATCCACCCTATTCTCCTGACTTGGCCCCGTCGGACTACCACATGTTCCCAAAACTCAAAATATTTCTTGGTGGGCAACGTTTTCATTAGGGGTGTGCGAATATAAAATTTTTCGAATACGAATCGAATACGAATATCCACCTTCGAATATCGAATCGAATATCGAATATCAAAGGAAAAGTGCCTCCACAGTAACAATATTTTATTTAACATGTCGCTATTTGAAAGAAAAAAAGACATTAACAGCCTGACGGGCAACACAACATACACTGCTATCTCCAGAACACAATGTCCAGGCTAGCACAATGCACATCACAACACAAGCAAATATCACGGCACAATCAAAGTGATGAATACATGTTATCATGAAGAAATATGAGTTGCTCCACATGATCAGGCAGCAGGCGCTCCCTTGTAACAGAGACACCCCCCCCCCTCCCTGTCACTAAAAAGGCACGCTCGCTTGGAACACAAGTGGCTAGTATAGGGAGTTACATGGGGCAAAGCTTTGCCGGACTGGGGTATCTGAACAGCCCGCCAACAGTCACGTGTTTCACTGTCTTTCTTCAGAAGTGGTCCCGCATAGTGAACGAGTGGTAGTGCGGCACGTTACGGCCGCATAATATTGAAAATCTACGGTTACATGATCGCCAACAGCGCTGCACGTCGGAGATGCACCAGCAATAAATCATACGTATTGGGGCGCTCGTCGCAGGCAGATATCGTGCCTCCGTGTACTTAGGATGTTTATCGCTCCTCTTGGCAACGTTTTTAGCGATACGAACGCAGCAGAAATGTAGAAGACGAGTTATTTTATGCATGATAATCGAATCGCATATTCGAATTTTTCGAATAATCGAAGTTATCGAATATTCGAAACTTTTCGAATACACGATTTTCGAATCGAATACGAATATTTCGAATGTAATATTCGACGAATATTCGAAACTTTCGAATATTCGCACACCCCTAGTTTTCATCAAATGAAGAAGCGATTGCTGCTGTGGATGAGTACTTTTCAGGACTTCCACAGAGTCATTTTAAGGACGGAATCCTGGCTCTGGAATATCGATGGACCAAGTGTGTAGAGTTGAGAGGAGACTATGTTGAAAAATAAAAATAATTTTGAAGGTCCAAAACGCTTTTTTCTACATCAGGCCGAGAACTTTTCAGACCACCCTCGTAATGTCTGCGAC
This sequence comes from Rhipicephalus sanguineus, assembly GCF_013339695.2. Taxonomy (NCBI): domain Eukaryota; kingdom Metazoa; phylum Arthropoda; class Arachnida; order Ixodida; family Ixodidae; genus Rhipicephalus; species Rhipicephalus sanguineus. Next base: position 27,489,080 of record NC_051184.2, read on the forward strand.
TGACAGAGCCGCGTCAACTAGCGCCGACGTTGACGTTGTTCATGGCGTTTCGCACAGCGTTGCACAGAGAGAGAATGGCGGAAACACAGCGAACGCGCGCTTTCGCAGCTTCGAGATTCGCTTGCCGGCGTTGCCGTTTACGTTCAGCTTCGCGAGCGTCCATAGCGCCGTTGCGAAGGAGAGTGCAACGGGAGCGAGCGCGCGCCGCATTTATACGAGCGCACAGCTGTGGCGGAGAGAGAGAAACGGGAGAGGAGAAACGAAGCGGAGGAAGTGCTCATGCCGCCTCCTCCCACCTCCTCGAGCTCACGCGAGGAGAAGGGGGAGAGATGACGCATGCGCAGTTGGCGCATGCGCAGTTTAATTCTCTCTCTCTCTCTCTTCATATATGCAAATATTGACGGCACGGTGTTACAAGCCACTGTCACCTGTACTGCTGTTACTGGTACCAGAGTAAGCTTACCTGTGTGAAGGTAGAGAAAAAGAAATCAAGCTGGCTCTCTAGTAGATGTGGCTTTCCATCCACAGATCAGCTTCTCTTTGTGTGTTAGAATTACCCATCTTGTGTCACTGCCTTAAAGCACTTTTAATGGTGAAACTCCGTGATAATCACGGCACTTCCTAACGTCACTTGACATTTAGCCGAGCGTTCCAGGAACGGGAAAGGCACGATTCCCACGTACTGAAGCGCGAAATCAAAGCTTTCAGCGTATCGATTGGTATGCGCAATTGCTCGATGTCACCGCGTCATGTCGATACGAAACTTGCCGCTAAACATAATGTGGACTCTGATGCAAGTGTACTGGTCGAAAATAAGTGACCACCCTTACTGCGCATGCGCAAACCCTCTCCACATACCTCCTCTCCTAACTCCCCTCTCCACTTCCTCTCTCTCTCTTGTCTCCTCTCCCCCTCTCCCCTCTTCACTCCCCCTCTGAAACGTGGGCTCGACATGCCGAAACGCTGCTTCGCATCGCCTCATGGTCCCCTTTAGCGGTAGATGGTGTGCCCGTCTCCTGCGCAACGCCGCGATGAGAGCCAGCGCATACGCGTCCCCTCCCCCTCTCTCTCCTCTCCAACGCTCCCCCCTCGCGCGCCTGACGACCGCGTTCCCCGCTCGCCCTGTGGGAATTAACGGCAAGGCTAGAGGGAAGACACGACGCGCGTAGCGTTCTTCTTCGCGTTCCACGACGCGTGGTCGGTAGCATGCCCAACGAACGCCAACGGAACGCGATCGTGCAAGTGCTGCGGCTTCGCATCGCCTCATGGTCCCATTTAGCGGGAGATGGTGCAATTTTTTCGTCATTCTACGGAGAGCCGTGGTACCTGCTGAGCGCATGTAATGCATTATGCGCACTTTGTTGATGCTGTGCCTTTGTAATGGGCTGGAAGCATTCAGCAACCTACTCGTCGCGTACTTCGCATTGTGTGACGCCTGGTTACAGAATTCGCGTTGTGTGACACTTGGTTGTTATTTTACTCTTCTACCACGCTACATTACGCATGTTAATGTGGTTTCTTCCCGACATGAAGCCTGTATAGGGTCTTTTTGCAACGCACAAAGAAGCACCGGCATGGCTCAGAGGTTGAATGCTGGGCTCCCACGCAGGGGGCCCAGGTTCGAACCTCGTTCCATCCTGGAATTTTCTTCTTACTTACTTTTTTTTTCTTATTTCGAGCGATAGTGGTTACGGACACCGGCGGCGGCGGCGGCGGACAACTACGGCGCGAAAAACGGCCGGTGAAATGATCTCATAACTGCTTTCGCTGTGAAATCGCTTTTATCTGTAGTGTGCCTTTAACAGTGGACCGCTGGGTACACGGTGAGAGTCTCCTGTCGCACGCTTAAGGTGCGTTTCGCCATCGAAGGGCAAATACCGACCGCTCGATCGCGCAGACTACGCCAGCATATAGAAACACTACCCTGACACGATTTAGGTATCCACGCCGTGTCAGTCACTATACGCAATACCACCACACCGATGGTGTGGTGGTATTGCGTATAGTGACTATACCACCACAACGTGCCTAAAAGAGGCCACCGCGGGGAGATGCTTATCGATATAAACGAGCGGCTTGTGCTTCGTACGCTTACGCCACGGCTATTTAGGACGTCGAGCTGCCTTGGTTATAATACGTCGTTTGTGCACCCCACTCGGGTTTGCTTCGCATGTGATACGCACCGAAGCGTTGCCTCGCGATTGTGCAAGACGACGACGATCGTCGCCTTCGCCACACGGCGATTGCCTTTCTCTTCCGCAATAGCCCTGCAGCGTCCGGCGTTTATAGGGGGTCCAGTTGAAGGGAGAACCCGCACACTAAAAATAGTTTACAGCCTTTGGGGAGTCTTTATTTGACCATTAACGATTGTCATGCGGGTTGCTTGCGTTCCCTATTTCAAAAACAGCGATTGCTGCCATTGGTGTGGTAAAAAATTTTCGGAAGGGGCGGGAGGAGGGAAGCGCCCCCCCCCCCCGAAAATTTTTAGTTTTGCATGTGTATGTGTATACGCGCACACATACAAACGCACGCACGAACATGCATTGTGTGGTTGCGCCTCCCCTCCCCCGCTTCCCCCCGAAAAAAATTTCTGGCTACGCTACTGATCGCTGTTTAAGGGGTACTGATAATAAAATTAAAATTTTTTTTTTGTGCCGAAGAAAAGCCGAGCCCTCATGAACCGAGAAAAGGTATTGATAAGTGTGATCGCACCCTGAAAAAAAGTAATTACAGTATGTTCTTAAACGCTATAGTTTCTGTTTCTACTGTGCCCTGACGTCGCAACGCGGTACGAGCTTCTCGTCAAGTGCTCGCGCAAGATATCGTGACGTTTCAACGGCCGCTCCGCGCCGTTGGTGACGCGCAAGCGGCATTTTGAATGTTTTCCGTGCCCGGCGACATCGCAACTAGCCATACTGGTGCGTGAAGTCACCAGAATTGACACTGTAGCCGGACGTCACGGTAGAGTCGATGTCAGTAGATGCGCCGTTCGAAAAATCGACTTTGATGTCAAAATGAAATGTCTTATGAGCATTTACTGAGTTTCGCAATCGCTTAGAGCCGCTTCTATTCAGGAGATTTGTATGGCAGAGTAAACCCATGCACCTACGGAAATTGGTGTCGGTACCCCTTTAACAACAAAGAAATCTGGGGCACTGGCCTCCACAGATTTCAACGGTAGCCGCTAGGCGTTGCGTTGGATTCCCGAGAGGAACTGTACTCGCAACGACAAATTGTAACTGTGAATTGGCAATGTTTTTGTGCGTTAGTTGCACATTGCCCTCGTAATGGCTACGTTTTTCTTCATAGACGCGATCTCCTCTTTTTCATTCTTCCATATACCCGCTTTGCCCTTGCCAAGTACGGGGCAGTCACCTGGAGACGTCCTTAAGATGATTCCTAGGAAATCACATAATTAGTAAAGTCTATCAGGATAATGCGCCACATCAGCCGACTTATTTCAATAAAGTTAATTAATGTCTTTCCTCTACCATTTTACAGCGAAGCTTTCTTAGGCTAGCCTGTGTAGTAGTAGTAGTAGTAGTAGTAGTAGTAGTAGTAGTAGTAGTAGTAGTAGTAGTAGTAGTAGTAGTAGTAGTAGTTGTAGTAGTAGTTGTCGTCGTCGACGTCAGCAGAAAACTCCTAGCGGGTATTGGCTGAGCCGGCGCTTCATGTGATCTCGCTTTGACTCAGGCGTAAGCGCGCGAATCTAGCGGCGGATTCACAACATCGCCTGATCTCGCTAGCCAACTATAGAGACTCGCGCGCTTTCCTAACCATATATATGATCTCGCTAGCCAATCGTACAGACTCGCGCGTATAGACGTCGCCGTGCCGAAGACGCAGTGTTGCGAGCTCGGGAAGCTGAGGCAGTTCACCAGCGGAGAGCGGAGGCAACCACTGCCGCCACCACTGAGGGTAGCAAGGGCCACTGCTAAGAATGCCGCAACAGCATAGGCGTGCGCACAGGGGGGGCAGGGCGGGGGGAGGGGCGGCCACCCTCCTAATCATCTAAGAGGGGGGCGCAAAGTCCGCCCTGTACATTGACCCTTCTAGCCACCTAAGAGGGGGGGGGGCGAAATCTTCCCCATACATGGACTTAGTAGGGTGGGGGGGCGCTGCGATGAACCTTCGCCCCCCCCCCCCTAATGGGAAACCCTGCGCACGCCTATGCGCAAACAGGGATCATCGCGTACACAGCTCGACTGTATACGACGATCTTCACGGAGTGGATGGGCCGTAGTTATCGCACAGCCGAGCTGTTTAGGTTAAGCTCCACGTGCAGAGTGGACAAAAAGCTACCATCATCATGATTGGCCTCTACCTTCTAGCGCGTTGCTCGACTAGCGCGCTCTCTCTTCCTCCTCCTCTTCATCTCCTTAAGACATTGTTAATAATGTTAATTGTTAGCTAAGATCTCGCTAATTAAGAACTTGCTGATTAATTAAGCCATGCCAATTGAGATCCTCTTAATTAATACCTTGCGAATTAACACCACGTAAATTAAGAACACTGATTAATCGTTCACGTATACCCCCGACGACACTTCGCCAAGCAATATAGTTCTACGCTCCACAAGGCCAAGCCTTGCAATGCCTAGCCATAGTCGAGCTTGTAGAAGCCGAGAGACGCTGTAGGTCGGCCACAAGCACCGCTGTTAGTCCAGCCTTGCACCCCTAGCGCAAGCTGCCGACTTTTTTTGCCTTTATTTCTTCATGACCTGAAAGAAGCGTGAACACGCACGTTCTGGCGTCATCGAGGCATGAGCTTGGCCACACAATACACACACGCACGCATGGTTTCCCGTTTGAGTGTAGGCCCTCCACCAGCGTCATTTTTACGCGTCCCTCTCTGTCGCTCTCTATCCGGACACTTCCTCGGTTGCCCGGCCAAAGCCACCCAAGACCCGGCACGTGTCTTGAGGTAACTAATTGAATGCCTTGTTCTTTTGCAGCGCTTGTTGTGGCTCCTGTGGGGCGTTCCGAGCTATTTTGGTTCGCGACTGACGTCCTTCCGTGAAGAAGGGTCAACGCGGAAGTGTAGGTGTGGCGGCGGGACTGGAGGTAGACGGTCCGCGTGGTAGTGCGTAAGTCTACGAAGGTTATTGAGACGCATGTATACAATGCCAACACCCGTGAAGCGACCGTTGCAGCCAGCATTCTCGCTGAGAAGCAGGTCTATAGATAGGACTAACCTTCGTTGAACAACGGTGCGGAGGTTGTACATCGATTTGCCCTTGGTTTTATCGGCGTTACGTAGTTATCTGGAGTCTTATCGCAGCTCTGAATACTTACTTCTGTTTGCATTTGCATACGCTATCGCAGTTCCAGTGGCTTGCGGTGTTTGACATCAGAACACGCCGTGGACTCGTGGTTATGGTGCTTAACTGCTGACCCGAAGGTCGCGGGATCGAATACCGGCCGCGGCAGCGGCATTTCGATGTATGCGTAAACGCCAGAGGCCCGTGTATAGGTGCACGTTTGAAGAACCCCAGGTGGTCCTAATTTCCGGAGCCGTCCACAACGGCGTCTCTCGTAATCACATCGTCGTTTCGGAACGTAAAACCCCAACAATTATTTCGATGGCCTGAAATTGTCCCGTTCGTCAAAGTGTCGTTTATAGCCAAAGATGAAGTCGGTATAAAGTATTTCGAGCTGCCGCGATATGTGACGTAAACGGGCCCGGCCCGCGCATGGTCATCATGAGTGCTCATGAGACTTGCATGCTATCCTATACAGCAGGAGTTACGTCTCACCAGTGACGTGCTATTTCCGGCAACCTGGGCTTCTTTTTGTTCGCTCTTTTTTTTTAGCACGCAGCATGTTTCTTGTCGCGTCCCGATATCCTTGCCTGCCTTGCGCATTTTGGCAGCAGACACCGCTTTCCTATTTTTACCACGCACTTGCGCGGATAGGTTTTCCCGTTTATCATACGGTTCGTTGTTTTTGACAACGTTCGCTTCCCTGCTCTCTTCATTCACACGTACTCCTAATAATTCCATGGCTAATTTTAGGACTTTCCTCGTAGGCGATTTCCCGATATTTCTTTCTTTTTTAGGGGCGAAGCTCCTTAAGGCGGCACCCGTTCGTCCCTCGTAGTCGTAGTAGTGCGTAACCAGTCGTAACGCTAGTACCAGATCTTGACCTCCAAGGTGGTGCCGGTGGGAGATTTTTCCTGTGCGTTGTTTAACAATAAAAAATTCGCAGCGTGCGCGTTAACTAAAAGCCGAATTATTCTGTCTCTCATTCCCCATTAGCAGCCATTGGCATGTTCCAGTAGGAAACGTTAGTAGAAGTAGAAGTGTAAGTGTTAGCTAAAAGCCGACTTCTTCTGTCTCTCATTCCCATTAGCAGCCAGTGTTTACCTCCAAGGTAGTGCCTGGTGAGATTTCTCCTGTGCGTGATTAAACAATAAAAATTTTGTTCGAAACGCCGTTGATTGATGAAATAAACCAACGAAAGACGCCAGATGTTTTCTAAAAGCAAAACTTAAGAACGCCAGATGTTTCTAAAACAAAACGAAAAGACGCCAGCTGCTTAAGGAAAGACGCCAGATGTTTTCTAAAGCAATGGTTTTCTAAACAATGAAAATTCACAGCGTACATGTAAAATTAAAGTGAGCTGCAAGTCGTCATAACTCTCATCGAACTTTTAGTATAAACGCGCCCGATCTCACGTCGGTGATGATGTACTGGGCAGAATTCACGGAAGATTCACGGTTTACCGATGAACCTCCGCAGCTTCGCCCACTCATCATTCACTCCGTGGATATGCTGTGATTTTTTTTTTCTTTCCGCTACTGTCGAAGTTTACTTCTTCGATCAAAGATTTCGTTATGCGTTCGTCTTTGACCTTCTTGTCTGTGATCAGTTTCCTGTTTGTCGCCGCACGAAGTAATCCGCTCAATAGCCTTTCCTCGGTTATCATAGCGTAGATTCACCCTTGCCACTCTGCGGATACATCGCCGCAGAATGCTGGTTTGACGTAAGTAGCGGGAGTTCGCAATAGTATCATGTTGGGCATAATTGGTTACGCCTGATTAAACATGTCTGGTAAGACGTGCTGCAGGAAGATAATTCGACGCAAGCTCGCTCACTCACTCACTCACTCACTCACTCACTCACTCACTCACTCACTCACTCACTCACTCACTCACTCACTCACTCACTCACTCACTCACTCACTCACTCACTCACTCACTCACTCACTCACTCACTCACTCACTCACTCACTCACTCACTCACTCACTCACTCACTCACTCACTCACTCACTCACTCACTCACTCACTCACTCACTCACTCACTCACTCACTCACTCACCTATCGCTTTTACTGCCCACCCATCGCAGAAAACAAGAGGAGAATGAATTCGCGTCTTCTTTGCCTATTGGGATGACATCACTGCGGCGTTCATTGAAGTATAACCAAAGTTCTTGCGACCTCCACATCTCCACTACAGCCCCATTTTTGTGGAACAGAAGCATGAACGTCAGTACGTTAGTTTCGTCGAACGGTGGTGACACTCACGCGTTTTCTAAGTGCGTGTCTTTCTGTCTTTTGAGGCGAAAGCCTCGGATGCCTCATCAAGCGCGCTAAGTGACTGTCGGCGTCAACACGAGTGATGCAAGTCACAGGTCGCCAAAATTTACTGCGTAATCATGACGTCACTACGACGTCACATAACGTGACGTCACACGATGACCTCATCGCATGATATTGTCGCTTGGTCAAAGGTGGGCCGATCCCGGAGGCACTGCAAAACCAAACAGGTGCAGAAAGCCTGCGCTACCCCAGATCCCGGAGGCAGTGCAGAACTACGTTGGTTGCAGAAAGCTTTCGGGGGGCGGGCATCAATACAGTCGACTGAGAAGGAGAACACAGCTTTCGCCTTGGAGTCGTCTTAGGCAAATGCATAATAAGGGCCCGTGCGAGTTTTCAGCACATCCTTTCCCTCCCTCTCTCCCCATACTTTCTTTCTTGTCCTTCTGTCGCTTCTGATGCCTTCCCAATAGTGCAGGATAGCAAACCGGGTACTTATCTATACCGGTCACCCTCCCTGCTTTCTGTATATCACATCTCTCTCGTGTCTTTCGTGTCACTGGTATTCCGCTTAATTAACCGTCATCGTACCGGGTGTAATCATTTGCCGCGCTCTTCTCTAATTTGTTTCTCTTCTACTCGACGCACGGAGTTACCCACGAAGCACATCCTGCTTCGAAAGCCATTCGCCTATCGGGCAGCGCGGAGTTTTCTTTCTTTCCTTCGCAACGCAACAAGCGACACGTGTAGCGTGCAAGCGTTACGCTATGCACACGTGCGTTGTTACTGAATCTCAAGTAGTAGTGCTGCTGCCGCGCTATCTGGTGCGTCCCCTTCTCACAGTATATACGTTGCCTTTCGCCGCCTCAACACTCGATTGCCCGCCGGCTTCCGCCATGTGTGCACGCTGAACGGCATACCGAGCCTGTTGTTACCGCCAGACTGGAAAGGGTGAAAACCACCGCCATCCGCAACCAACGTCCGCATGCATGCACTCGCCGCAAGGCCGTTTCGATAGCAGGTAAAAAGAAAGAGCGCTTGCGGTCACACAACACGCTCTGCACGTCATATAAAGGTGCATAGAGGCGCGGCAATAGATAACAGTCCTGTTTACTGCGCCATGGGAAAAAACGCTGGACATTACGTATGCGAGGCATTTCTTTTTTTTTTTTTTCGGGGATGTTTACGAATAGGTCAAGTCGGCTTCCGCGACCGGTGTGCGAGCTCAAATAAATTTAGCGGCGCTGTACAATTGCAGCGGCGGCCGAGACGGGCGGACAAAGGAAAGCACTATGCGGGAGAACGCTTCCTTTAAGGGAAATCCCCACCCGCTTCCATCTCGTCATCTCTGTAAACACTTTACAGGCGACACGTGTGGCACGCGATCTGGTCTTCTTGGTTTGAACCCGGTCCAACGAGGATTACGCGACTCCGATGCGCGCGTGCCAAATTGTAAAATGCCGCAGTGGCGTAACGCAAAGGCTGCAATTGATTTCAGCGAAACGTCATTGTAAATATACAGCGGCGTTGTGTAAGGATGAAGGTGACTATTAATGCGAAGCATTATTCTGCTGGAATTAGAAAACGTTTTCGTGTTCGACAACAATAACAACGAGAAACATTTTCAGGGTTAGAATGGGAAAAAGAAAGCAATAAGAAGTAAAGCAGGAAACAGCCTATCATGTGAAACTACAAACAACGAAGTGTAATATAAGACATTGACCTTGAAAGAGAACTTTGTTAGTGAAATACCTCGGGACGTATGGTACGAGCAGGGGTTCGCTGACTAATGCTGGATAACAGTGTCTATAATTCTGGCCGCTGTTGGTTAGTGTTGGCTTCAGTGATCACTCTTAGGAAGCAGTAACCACTGTCGATTTGTATTCGCTACAGTTGGTCACTCTTCACAAGTTGTGACCACTGTTAATTGGTGTTGGCTACAGTTGGTCATTCTTGGCAATACTGTGATTGTTGCTGGGTATGTAGATCACTCTTGGCAATTAGTAACCACTGTTGATTAGTGCAGGCTATTGAGGTCGCTCTTGGGAAGTAGTAACCAGAGTTGATTAGTGTTGGCGACGTTTGGTCATCCTTGACAAGTAATGACTACGGTTGATTAGTGTTTGGTCACTCCTGGTAAGTTGTAACCACAAATGATTTGTGCTGGCTACGTTTGGTCATTCTTTACAAAGAGTGACTACTGTTGACTACATTTGATCACTCTCGGCAAGCAGTGACTACTGTTGATAAGTGTTGTCTACGTATGATCATTTTTGACAACTAGTGACTACCGTTGATTTGTTTTGGCTACAGACGCTCAGTCTTGGCAAAAAGTGACTACTGTTCATTAATGTTTGGTCACTGTTGGCAAGTGGCGACTACTGTTCATTGGTGTTGACTGCATATGGTCACTCTTGGCAAGCAGTGACCACTGTGGATTAGTGCTGGATATGTAGGTCACTCTTGGGAAATTGTAACCACTGTGGATTAGTGCTAGCTACATATAGTCATTCTTGATAAATAGTGACTACTGTTGATTAGTTTTGGCTACAAATGCTCATTTTTGGCAACTAGTGACTCCTGTTGACTAGTGTTTGGCCACTCTTGGCAAGTAGCGACTACTGTTGATTAGTGTTGACCGCAAATGGTCCCTCTTGGCAAGTAGTGACTCCCGTTGATTGGCGTTGGTTACCTTTAGTCAATCTTGACTAAAGGTAAGCAACACCAATCAACGCTACTTGGTTACCGTTGGTCAATATTGCTTTTTTGGTTTGTGTTGGCTGCCGTTTTTCAACCTTGGCGGGTTGTGGCTCCTGCTGATTAGCGTTGACTACTGTTAGTAAAGAATTATGCCAAGGAATTCGCGCAGACAACGCCGTAATTGATGAGACAAGCAAATAACTGGCAAGTGTTTGAACTGAGCATTACGAGGAAAGTCCCAGTCGATCGCCTAATGCACACACCACGCTGTTGTGTCGGTGCTAACAGTAAAAAACAAATAGTTAATATAAGGAGAGAGATCGAGCGTACCAATGATGATCCAAGGTTTCAGTCACGCAGGACTGCAAAATACGGGTGCGGCGTTCAAATTAACGAGAGCCAACGTTGTACGGTCGGCTGGCGAAGTGCTAAACATATTTCTGGGGTCGTTGGCAGCGAATACGAATGGCGTGTACGAGACCATTTGAAGGGCGCGTATACGGTCATCTGCGAAACCGCAAGATAAGCAAACGGCACCCTGCTGCGTTTGGAGGAACCTGCGCGTATTATTTGGAAATATCGTGCAGAACAGTTCGAAACCATTAAATTTCGGTCTCGCACTCAATCTAATAACTGTGGCTGAGCTTCATCAATCCGTAGGGCCTCAGGAATCACATCGTAAATTAAGCGTAAAACTAAACACGCTACCTCCGGCGAGAAAGACGTTCGAACTGGGCTGCCCGTCTGTCACGTAAGTTTCACCAATAACATGGAAGATTTATGCATACGAACGGCGACGCAAATTGTGGGATCCAGGCAGCTAGCGATGCTATATATATATTGCAATATATAAAACAGTTGCTTTCGATCTCACCGTGAGATTGGATTTCATGGCATGGAATCCAGAGTTCGACGGAAACCCGTCTGGCCGGCAATATTCATGGCGGGGAATAACGAGCGGCCGTCCTATCGTTAAAATAACGCGGAAGGCGTTCGTGAACAAGGCCCCCATGGTGGGGCCGAAACGTCTTTCATTTTATTTCCACGGTTAATCGGTGCTCGTTATTTCAAGGCATTGCATGTTGTGGCAACGACTGACTGGACGCAGTTAAGTGCCACCGACAATCTTGAACAGACAGATAGGAGAAAAAATTACAACTATAGGGATTAGCTGTCAAATGCCATGGCGGCGATGCGTGGAACATAGTTTGTTCTACGCATCGTCACGAAGCACGTGAACCTTAATCGAGCGGACAGCTGACCAACAAGACCTCGCACACTACCTGAAGGCATCAGCTCTGCCGGAACGAGACCTTCGCTATATGAATCAATGAAGGAAGGGAATTTTCTACGGCTCGTTTCTATGTTTGACACAACTTTAATGAAAACCAGCAGATAATGAAGTTAAGGCAGGTATAGGGTACATTAATCGTGCTGTTTTAAGTGTAGTGTAACTGACGCCATCTGGCACAAACAGTGTTCCACACTCGCCGCCATTGCTGAGAGCAGCGCTGACAAACACTCCCAGGGTATTCGTGCGCATAAATACACGATAAATGGACGGGGGACGGGGACGACCGCCGCTATCAGCTGGTAAGAGCATCGGGCGCGTCATCCGAAGGTCGCAGGTTCGGTCCCTGCCGGCGGCAAGTTGTCTTTCCGTCCCCCGATCCCGCGACCCGCGGATCAGCAGTTGAGCACCCCAACCACTAGACCACCGTCGCGGGCCGGACTAGTTGTGAAGATATGTATTTCAGAAAGCCGCAAGTTCGAGCGGCGGGATTTTCAAAGCTCTTCTTTTCCTCCAGTCACTGTCACTGAACGTTCTCTTTCCAGCCAACATGTGTTGGTCAGTGAACCTGCAAAATGTGGTTACCCACACGCCTGATACAAAGTATAGAGGCATACAGTTGCTTGCTGCGTTAGTTATATAAGGTTATATGTGTTTTTTTTTTCTTATCGTAAAAGACGCGGTGGTATAGCAGCAACCGTCTTGAGTGATTGCCACCTCAATCCATTACCATAGCCAGTTTTGGATACAAGCGCTAGCTTATGCGCGTAATAGATTCGTGTTTTTGCTTTTTCGTCTGGCAGGCATAGTCATCGTGTAAGAGTAACTACATAGGCCACGTCGCCGCGTAATCGGACGATTACGGCGCGATTCGTCAAGTAATTTACCGCATGATTCGCACTGCCTGGCGGCAACTCGGCGATTGATTTTGTTTTGTTTCACCACTTTACAGTCTGTGTCGCGCCCGCGCACGATACGAAGAACTTGGCCACGACGGACTATCGACGAACTTACATTATAGCGTGAGAGCGTTGACGATTTCGCAGCTCGCACTCATCGTGTGCAACGCCCCGCTGGGTTAAAAAAAAAATGAGTGTAGAAGTTGCACTTACGCCACCGTTTTCCCACGTCGGTGAACGCCCGCTGTGATTCTCAATAATTGTTTAGAGAATAAGAAAGAAGGAAATAAAGAAAGAAAACTGTCCGGACTTCGAGAGTGGCGAGCATTCGCGTCGCGCCATTGAAATGTTAGCCGATTGCCATTCCAGTGAAGGAGATCGTGTTTGCCGCTTCCCAAGCACGTGTGAATACGCGCACAGCCGATTCTCGGAAGGTTGCGGCGTTAGCGAGAAAATGTACGGAAACTGTCGCGGTGCCAGTCGCGGACTCCATTCGTATGCTTCCCCACGCGCCGCCCATTCACATATTACACCTTCAGGCTTATCTCTATGTGGGACGCTCTCTGTGTCACTGTAAAAGCCCGCAGCGTCGTGAAACGTACAGCGCCTGTGATAGTTCGAATGCTAAGAAATGCCGCGATCCGCTAACAGTGAACATTCTTATTACATGCCCACATATTGAAAACGAGAGACAGAAACACTTCAACGAACATTAAAAACTCACAGGGTCCCTTATGAATTCACTTAAGACGACTCGAAGACGAAAGCCATCTCTTTTTTTTTTTTTCAGCTTTAACTTTTCGAACTGCCTGCCCAGCTGATAAATTGTAAACCGTCACGGGCACGTCAGCCAGACAAAAAGTAAAAGTGTGTCGACAGTCAGATTTACCAGCAGCAGAAAGATAAACGTATTGCCGTGACAAGTTTCCTCAAGGGCATATATACCACTTGCTTGTGGTCAAGTAACGTCGTTTTTTTTTTTTTTCGTTACTGGAAGAACAGTAATTGTCATACTTATTCAAGATGTAACTTCGTTTAGTTCACGTCCGTGACGATGAGATATCGCCTCTCTGTGATGAATATACTATACTGAACAGCTTTATCCACCTCAGGGAAGCCAGAAATTTTTAGGGCAGGTTGGGGGTGGGGGGTGGGGGGGGTATTGTTCAACCACCCTTACGTATGTTCACACGGGCGTTGGTATGTGTGCGTGTATAAATACACGTGCAAACTTGAAAAACATAGCGCGGGGGGGGGGGGGAGGTTGGACACCCCCCCCCCCCTCCGGATACCCCAATGGTCCACCTCTGTCTTATGTTTCGCTTTTGTTTCCCCCTGCAAAACTTCATTATTTGCGTCTTGTAACTTTAACGGAATATTGTTGTTGCCAGGGTGTCGGAACGAAATGTTTTTCGTTTCAGTTTTAGTTTCGTTCCACCGCAAAAAGTTCCGTTTCGTTTCTGTTCCGGAACGAAAAAAAAAAATATGTTCCGTAACGGTTCGTATCGCTTTGTTTTTTTTTATTTTGTATGCATAAATTTGAAGTTAAGGAAATCGTAAAAAAACAAAAAAAAACTTTGGATTTGTGATGTAGTTACCTGTCATCCTCTTAAGAAAGTGGGACATGGGTTAAAGACGTTCTTGCCACGTTCTCCAGAGGAGTGGAAAAAACTGTACCACGAATTTCTACAAACTAGCACAAACCAGCATACACTTCAGAGTCATAGTATTTATTTTATCAAAAGTCAATTGCGATTTCGTTAACGTGCTCAATTCTTTGTGTCAAGGGAGTGAGCACTATCTCAGAAGCGTCCCGTCATACAGTGTACTCTGTGATGTGCGAGACCGCTGTCCTCATAAAAAAAAAATCGCCAGGCCTGCCCGGAACACGCAGCACATCACAGCGAAAGCTGGAAGAGCGGCATTTGTAGATCCCGTTGTAGACTTTCTCAGGGCAACTAATACAAGTACACATTCAATGTACCCGCCATAAATCATCCTTTTTTTTTTCTGAACTAGCGAAGCATCCACTATGCCACTTTTCGTCATTCTTCGGAGAATCGTGGTACCCGCTACACATCCGTAAGGCATTATTTGCACTTTGTGCTGTGGCTGATTACGACGAAGAATTTGGCTGAGCCCTTTGTAACGGGTTGGAAGCACTTAATTAACGACCGTCTCGTTGCGCAATCCGCATTGTGTGACGAAAGGTTGTTATTTCACTCTTCTGCCACGCCATATTACATATATAACACGATTCCTTGTCTGACATGACGCCTGTATAGAGTATTTTTGCTTAGGAGTTACAAACACCAGCTTGGCACTGTGGTGGAACACTCGACTGGCACGCAGAGGGCGCGGGTTAAAATCCCATCCGATCCTAGAAATTTGTTCATTTCATTTTTTGATATTTCACGTGATAGCGGTTACGGACACCGGCGGCGACGGACAACTATGGCACCAAAATCGGCTGTTGTGATATCATAACAGCTTTCGATGTAACAAACTTCAGCGCCGACGATGCCCTCTCCACTTTGGCCTGCGTGACAGGCGCGCAAAAGTCCACTTGCATTAGTATAAAAATCTCTGGTTGCCACGTACTGTTTTCGTTTTTCGCACAATTTCAACATATCTGTGCTTTGGAATTCCTGCCTCAGGTACGCGCTAATACCCTGAGGTATGCATAATTGCTCACGCTGCATGACCTCAGTAGTTCCGGATTGCCAAGTTTACTAGTGAACCGAAAAACGATTGAAAAAAAAAATCGGTTTCACTCCGGAACGAAATAATAGATAAAGTTTCGGTTACGTTTTCTTTCTGGTCCAAAATGTTATTTTTTTTTTCGTTTTTCGTTTTTGCTTTTCGTTCCGTTATGACACACTGGTTGTTGCAGTGGCCGTGTAAAGTAACAGTGTTACAACCACTCGAACAAAAATAATAATAATAAGAGAGTAACGAGTTGCAAGTTACCAGGAAAAGTAACTTGTTTAGCAATAACGTGTTCTTAGCAACTAGTTCCATGCCCAGGACTGAATGCAGGTTGCGCCCAGTGAACGCCACATCTGTACATTTGTAACTTATTGAAACGGCGCCAAAGCGATAGCGAAGAAAAGAAGCAACGAGGTGTTTGGCGAGGTTGCCACTCCAACTCGCTCATCTCTGCGTACACTTTCGCAACGTTTAGTTGGTTGTACGTAACCTGTCATTGCGTAAACGTACGCCTGACAACTTGTACACAGTAAACCACTTTACACCCTTAAGGGGGTTTTGCCGTGTCTATAACTAACACCCTTACACCCTAGGAAAAGGGTGTTTTCACGTATCAAAACACCCATCCATAGGGTGTTGCCACTGGCCTAACACCCTTATCATGGGGTGTTTCCAATCGCCTAAACGCCCTTATCACTGAAAAATGTGAAAAATAAAATTTACGAGTCAGGGGACACGCAATTACAGATGACATCAGCATAGAAGGTGCACGCACGCGCCAAACCGCACGTACAACAGAGCGTATTGTAAAATACCACATGGACGTAGCGCTCGTGCTACACAGCCTCACACTGACAATCTGGTATATATAGCCATAGTATCTTAAGCCGCCGTTCAGTGCCGGTGAAGATATTCCTCTTCCGTATAAATGAACATTAAACATTGAGAGAATAGGCGTAAATTTATGGTACGCTTGTAGATAGCGCTAAAAGAGACATATCTTTTAATCTAAACTCGCCTAAGATCCAACGACATTTTAATCAGCGAGTCCCAGTTATCATCTGGCCCGCTGTGGTATTGGCCATGGGTGTTTCGATAACCCATAACACCCTTAACTCCTAAAGGGTGTTTAGTTAGAGCATTACCCCTTAAAGGCTGTTTTGCGGAAGGGAAACACCCTTACACCCTAATTTCTGCAAATTTTGTTTAGGCAAAAGGGTGTTTTGCTTGCTTGAAACCCCCTTAAGGGTGCAAATTGGTTTACAGTGTAATGTACGTAGTCGAAACTTTTTACTTCTATTCGTTGAACGGTGGTGTGAAATAATCTGTAATCCCGTCTGCTTCGTCACAAAAGGTTGCACGTTATGAAAGGGACGTTAAAAAGAAATAAATATTTATCGTGCCAGCAAGCTACGCGTCCACGATACGAAAAACTCCGCTTATGCCTTGAAAACATGGAGATTTGGGACGTTGCTATTGTAAATGGTAAATATGATTTCAGCGTACAAGAAGTTACAGCTTCGGTGATAGTGGGAACAAATATTAAGAAGAACTCTGAAGCAATATATTTTCCAACTTGTTTGGACCGCTGCCAGGGTATGTAATGTGGTCCTCTAAGAAGGGATGACTGCCAAACGCCTCACCTTTTTTTTTAAACTCTTGGGCTGATTGCCCGGATGTCTCGTCGACATGCACGGATGATTTCGCCTGAGTGCCCGTGTGTTCTCGTTGAGTTCCCCGGATGTCTTGAGTGCCCGGATAACGGCGCTGGCGTTTGACTCACGGTCACTTGAAGGCCGCCGAAAACAAGAGCTAAAAAGCACTTCATGCTTAAAAAACACACAAACAGAAAATATACTGCTAGCGACACCACCTTACCAAGATCCCATTTGTAGAAGCGCTTTTTAGGAGCTGGCTCGCCAAGTTCTTAAGCTGGGGCAATGTCCCGCGTCGTAAGCGTAACCTTAGTTCCGTAGGCGACCGCTACAGGCGCTGCTCGCGCGAAAAAGAAGTCTTCTTCCTCTTGTTCTTCGAGCGCCTTGATGATGACATTAACGCAGGCAAAACAACATTTCCTCGATTTTCTCGACCACACGTTCGGCCACAGCTGCAAGGTCTGCGACCGGTTGTGGTTCGACAGCAACCTGACCACAATCACTACTATAAAAACGTGTGACGTCTTCATATGACAGTAGAGGGATTGTACGGAGTATTCAAGGTTTACCCGATTATCTCCGAGCCAACTCCTCAATCATCATTCACTTCGTGGATATGGCGTGATTTTTTTATATTGCGGAACGGTAATCATGCTGATACGAGCGAGACCGTTTTTTAACAGCGCAGCCGTTTAAGCTAGCCGTAATTTGTGCGGCCTGTCAGAAAACTATTATCATCATCAACGGGTATGTGCCACAGAAATTGGGCAAATGCCACTGTATTCACTGCTGGTACACTAAGAGAGAGAGAGAAAGAAAGAGAGAAAAAAAACGAGAGAAATAACGGGAATAAAGACAGAGAAAGATATAGAGAAAGAAAGAAAGAGAGAAAGAAAGAAAGAAAGAAAGAGATAGAAAAAAGCAGAGATAAAGAAAGGGAAGAAAGAAATAAATATAAAAGGAGCCAGAAACAAATAAATAGAAAGGAAGAAAGCTAATAAATAAATAAATGAATAAATAAATAAATAAATAAATAAATAAATAAATAAATAAATAATGAAAAACAGAGAAGGCAGTGGGTAGGTGCCCATCATCCCAGGAGCGTCATCGTGATCGCCCAGCTGCGTTCCTCCTTCAGGCTTGGCACGACTAGTGGGAAGATGCCGTACTTGGGAACGGCGGCTACGAGGGGAGCCGGAAGCGATGGAAGCCCTACGACAACGACGACGTGCCAGTAGATCTATGAGAGGTGCGAACGTTCGGTTCTGGGGGTTTTGGACATCAGCGTCGTGTCGAACCTAGCTAAAGCCTAGAGCAACGACCTAGAGGCGACCAGATTAAACTTCAGAATCGTCCAGTTTTGCTGTTTGAAGCCTTGCGCGACGTAGTGCAAGCTTCTCCAATATTTTTTCTCGTTAATGACGCTTTAATAACGTTACGTAATTATGGGTTTTGGCTTGCGAAAACTACGATGTGATCACGAGGCTCGCCATGGCAGGGGACTCGAGGTTGATTTCTACCACCTGGGGTTCTTTATAACATGCGCCTGAAGCTACAGCACGCGGGTGTCCTTTGCATTTCGCCACCGTCAAAAAAACGGCCGCCGCAATCGGGAATCGAACCCGCGTCCTCGAGTTCAGCAGGACCTTTATTACATGCTGTGCTAACACTGCGAGTGATGGCTTCCCTTTAAAGGGACACTGAAGAGAAACAACGGATCGGTTTAGATCGATAAATTGTGCTCCGAGAACTCTAATGTCGTTAATTTCGCCATCATAGGTTTATTAATAGAGGAGAAAATCAAGTTCAAAGTTCCATTTTTAATTTTCGCGCCGAAATCTTCCCGCGCGACGTCACGGATTTCAAGGTCTATTTATCGTACTTTGGTGCCATTGGCTCAATAAAGTTACCCCAAACTTGGTATGTTAAGTTTATGCCCCCCTCAGAGGACAACGTACTTCATTTTTACCTATTAGGAACTACGTATTCCGTAGTAGGCGCCGTCAAAACACGTGACGTCACGGCGAATTGTGCGGAAACTTCAAGGCGGCGTCGCCACCCACATTTTGTTTCTGCGCGTTTTCTCGCTTACTAAGCGTCTTCTTGCAGCAAGCGTGGTGTTTTCGGTGTCGTGAAAGAGTACTTTACTAATATGAGAAAAATCGTTTTGCTCATTAGTGTCCCTTTAACGGGGCCATCACACCGAATTTTCGAGCATAATGTTATGTGGGTTAATCCCAGTGCATTCACAAACAAGCTGGCGAAATTAAAGTGCATTTGGTCGCGCACTTAATTTGGAATTAAATATTTTTATAAAGATGCGAGAAGCCTGAGGGTTGGGCAACACTGGCGCACTTGCGAGCCGTGACGCGACAAGCTGCTTGCTGTGCGAGCGTCTGCATTCCGGCTGACGATGTTGTTCCGTGGTCAACTGCGCGTGCAGTCGAACTATTTCAGCTTTCTTCAGCTTGGCACTGAAATCGGACCCTATACAGCGGCTGAAACTTTGATGGAAGACGACGGTTGCGCTTCGTGCAGCACATGACGTCACACAACGCCATGGCAAAATGGTCGTCGCCGGCGGTGGGCGGGGTTTCTACATAAAGCCGGCGACTTCCAGGGCTTATTTCGCACTGAAATATTATTTTATAGTCCATTTTTCATATATGTATAGGTACAATAGACCCTCCACTTCCATTTTTCGCTGAAAACAGCAACATTTTGGGTGACCGTGTCACGGCCCGCGACTGCACGCGACTTTCGAGCAACGTCGAGAAGCGACACGGTTTGTCGTCGCAGGGGTCATACTTCGCCGTCGCCTGTTGCGTCGCAGATTTCTGGGCGAGCCGTTAAAAAAAAAAGTATTCTCGTCGATCCCTGCCAAGGACTTATACAACACCCCCCCCCCCCCCCCAACCCCCTACTTTCCAGGAGGACCCCTACGCATCCCCAAAATTTATTCCCGACCAACCCACAGTCCATCCCTTATCCGCCTCACCCTTCACTGCGTTTGGTAACCCCACCCTCTACCCAATTCGAAATTCTGGATAAACCGCCTTCCGGCCACACGCGTACAGCATACAAGACCAGAAAGAAAAGACAGATCGGAGAGTTTTTCGGATAATTTCGATTCCGGCGTCGTCGAGACGTCCTTGAACCATTGCGAATGGCCGCACGCGCGGACCGCTGGATGCCGCGGGAAGTCGGCGACGGAGCGAATGACCTGTCTGGTGGCACGCGCTATACGTGGTCTCTTGGTGCGTCGATGTGGAGGGTGTATACTGCACGGACTAATAAGATGCGGGCTGATACGGCGTGCGCATATATGCCTGCTTGCTTCGCTTGTTTGCTGCCACGCGCGTGCGAGTGTGTGCAGTTGACCGACGCCAAATTTGGAAGGTCAGAAGAATTCCTCGCGAATATTATTCCCGATCGAAATTTGATACTTGGGAATTCCTTTTAAGGTGAAAACTTCATCGCAAACCAGAACGGACCACAAAGAATAGATGATACAAGCATTCTTTGTGGTCCAAGCATTCTTTGCGACGCACAAGCATTCATTACAAGCATTCTTGGCGACGCACATCCACATTTGACTTCTGGTCGCGCATTTCTGGCATCTATGAAGCACATAGAAAATGGGAGCAAGTGCGCAAGTGTTCTAGCGCTGGCACTGGAGTTGGCGATCTTTGAAACCACAAGGCCACCTGTTGAGACTCTTGCTTACATAACCAGGTGACGGGATGCGCGGCTCGCTGGAATGTCGCGAGCATGGGCGTATAGGCAGAAATTTGTTTCGTGGGGCAGGCGTGCATCAAGGCATCAAAGGAGTCAATCGGAGCGGTGGGCGGTCTACCGAAGGCGGTGGGCGCTGAACCAGAGCGGTGGGCGGCATTTCCACCGCCGCCCACCGTGGGAAGAAAACCTTAGTATATGATGTGTGCGTTACTGTCACCGTGCATACGCCCCACCTAATCGATCACACTCGTGGTGCTGTACAGCCTCGACAACCAAGTGAATGAAGATATGCGCTTTCAAAAAGCTTCATCTATATAGTATCTGGTTCAAGGCATTGCTACAGTCAACTTCTGTTTAAAGCCACGTGTATAACTCACAGAATCCCTTATGCACTCAGCTAAGACGACTGGAAGGCGAAAGCCATCTTTTTCTTCTCAGTCGATGTGACGTGATGGCGTCACCAAGCTACGACGTCACGTGGTGACGTCATCACGTGACGGTGATTTTTTGCATCACTCGTGCTGACGCCACGGACGCGGGACGCCGGTAAATTTTCGCGTTTTATGAAGCGTCTAAGGTTGTCACCTTAATATACTCTACCACGAAAAAAAAAAAAACAAAAAAATCAACACCTGCTATGAATTATGTAAAAGGCAACCGAAATCCACGAGTGCGAACAGCCCTAGCTTTCCGACCATTGGCCTGCTGCCATGCGATGCTGTTCCCTGTCGTTTGTAGTTTCAGTGCAAACGCACCCGCAGAGTGACCTGGTGACCCTGTAGCGATATATTGCCCCTCCAAGAAGTCCCAAAGGAAAAATAGCTGGCTGCGTCCACGTGTTGGCTGGCTCGTGTGAACAACCCACTCCGGCCGGTCGTCTCTCTCGGGCTTGCTTGCGATAAGATCTCCTGTACGGGAAGGGTATGGACAACCGGTGTAGGAAGAGGAAGAAAGCTGTTTTTAGGATACGATTTTAATCTCACTTGCCGGGAAGACGCGTCTACGAGAAAACGTTGTTTCCGTTGGCGGAGCGCGTAAGAAAGTCTGCTTACTAATTTGGAAAGCGTGGGTTCGCGTGTTCGACGGCCACTGTAGTGAGAAAACAGCGCTGTAGCGGTGGCTTACGAATTGTGTATAATGTCGTGTGTGTGTGTGTGTGTTTTTAAGCGATGCTTTTATAGCTGTCGTACGCGAAAAAAGAAAAAGCCGGCGCCCGCGAGTGCAAAGAAATGCATCGTGTGTTTCCACATTTCATTGTTGTCTGGATGTGAACGCATGACCGTCGTTGTTGGCAGTATAGCAACTGAAGTGTTGCGCCGCTGAGCACGTGGACGAAGGTCCAATTCTCGGCATGGAGGAAGGAAACAGTTCGGAGGGAGCATTGCCCGATAAGAAAGAAGAAAGAAGAAAGAAAGAAAGAAAGAAAGGAAGAAAGAAGAAAGAAAGAAAGAAAGAAAGAAAGAAAGAAAGAAAGAAAGAAAGAAAGAAAGAAAGAAAGAAAGAAAGAAAGAAAGAAAGAGAAAAAGAAAAAAGCGGGCAGATCCCATGCATTGTGGGAATCGATGTAATGCGAAGCAGCCAGCACAGAGCTGCATACATCGTCTTGTATGTCACTAAGGAAAATGCGTGTCATTGTTTTCATGTTACCTCCTATTATTTATGTTCGTCACACAGTAACGACGCGAAATACGAACTTCGGGATAGATCAAGCTAGCGAAACGGCCGCCAGCGCCCCATGAGCGTGGCACGTAAGTCATGCTGTACATGACATGTGTGTCATGACTTTCATGTTAACTCGTGTTATTTATGTTCGTCACAGTCACGTCGCGAGATACCTATATTGGTGTATATCAAGCTAGCGAAACGGCCGCCAGCGCACCATGAGCGTGGCACGTAAGTCATGCTGTACATGACATGCGTGTCATGATTTTTATGTTAACTCCTGTTATTTATATTCGTCACACAGTCATGTCGGAAGATACCAATTTTGGTGTATGTCAAGCTAGCGAAACGGCCGCCAGTGAACCATGAGCGTGGCACGTAAGTCATGCTGTACATGACATGCGTGTCATGATCTTCATGCTAACTCGTGTTTTTATGTTCGTCACACAGTCACGTCGCACAATACCAATTTCGGGATAGATCAAGCTAGCGAAACGGCCGCCAGCGCCCCATGAGCGTGGCACGTAAGTCATGCTGTACATGACATGCGTGTCATGATTTTCATGTTAACTCGTGTTTTTATGTTCGTCACATAGTCACGTCGCGCAATACCAATTTCGGGGTAGATCAAGCTAGCGAAACGGCCGCCAGCGCCCCATGAGCGTGGCACGGAAGTCATGCTGTACATGACATGCGTGTCATGATTTTCATGCTAACTCGTGTTTTTATGTTCGTCACACAGTCACGTCGCACAATACCAATTTCGGGATAGATCAAGCTAGCGAAACGGCCGCCAGCGCCCCATGAGCGTGGCACGTAAGTCATGCTGTACATGACATGCGTGTCATGATTTTTATGTTAACTCCTGTTATTTATATTCGTCACACAGTCATGTCGGAAGATACCAATTTTGGTGTATGTCAAGCTAGCGAAACGGCCGCCAGTGAACCATGAGCGTGGCACGTAAGTCATGCTGTACATGACATGCGTGTCATGATTTTCATGTTAACTCGTGTTTTTATGTTCGTCACATAGTCACGTCGCGCAATACCAATTTCGGGGTAGATCAAGCTAGCGAAACGGCCGCCAGCGCCCCATGAGCGTGGCACGGAAGTCATGCTGTACATGACATGCGTGTCATGATTTTTATGTTAACTCCTGTTATTTATATTCGTCACACAGTCATGTCGGAAGATACCAATTTTGGTGTATGTCAAGCTAGCGAAACGGCCGCCAGTGAACCATGAGCGTGGCACGTAAGTCATGCTGTACATGACATGCGTGTCATGATTTTCATGCTAACTCGTGTTTTTATGTTCGTCACACAGTCACGTCGCACAATACCAATTTCGGGATAGATCAAGCTAGCGAAACGGCCGCCAGCGCCCCATGAGCGTGGCACGTAAGTCATGCTGTACATGACATGCGTGTCATGATTTTTATGTTAACTCCTGTTATTTATATTCGTCACACAGTCATGTCGGAAGATACCAATTTTGGTGTATGTCAATCTAGCGAAACGGCCGCCAGTGAACCATGAGCGTGGCATATAAATCATGCTGTACATGACATGCGTGTCATGATTTTCATGTTATGACTTGTCATTTATGTTCGTCATGCAGTCATGTTACGCCATACCAATTTTGGTGTACATTCGATTAACCAAGCGACCAGGAGAGCACAAAGTCGTAGGCGGCTAGATAGATAGATAGATAGATAGATAGATAGATAGATAGATAGATAGATAGATAGATAGATAGATAGATAGATAGATAGATAGATAGATAGATAGATAGATAGATAGATACGCTCAAAGTCGCAGAAGTTCGCTAAGAAATGCTTCGCATTTAAAAAAAAGAAAAGTAGTACGTCAGTCATGTACACACCAAGCTTCGCTTGCCCCAATTTTCTCGATAGCGCAAGCGCTCCTTAATTCATGTTATATATTGTTTCTTTTTTTTTTTTGCTTCAGTCAGTGCAGATTTGTCGAGTCCATCGAGCGATCCACAGTTCACTTGCTTCTTGGTGCTATAAACGCCAGCAGGCTCACAGGAAGGGGACGATAACACTATAAAGACCATGCAACTTCTAAGCTCCTGCTTAACTGTAAACGATTTTCCTTCCCTTCAGACTTTTGAGGAACCGCAACGCGTGCACTGTACATGGGGGTCCGTATTCACGAAAACGTCTTAGGCTATAAACATGTTCGTAATAATAATAATAATATCTGGGGTTTAACGTCCCAAAACCACGATATGATTATGAGAGACGCCGTAGTGGAGGGCTCCGGAAATTTCGACCACCTGGGGCTCTTTAACGTGCACCTAAATCTAAGTACACGGGCCTCAAACATTTTCGCCTCCATCGAAAATGCAGCCGCCGCGGCCGGGATTCGATCCCGCGACCTCCGGGTCGGCAATCGAGCGCCATAACCACTAGACCACCGTGGCGTGGCAAACATGTTCGTAAGCGAATGTTTCATCCAGTCACGATGCGTATTGCGTGACATATCACTAGCGAAGCCGCTTGGCCAATGGGAAAACGCACTTACGAAAGAGGAGTTTTGCGAATTCGGCTCCAGGTCTTCTGTTTTGGTTCTTGTATGCAATATAAAGCAGCCGGTGCTTGTATAGCATAAGTGTCATGGATTGCGAGAGAAAAACTATATAGCTTCAAATTTAAAGCCTACGCTTACCGTTGCCCATGATTTTGCCGATTCTTTTTTTTCTCTTCTCACTCTGCTGAAGCGCGTGACCCCTTCCCAACAGGTAATGTACAAGAAATAGGTGCTGAAGTTTATTCGCAGCGATCGATCCAAAGACAGTGTGTTTTCACTGTCGAGGAACATTTTTCCCCTGATACCACGTGCGCAATGTACTTTTTGTTCAGGTAAAACCATGCGGTGTTCCAGTGTTTATGGTGCTTGACTGCTGACCTGCAGGTCACGGGGTCGAATCCCGGCCGCGGTGGCCGCATTTTCGATGGAGGCGAAAATGCCTGAGGCCCGTGTACTTAAATTTAGCTGCACGTTAAAGGCCAACTCCGGTGATTTTTCGAGGCCGATGGATCTCAATGAAATTCGCTGGGTACGTTCCTTTGCACGTTTCCGTCATTTATGCCAAATTACAGGCTTGAGACATGCGCAGATTGTTTGCAAATGAATTTTAAAGATTCAAACGCCCTCCTGGCTTCCCACAATTATTGGCAACATTGCGTCTGTGACGTCAGTATTGGGAAGGCGACGGAATTGACGCAGCCGAGGGCACCGCTAACTTCGGCGCTTCGGCCGCTACAGCGAGCGTCTGCTGTGCACGAGGCGACAGACAGTGTTGGTTTGGCCGGCGCTTCGCTGGTCGTCCCGGCTGTCACAGTTTTCATACACCCGCGCCGGCGTGACCGGCATGCGGCATGCCTTGCACGACTTCCGGTTCGTTCGTAACAACGTCTACGTCATACGTAGACAGTACACTCGGTTGGGTTTCGGTTTCGGTGTTGCGCTTTCTTGCTTATTTAAAATTATTCTCCAATTTGCCGAGTATTTCTGCTATCGGGCCCGTAACAGGAGCGTCTCTGGAACATAAAAGCACCATTACATTGACATGGCCAAAAAATCGCCGGAGTTGGCCTTTAAAGAACCCCTGCAGGTGGCCGAAATTTCCAGAGCCCTTCACTACGGCGTACCTCATACTCATATATCGTGGTTTTGTGCACGTTAAACCCCAACAACTATTATTATATTTCGCCTTTCCAAACGCGACTGGCGTCCCTCTTGAGAACTCTTTAGCGATATTAAAAGCCTTCTTAATCCACCCTGCGATGTCCCGATTATTCAGACCTCTATGGCCGCCGCCGCCGACGACGATGCCGGGTCACCAACTTCTCGGAATCCAGCCTCACACGCGCTGCACGCTTTTCCCGTATCGATCTCGTCTCTCTCCAAAGCCGCACGACGGAGTCCGAAAACCGGACACATTCCTCGTCGATATCCCGCACACGCGCCGTTCCCGCTATGCGCACGGAATAAAAAAAAAAGAAAATTGATGTAGAAAGTCAGTTTTAATAGATGCGCCTTCGATACGCTCGTCCGTCGAGTCTTAAGCTCCTGTTGCGGCGATCCACGATTCGTTCTGTTGCATGCCTTGATAGGGTGTGCGGCCCCCGAGGGTGAGACAGTTGCCACTGAGCGGCGAAACTTGCGATCGCGTCGCCACGCGCGGCCGTCACTCGAGTATAGCAGGTTATTTCGTGTCTCGCTCGTTTCGTTATGACACTTGATATATGGGCGAGCATCCTTACGCTCACGCTTTTTGCATAGTCAAATCTGCTTCTCGGCTGGGGCGGTACACTCGTTGGTCTATAGCTGTGAGCGAAAAGACAAGAAAGCTCTCGCGAAGCACACACTTTGGGTGGTCTTTGCGTGACCTGAGTGCCGACAGTTGCTGCGAAATCGTGGCCGTTAGCGCTGCATGTTCAAGGTCTTTAATATCTAATGCGTTTCAACAAGGGACTCTCTTGCTTTTCGTTGTCGGCCTGTCGACATCGATCATGGTATAGACGCTTAGTGAATTACGAATAAAGTCACACGGTCCCTTGCGCATTTGCCTAAGACGACTCGAAGGCGAAATCCATCTTCTTTTTCTTCTCAGTTGATTGCATTGGCCCCCCCATCACCCATCCCTCCCGAAGGCGTTCTGCACCCAACGTGGTTTTGAACTGCCTCCGTGATCGGAGGCATTGATAGGTTTCTGCACTTCACGTGCTGGTGCAGTGCCTCCGGGATCGGCGCGCCTTTGGCCAAGCGACGACGTCATCATGCGACGTCACATTATACGATGTTATAGTGACGTCCTGATGACGTCTGAAGTGTTGGCGAACTGTGACCTCACGACGACGTCGTCGGGTGACGTCATCATGTGATGATGACTTTTGTGCATCACTCCTGTTGACGCCCGGACGGTCGCTCTTCGCGTCTGATGAGGCATCTATGGCTTTAGCCTTTTAAAAAATTATGGCATTCTCGCAGTGTATACTGGACTGGTGCCAAGCGTGAAGGAAGAGCGCAGCCGTGGGTGGCCTTCCTTGCTTCTGCAATAATTTTCTTTCTTTCTTCACTTTCGTTCTATTTCTCTCTGTTTCTTCTCTCTTTTCTATCTGTTTCTTTCCATTTCTTTCTATTTTTTTTCTTTCTTTCTCTCTATCTATTTATTTCTCTTTCTCGCTCTTTCTATCTTTATTTCTCCTTTCTTTGCCTCTCTCTCCCTGCTTCTTTCTTTCTTTCTTTCTTTCTTTCTTTTTCTTTCTCTTTTTGTCTTGCTCTTTGTCTCTTTTTTGTTTTGTTTTTTTCATCTCTTTTTCGTGTTTGTTTCTGTCCCTACGTGATAGTGGCCCACGCGCGCCACCGCGCACCCTAGAGGAACATTCAACTAAATTTTTTCGTCCACCCACAAGGAAAAGAAAAAAACCTATTTTATGTCGCCATTTCCCGTTAAAGGGTCACTAAATCAATTTAGACTGATAAGTTATTCCTTGAGAAATTTGTTGTAGTTTATTTCGCCATCATAGTTTCAAGGTTCATCATCAGAAGAGAAAAACGAACGTCGAAGAAGGTTTCATATTTTGAATTACGCGTCGAAAGATCAACACCCGAATGTGAGTGTGAAGTTACAGATTTCGAAACCCCCCTTTTTTTCCCCTTGTTTTGGCCGCAATGGTTGAATGAATGTTTCTAAACTTGTTACGTCAGGTCTCCCTCAGAACACGACGTAATTAAGTTTTTTGCCGATTAAGGCATATGTATAGGCGTGCAGGCGGCGATGTCCTGCTTTTTTTTTTTTAAGCCCGGACCCGGCGTTGCCGAGCGCTAACAAATGCGGCCCTCGTAGGTTCGCCGGTCACGTGCATGCGTGTTTGTATGCGCCGTTTTCCAATAAACGATGCTCTCTCGATCGCGGTCTTGTCAGCGATCGGCCGGGTCTGATGCGGCAATCTGATCTTTTATCGAGGTGACTCGTCATTTAACTTTGCCACACTTCATTGTTGCCTGGACATGAACGCATGGCCGTCGCTGTTGCCTGTATACCAACTGAAGCTCATATCGTGCTGCTAAGCACATGGATGAAGGTCCCATTCCCGGAGGAAGGAAAAAGTTAGGAGTTAGCATTGTCATTGTTAAAGAAAGAAAGAAAGAAAGAAA
Organism: Rhipicephalus sanguineus; assembly: GCF_013339695.2. Lineage (NCBI taxonomy): Eukaryota > Metazoa > Arthropoda > Arachnida > Ixodida > Ixodidae > Rhipicephalus > Rhipicephalus sanguineus. The sequence goes on from NC_051184.2 coordinate 27,517,465, forward strand.
GAAAGAAAGAAAGAAAGAGAGAGAGAAAGAAAGAAAGAAAGAGAAAGAAAGAAAGAAAGAAAGAAAGAAAGAAAGAAAGAAAGAAAGAAAGAAAGAAAGAAAGAAAGAAAGAAAGAAAGAAAGAAAGAAAGAAAGAAAGAAAGAAAGAAAGAAAGAAAGAAAGAAAGAAAGAAAGAATAGCAGGTACGCTCACGCCAAGCTTCGCTTGCCATCCTTTTATTAACCGATAGGGGAAAGGCTCTAGAATTTTTTTACCAACGAGCTCGAGAGAGTGAAAGACGGAGAGAGAAAGAGGAGGGAGCCTGAGCCTTTTATTCGCAGATTATGCTCGGAATTGTTCCTGGACGAGCGGAGCCTTCAGTCCAGGGCTCCATTCGATCCCTTGCACGATTCTGCGAGCCTACTCAATGAATTCGTGCGCTTTAATACTGACGTATCGCAATGTAACGAAGGACGCAAATCTGTCGCTTTTCTTGACTCTTTTCCCCAAAATGTTCATTGGACCAAATTTTACATTGTGTGGTTCCACATGCCACAAACGCGGCATGATTATGTGGCGCGCCGCGTATGTGAGGGACTCCGTATTAACTTTGGGTTCTTTGACGTGCATCCAAATATATGTATAAGCGGGTATTAGTACGTTTCGGCCCCATATATGATGCCGTCGCCGCGACACTGGGATCGATCCCGCGCCCTTAGCAGCGCAACGCCGTGTTTAAGCTGCGACTGCGCATGCGTACTGGCTCCTTCTCAGATGAACGCGAGGGGAAATGAAGAAGGAATGCTCGAAAGACGCCCCATGGAATGTAACAAGTGACATTTCATGTCCCACCTCCACAGTGAAGCAACACTGAATACCGTGGTAGCTTCTTCTTGAAGAACGTCGACTCGCTGATGAATAAGACAGACCAAACAATTTTGGATTCGTTCCGCGCTACAATGCGGTCGCTAGAGTGTGGCCGGGAATCGAGCCCGCCACCTCGTGTTGCACGATGTTGTTGCCTCTGAACGATTAAGCCCCAACCACGGTGCAGGACACTCGCGAGACGCGATCGACCAGAAAAGGTAACAACGCCGCGCTCCCGTCGATCCGCTGACGGCAGCGGATACCTATTGGCCGGATGGCGCAACCTCTAGACAGCAAGTGGACGATGGTGGTAGCGCAGTGCGGCCTTCCAAACGTCTTCGTTCTCCTCCTCTTCTTTATCTCTGCCTTTCGCATGTCCGTTACATTCCCCCGCATGGCGAGTCAGGATGGACATGGAGGGTTGAAAGGTTTCAGGCGAGGGAGCAACATGAGTGAGCTGCGTTCTTCGTGCACCGTGGCCCCAACCACACGTACGCGTTGGAACGCGCCAGCACGCGATGCTCAGCGTCAGTCGACGAGGCTGGATCGCGCGTTGACGCGGAACGTAAAGCGACCATGCGCTGACGCGTTACAACGCGTACATGTGGTTAGGACTTTAGAAAACGTATACTTGAGGAAACAGGGGCGTTGGTGTTTACGGGAGACGCAATCGCGAGTTTAGTCGGCGTGTGAATGATGGTTGGTGCACCTCGTCCTTCCGTGGCTTGAAACGGCTGTGTGACTTTGCGGCGTGATCATTCTCAGTGAAATATCGCACTTGAAATTCATCCCGTTAAATAGACAGGTGACGCGGTCGTTAAGCTCTCCATTGTGATCACCATCGTCAGTATGATCATTCTGAACCGTACAGTGCTTGAACAATTAATCCTTGAGATTGTGAGAATGTGCTTGAAACTCCAAGGCTACGCATCAATTATTCAGCGTTGCAATCTCCTTGTATGAGTTATATATTGTTAAAAGAGTTTGGCTGCGGGATTATACCGCCGCGCTCGCGGAAGAATATTAATATTTATGAGAGTGACGAATGGCCATGTGTCTGAAATATGTAATTTACTTGAATGATTAGTCGATATGGTCGACTGGGCACGCATGCGGCAACGCTAAAATAGTGAGCCTGCGGGGTAGTTCTACAAAGCGTTTAGATGCATTTAAAGCCTTAACGCAAAGCATTTTTTTGTTGGGGCTACAGCCACTTCATCCATCAACTTCAAAGACTGGTGAGCCCCTTGTGGTTGAGCAAACGGGCCTCTCTTCTTGTCGCTGCTCCATGCGGATGCCTGTGAACACCCTCTGGCCAGCTTTTAGGAGCGAGCCAAGCCAAACGGCGAGCCGTTCCAGCCCATCTGCAAACACATGTGCACCTCCGCAGATCGGGATTTTCGCGAACCACGTCGTTTTTGGCACGAGTTGCGGGCAGCACATCGGAAGCGGAAACGCGGTACGTCGCGAGCACATGAACAATAATAATTGTCGGGATCTCCCGGAACTGCGATGCGGTGTCAACGTCGTTGGTTATGAGCGAAAAATCGAGATAGATGCAAATAAATAAGAAAAATCATCTTGGGTTCGAGTGGGATTCGAACCCACGGCTCCTGCGTGGCACTCAGGTGTTCTACCACAGAGCCACGCCAGCGCTCGAAACTGCGTCGGGGGAAAAGAAAAAAAAAACCCTATAAAGGCATCCTGCAGTGCGGGGAATCTCTTCAACGTAGGTAATATTGCGTGGCAGATGCGTAGGTTCGCACCAGACGTCACACCATGTGAATTGCGCGACGAGTCCATTACAATGCGCTCAGGCATAATTAATAACCACCATCAGCAACAGACTTAACATATGGTACACTGTAACCGTAAGGCAATGCACACAGCGGCTGTGTGTGTGTTGTCCTTATACGGGTGCGTAGTGGGTAGTACATTGCTGATTCGCAGTATGATGAATGATGCCGTATAGAGCGGGCACTTCGCAACTGCACTTCAAACGGGCAATGTTACGCACACAGATGTTACTCTCCTCTCGACAAGGTTGAGGCGTCTATACTGAGAAGCGAAGCCCGACAAGCGAGTGAGACGACTGCGCACGGGGCGCGATTATTACGCTGTCGCGTTCTACTCTTGAAGGCGACGCCCGAGCGTCCTCAAGTTCTTGCCTCCAACCTCCGAAATAAGGAAGCCACATTTTGAAACGTGCAACGTCACACACGGGAGACGGGCGCTGGGGTTTCGACGCGAAATTTGTGTACTTGAACTAACGCTCGATCATGTCTTCTGACGGTGAACCTATCAACGAAGTATATTAACGAACATAAAGCCTGGGATGAATAGTTTAAGCCAGGGGTCTCAAACTCACCTGAGCTAGCGGGCCGCAGTCGCGAAATTTAGTCGTGCTCGGGCCGGGACAGTGCAGACGGTAAGTTGCTTGCACAAAATGTTAGCTGGCGTTGCCATTCGAAAGGCGGCATTCCCCACATCTAATATATGGGTGATTTCGGAAGAGAATTCGACGTCAATGTTCCAGCTACATATCGATAACGATCTCCAGAATGGCTAAAATGTGGACGCCGATTCTTAAATATAGAGCTTTTGTTTCACGGTTGTGTTTCATTTCATAGTGACCGCATGGGGTACCTCACCGAAAAAATGCTTGGGACCAGTCATGTCTGTGTATAGCTCATTAATACACTTAATAAGACGATTAAGAAAAAAATATGGGGATAAGACAGTCATGAGCGGGCGCGAGCGCTGCACGCAACTCTATATAGAACAAGGTTTCCCCGGCCAGAAAGCGCGTCAACACAGAGGCTTGCCACGCGCCGTCGTGTACAGCGGGGGCTACACCCTATTTGTCCAGGACCGCGAAAACGGGTTTCGATGCGCTCTTTTGTCCGCGTGCGCAGCCCGCGGATGCGCCGTAGTTTACCAACAATGGGAGTTGCCGGCGCGCGCTGTCACGCTGTGCCTTGTTTGGACGCCGCAGTCGCGCCTTCGGTGCCTGCAGGTGAAAGCGCAGCACGAAGTTTTAAACGAGAACACGTGGTGTACACAACGAGGCCGCCGGCAGATGCACGTGCTTGGACACGTGCTTAATTTTGCAAAGCGAGAGGGGGAGAGGAGGGAGGAAGGGAGGGAGAGAGAGAGACATAAAAAATAAATAGAGAGGCTCACTTCATTATGGTTCATGTTGATATACATACTTTTATGTGGGTTTATTTACAGACTTGGCGGGCTAGCTGGTAAAATATCACTAGATGTACCAAAAAACGGCAGGAAGTGGAAGATGGAAGCTGCGATGAAAAAATCCGTAAACCGGGGGTGGGTGCTCGAGCCGACATTTCGAGAAGTGGACTTGTCTTCCTCAAGGCTGGAACTCCAGCCTTCTTGAAGGCTGAAGTCCACTTGTCGAAACGTCGGCTCGAGCACCCACCCCTGTTTACGAATAGGTGTACCAATTAATTCTTACGGTGCTTGGCTGCTGACCCGCAAGAAGCGGGTTCGATCACGGCTGCGGTGGAGGCGAAATGCTAGAGGAATTCTCTACCGTGCGATGTCAGTGCACTGCACGCGTTGCCTCCGCGGTTACATCCGGCAGCACGCCGTCACACTGCCGGAGCTAATCGCGGAGGCCACGGTGCACTTTAAAGAACGAGTTTCTGCATACACCAAGACCAAGTCACTATTAGTCGACACTGGCGACGCCAGACATAGCCGCAGACTCCTTGCCAATCAAGTGGAGTGTTCTTTCAGTGGAAGGTAACCATTTATTATTATATTTTGGTGCGCTGCATAACTTATAGAAATGTAGTAGCCGAGGGCATAAACCTCAACTTCAACCTCAACTTCAAACCTCAACCTCAACTTGGCATTATTGTCTGTTAGTTTTGTCATTAATATTGTGTGTAACAAAGAAAAACAAGCCCTTAAAAGTCACCTTATTTACTTAAGTTCGTAGCGAGGGTCTCGTTCTGGCAGACTTGATGCCTTCAGGTAATATGCGAGGGATTATTGGTCAGCTGCCGGCTCGTAAAAAGATCACGTGCTACGTGATGCCAACAGGCAGAAAAAGTGTTCCACACTCGCCGCCATGGCTGCGATCGGCGCTGACTGACACTCCTAGGTTTAAATACACATAGTATACTCCATAAAGTGGACGGGAGGATGACCGCCGCTGTAGCTCAGTGGTAGAGCATCGGACGCGTTATTCGAAGGTCGCAGGTTCGGTCCCTGCCGGCGGCAAGTTATCTTTTCGTCCACTTTACTTTATTCACATTTATATATCCTAATTACTACAAATAACACACCCTATACTTTCCTTGGCATTATTGTCTGTTAGTTATCGTTAATATTGTGCGTAACAGAGAAAAACGAGCCCTTAAAAGTCAACTTCTCCGCAGCGAGCAACTTAGAATTGAACAGAACATAACCCACGGTGGTCGAAATCTTCCGGAGCCTTATAAGCATATCGTGCTTTTGGCACGTAAAACCCCGGAAATTATATTCTTTTCTTTCGAATATTCTATTCTAGAATACTCTATAGAATATACTATTCTTTCGCTAAGACGTATGGTTAGAACTGTTACGTGGCTACGCAAGCGCGAAATGTTTGCACGTATCGGATTAAAACGGCGTACTATAGTTGCATTTTTCAAAGTCGCGTGTCTCAGGACTCAATAGAGTTTGACCAACCAACCAACCAACCAATGCGTAGAACTGACTTGAACGTGAGGCGAATGGCAATTTCACCGCAAGTGTCAAAGCCTCGAGTGATATATGGTGTCTACTTCTGACCCGCCGAATAACCACGCTTCACCTGCCGTGGAGGTCTATATAGTGGTTATGGCGTTCGAAATGCTAGGGGCCCGTGTACTTCGATTTAGGTGCACGTTAAAGAACACCAGATGGTCAGAATTCCCGGAGCCCTCCACTGTACTGAGTCTCTCGTAATCATATCGTGGTTTTGGGACGTAAAACCCCCAACAATTATTATTAATAATAAACCGCACCACGTCGGTGGCATATCATTAATTTGAGATCAACAAATACGACAAATCAAACGTTTCTGGGTTATTTCCACAAGCAGGGCAGCCTAAACAATAATTTAAAAAAAAGGGGGGGGGTGAGCATCACGTGACTATAGGGCAATTAGCTTGACCGCACCGATTGGCTATCGAGTCGCTAAGAGAGCGTTCTTAATTGTTTGGCCCATATCTCTCACGCTTTCTTGCGTCTTGCCATTTGTGGTAGAAGGTAACAAGGTGCGGAAATGTTCAGTGCGATTTGTTTTGTTTTCTTTTTCATCGTTAATGATTCGTATTTTCGTTCACCGTTTACCGGCGATTGTTCGCGATTGTGCTATATAGTTGCGGTGGTCTGCGCCGCCTTATTGGGAAGCCGGCAGCGCAGTTGCTAGCTCCGTGCAAGGTCTTTCGCGCATCGATTATACGCGCGATGGACTCCCCATTTTCGGGCCTCGCTTATTTGCTTAAGGCGACGGGTAATTCCGTGGGTGTGTTGTCGTGACGAGGTCATTTCGGGAGAAAAAGCACCTGTTTGGCACGAGCGCACCGTGGAATACCCATGCATGTTCCAGCATGTATGTATACCGTTGTGCTGCGTATAACGAAGGAAATACTCGTGTAACGAAGACGTATAAGGAAATACTCGTAAGTGGCATGCAGAAGAAGCAATCTATCAATGTTTGCCACGTTCAACGTTTTACATGGCTACATACATTCAACGTTTACGAAACACTTCGTCAACGAAGTGTTTCGTAAACCGTAGCGAGCCCCCCTCCCCCTTTCCGGTCGGTTGAGGGTGAAAAAAAAACCACGCCTCTCAATTGATGTATAAATTAAAATACAGCTACGAAGCGCTTCTCATAACGGCCCTGCCATTGGTCTATTTCGGGCGTTACACGTAGGAAGCAAGCAGCCCTTTGAATGAATGCATTGCAACATCAGGTTATAGTGAACTATAGAATATTCTACTTCACAATAATCAGGTGTTTTCGGCCGCCATTTTCGTCAAAAACCTACTCACCTCATACAAGGATGTGACAGGTCCGCGACTATGGCTTATTAAAGGCATGGCTATGGACTTGGCTATGGATTATTAGTGGCGGGTGAGCCCCCGCCCCCTCCGTCCCCCGTGTGGGTTGTACGCATTTAAACGTGGTTTAAATTTCGTGGTTCTAGGAAATTTAAACGCGGTGAACGTGGGTTAGAAAATTCGTGGTTATATACGGCGTCTGTCCCTGAAGGTTTTCGAGGTGTCCGCCAGGGTTCGGTATTGGGCCCCTTGTTATTTCTTATATATATCAATGATATCTTTAGAGTAGTCGAACAGCCGGTAAGAGTGAAACTTTTTGCAGATGATTGTCTAATTTATTCTACCGTATCGAGCACGCACGATCAAGTCAGAATTAGTCGTTGTTTGGAAAATTTCAGCCAATGGTGTAATTTATGGGGCATGACAATAAACAACACTAAATCAACATACACACATATGACTAAAAAAGCAAACGTTATGCCTTTTCACTATAGTGTCGATGGTAATTTATTAGTACATGCTAACCAATTTAAATATTTAGGTGACACTCTTACGCAAAATCTGGCATAAACACATCGAAAATGTGTGCTCGAAAGCGAATCAAAGACTAAGCTTCTTAAGGCAAAAATTGCATCAAGCTACGCGAGCCTATAAAACTGGTGGCTTACAAAGCTTTCATTAGACCAGTACTAGAATATGCCTCGGTCGTGTGGAGCCCTCATCAGGACAGCCTGAAAAAGAAATGAGATAAAGTTCAACGCCGTGCCGTGCGCTTCGTATGCACAAAGTACCACCGGTTGGATTCTGTCACGCAGATGTTAGAGTCATGTGAACTGGAACCAGTAGAAGCACGAAGGCACAAGAACCGGCTCAAACTTGAAGCTGCCAGGGAAACGAAGCAGTCGTGTTAATCACAATTATGTCTTATTACCATATTTCGCTCACAGTGATGTGTTTCGTCATTCTTTTTTCCAGCTGTGATTGAACTTTGGAATGTGTTACCAAGCTTTGTGGTAAATGCAAGTGGTGTTTGCCAATTTGAAAAATTGTTAGACATGTATTTGAATGATTGCGCTACCACTTGACATGCCTGTTTGTCTGGTTTTTGCATTTATTTCTACCCTCCCTGTAAGGACCCTCAACAGAGGGTTGACAGTATATTAATAAATAAATAAATAAAATAAATAAATAACCAGTTTATTGGTTGGTCCCAATGGGGAAAGGAGAGAGAGCAGCTAAATAAATATCATACGCGTATAAAACTTTGAGCCCGTGCATGCAACGAAATACGAAACTTGTCTCAAGAACCAGCGAGGAAACATTAAGGCCCCTTCGCACTAGTTGTGGTGCCGAGCCTGAAAGAAAATGCGGAACTGGGTGGCCTTCCTTGCTTCTTATTATGTTTTTGTCTTTATTTCTCTTTTTCTCGTTCTCTCTAGATGTGTTTTTCTTATCTCTCTTTTGTCTGTTCATTCCTGTTTCTGTCTGACAAGAGCGTACAAAAGTGTACAAAGTTTATTGGGAGAGAGGCCTTTTTATAGCCTCTGAAAAGTATGCGCATAGAACGTGCGCAGTGGCATTTGTGGTTTTCAGCGAAAATTTTTTTTTTTTCGCTGAAAACCACAGCGTTTCATTTCTTGTGTGTTTCTTTCTGTGTCTTTCTATCTTCCCTTTCTTTCTCTCTATTTATCTCTTTTATTTCTACCTGTACTCGTTCTCTGGCCAATCAGAGTTATTGCGGCCCACGCCGGACGAATCGGCGCACGTGTTCTGAGAGCGAAGATGAAGATGAAGAAGACGACGAAGACGAAGAGGACGAAGAATAGGCAATCCGTAGTTGCACTGCACATAAATGTCATCAAGTTAGTGTGGGTTCCTGGGCATAAGGGCCTGTTTACGAATGAAATGGCAGATGCACTAGCTAGGTCATCATTGAATGGCCCGGTAATTCCGGTATTGCCCGCATCCAAATCTATTGCACGCGCTAGATTTAGGAGGAAAATGATGTTAGAGGAATTTTCCGCACCGTTATTAACGACCATATTAGAATTCCAGCATTTAAATCATCAGTGGAATAGTAAAGTATGTCAATCACGAGCAATAGAATCACAAGACTACGTCGTCAGACTCCCTATCTAAATTTTTATCTACACAGAGCTGGTCTGGCAGCTTCGCCTAATTGTTCTTTTTGCGGAATACGTGAGACAACGCAGCACTATCTCATTTCCTGTAAGAGGTACTCTACCTTGCGCAAAAATACCTTAGGTGTCGTTTTCCGTTTGCCTATAGATTAGAATTAAATGAACAAAATGTACTGTCTTTCGGGGCTTTTTCTCTTGGCCACTGTGATGGGAAGATTGCTGACGCATTGCAGGAGTTTCTTAAAGGTTCAAAAAGATTTAGGTTATAAAATCTACTTTTCCAAATTTTTATTTCTATTTTCTTTCCTTTATTTTCCTAATTCTCGGTTTTATTGCCTCAATTATATTCTATATTATTATTATTATTAGAATCGTAATTCTAATTCATTTATACTTCTTCCGTAATATTTAAACAAAGATTAAACTTCAATTTCAAATTTGCCCTTAAAAACTAACGGGTTCTTGGCCAATCCCCCAGTGTGGGTATGAGCCACAACTTCTAGGGTCTACTCTACTCTACTCTACGCAGCGCAGCCTCTCAACAGAGGCTGTAGTACGGTAGTTGTATTAAAAAAAAAAAACCTGCCTCCCGGTCTTAGCGCTAAATGGCCTTGAGGTGGCATTCGTGCAAATTACATTTTCGCACTTGTTAAAATCATGATCACCTGTCTTTTATTTAAGACGCATGGATCACTACACGTCTCATTGGCATTAGGTTATGCCATATATATCTTTTACGCTTCGATATAGCGCGTGATCTTAGGCCTCTTTACAGTCATATATTACATCCCATCACGTAAAGCATTGGTCACCACTAACACCACATAGAATGATATGGCGGTGATCCCACTAATTATCAAGAAGGTCAGTTTTAATCGTCCGGGACGTTTCATATCTTCCTGTATTTCATGAGAACAGACTGGCCTTGCACTCGCAACGCAGACATCATGGATGACGTTGTAATCGTGGAGGCGGCGGCGTTAGTGGGTCGTGGATTCGCTCACGACCATTACGTAACTGACGTACTGCATACACGCTGTCAAGATGTCACTGGCAGAATTTAGCGCGGAAACACGGGTAGTTATTACGCAAATATTATTCCATGAAACTGCCTTGCGGCCACCGAAGAGCGTCGCGATGCATTTGATATGAACTGTGCCATGCTTCGTTTCGCGGTTCTCTTTCCGTCCGCGTTTTGAATGTAACGATTCTCTTGCGCGTTCTGTCACGTTCGTCGCGCAGCAATTATCTCGAATTGGAATGGCCGATTCCACAATGCGTCGCTCGTTTATCGGCAGGCTATTTTAAGTTTTAGCATATCTGCTTTGTGCATGCGTACGTCTCTGAAATATATTCTTGCTACTGCGACGAACGAATGGAGATCCGAAGTTGGCACCTGGATCTTTTATTGCAGTCAATTAGCTTCCCAATCGTCTGTGGAAGCCATAAATCTATCGTGTGCCCTGACCTTGCATTGATCTGCGGTGTAGTTAGGTGGAGTTAGTGGTCCGATTCGTAGATGTAATAATAATTAAGCAAATGACATCGCTTACGTCCTTGACGCGGCTCCATGTCTATGTACAGATGCCAGCCTCCGTCACGCTTTCTCGCGTGTTGCATGTTCTTCCACGACTTCGCCATGGGCGTTAGTTCGAAAGTTGTTCGGCAGAGACCTTGGGAAGCTGCAGCTGTCTATACGGTTCATAAGAGTCGCGCGATCCCTGATTCATATATGCCTAAGACGACTGCAAGGCGAAAGCCATCCTTTTTTTTCCTTCTCAGTCGATCCCCCCCCCCCCCCCCCGCCTAAAAAAAGCTTTCTGCACCCTACGTGGTTTTGCATTGCCTCCGGGATAGGCACACCCATGATCAAGCGATGATGCCATGTGTTGACGTAACACATTTTGGCCATATGTGGCGTCATCGTGACGTTATTACAGTATGATGATTTCTTTGCATTACTCGTGTTGACGCCGAAGGTCACCTTACGCGTTTGATGAGGCATTTGAGGCTTTCACCTTAAAAGCGCGGTATGCCGACTGTTCTGCGATGGTCCATTTAAGTAAACAATATAATATAATATAATATAATATAATATAATATAATATAATATAATATAATATAATATAATATAATATAATATAATATAATATAATATAATATAATATAATATATTTCGCAGCTATCCTAGATGCCTGCGAAATAGATTGTGAATGGGTTTATGCGTGTGCACAAGGGGTGCAGGGAAAGCTGCCGCCCCCTGCACTTTTGTAGGTGTAGTACACCTTCAAATGCACGTTTCAAGGTGTACTTTTACACAAGTACACCTCACCACTCATAGGCGTGTGCACAGGGCGGGGGGGGGGGGGGGCAGGGGGGCGGCCATCCGCCCTATCCACCTAAGAGGGGGGCACAAAGTCAGCGCCATACATTGACATAATTGGGAGGGGGGGCGCTGCGACAAACCTACGCTCCCCCCTCCCCTGAAGGGGAACCCTGCGCACGCCTATGTCACCACTCGTTACGCAATCCACATGATGTGATGCCCGGTACGATTCTACGCTTCTGCCGCGCGATATTTCCGAAGCACTTTCAAGCAATGGCGTGGCTCTGTGTTAAAAATATACCTGACTGCCACGCAGGATACCCGGGTTTGATTCCGGCTCGATCCCAGATTTTTCCGTGCATGCGTCAGGTTTTTATTGCAATAGTAATCGCATGACACTGTTGGTTCGCTTTTGCCGTCGCCGTCGGCGTCACCGTGAGGTTCCGTATAAAGTCCAAATCGATAGCATCGCCCCGCGCTTCGTATATTCTATGAGCGAGTTCTTTAAAGTGCACCTAAATTTAAGCACACGGGCCTCTAGCATGTCCCCTCCGTCGAAATGCGGTCGCCACTGCCGGGATCGAACCCTTTACTTTCAGCAGCCGAGCACTGCAATCAGCACAAAACGGAGTTGAGCGTCTCAGCTGATCTTTCAATTCCCCTCAGCATTCCCCTCTATTGCATAGTGTGCCAAATTTGGCACACTCTTTCGCTCCCCCGTCCCCCTTCCCCAGTGTAGAGTAGCAGGCCAGAGCAAACTATAGCTCAGGTCGACCTCTCTGCCTTTCTGTAAATAAATTCTCTCTCTCTCTCTCTTGGCACATCGTGGTTCTCATTTTTTAAGGTTTTGCATGAAAGCTTGGTGGCAAACTGACGCAGCCAGTACAATGCGTATAGCCTTCCCGATCACAAAAATTTTGGCCTCGCGTTTTCTTTTTTTTTTTTTTTGCTGTACTGTATTGCCAGGGGATAGCCATAACACGGCACATCGTTTGCTGCAGCGCGCGACAGATAAATAATTACACAGGCACCTCATTACCGGCAAGTGCCAGTTTCGGTTTCAAAAAAACGCCAGGCCTGCGCGGAAAGCGCAGCACAGTCACAGCGAAAGCTGGAAGAGCGGCATTTCTAGAGCCCGTTATAAACTCTCCTGTGGCTACTAATACAGGTACATTAGCAACGTATCCACTACGCAACAAAGCGTAATTTTTGGGAAGTTGGGAAGCACCCAGCACGACACTTTCGTTGTTCTGCGGAGAAGCGAGGTACTATATGTAAGCGATTATGTGCAGTTTGTTGATGCGGCGGTTGATGACGATGAATAATTATGGTTGCGCCCTTTGTAATGGGTTGGAAGCTTTAAACGACCCACTAGTTACGTAATGCATATTGTGTGACGCCCGGTCGTTATTTAACTGTCCCACCACGCTTTATAACACACTTTAACCAGAGAAACGTAGAGCGAGAGAGAGAGAGAGAATTGACTTTATTGAGACCCTGAGAAAATGGATCATGGGAGCCTTATGGGCTTCCTTGGCAACCAACAGAAGTGGACTTGCGAGGAACCCACTACGCTATAAATCATTGTAATTTTTGAGAAGTAGGGCAGTAGGCACTGTGCCATTTTTTGTCATTCTACAGACAGCCGTGGTACCTGCTAAACGCATGTAAGGCATTATGCGCACTTTGTTGATGCTGTGCGTGATGACGATGAAGAATTATGGAAGAGCTCTTTGTAATGGGTTGGAAGCATTCAACAACCTACTCGTTGCGCAATTGGCATTGTGTGACGCCTGGTTACAAAATTCGCGTTGCGCGACGCTTGGTGCTTATTCTACTCTTTTACCACGCTATATTGCATATGCTAATGTGGTTCCTTCCCGACATGAAGCCTGTATAGGACCTTTTTGCAAAGCAGTTTCAAGCACCGGCATGGCTCAGAGGTTGAATACTGGGCTCCCACGCAGAGGGCCCAGGTTCGAACCTCGTTCCATCCTGGAATTTTTTTCTTATTTAGTTTTTTTTTCTTATATCGAGCGATACTGGTTACGGACACCGGCGGCGGCGGCGGACAACTACGGCACCAAAAACGGCCGGTGAAATGATCTCATAACAACTTTCGCTGTAAAACGACAAGTCTCCGGGTGCAACCACCACCTAGCCTAGCGGGTGCAGCGCTCTATCACGTCAGCACACAGAACTGTGACGCACTTCCGCGCGGTTCGCGAGCAGCCACCGAGAAGTAGGCTGCTGGAGCGAACGCGGCAAGGAAACATGGTGGCTATGACGCCATCATAACATGGTGGCTCTAACGCCATCATCACGTGAGGGAAGTAGGGGGGTCACCGAGGATCACCTTTGAGGGTGTGAGTAGCGCGAGGGTGTCGATCGCTCACGCAAACTTCAGAATCCATTTAAAATACCTTCCAAGCCATATTCGCTGTTGACATTTTGCAGATGATATACGCATGTTCACGGGAATCGATCCCGCACGCTATCTCGGCCGCGAAATGTTGAGTCAGTAGCCCTTCAAAAGGCGTAGCACCATCTACTGAAAGCGTTCTTTGATTCAAAATACAATTGCATAGCAAAGAAATAATAATTATTATTTAAATAAATAAATAAATTAAAATAAGATTGTTCTTATGATTTAATAATTCGTTCAATAGAGATCATTCAAAACAGAATTCAACGAAGCTAGCTAACCTAAAGCGCCATTTACTACGTATATAGTCATGTGAGCTTGCCTATTTTTATCGTAGTTTCTCCTCCAGTGTGATATCGTAACTTTACATTTCCCATTTTAAACCACCGTGACGCGTGCCCATCGTCTGTATAGCCGCAGGCATTACATTACAAAGGCCAATGTTTATCGTCGCTAAGATAACTGATATGTGTGGACCATATACACATATATACATTGTTATGCCCATACAGCAGAGTTACCAAGTCTGCTTGTAATAAGCCGATTTGAGCTTCTTTTTTCGCTGAGTCCCTTGTAGAATTTTCCAGTCGCTTGTCGCGTTTTTTTTTTTTGGGGGGGGGGAGAAGGTCTTATTTACATTTTTCCAGCAAATATGGTTATTTTAGTGATCACCACGTTCATCAATAGCGCGTTTGTCGATGACCTTGAATAGTTGAGTGTCGAAGTCAAACATACGTTGGGAGAATCAGCAAGTGACGTTAGTCATGCGCTGGAAAACGTGCATTCTTTCCATTCGTCGGGTCAACGCTGCCGATATCGGTTGTTCTTAACGCTCTCGCATTTAAGTCACCGGTGTCTGTTCTCGCCGTCCCTGGGTAAATATAAACTGTCAATCACCTGTGGCGCATACCCGTAAACACCGCGGCCCGTGGTAAACGCGTATGTCTGGAGGAAAGGGTTTGACGACGTACGCGACAGGATTTTCACGTTGTTCATGTCATGACCCGACAGTCATATTCGTCAAATCCTCTTACCTTCCTATGCCAATATTGGCCTACACCAAGCTAAAGGGGCGATCATGAGAACACCCAGACGTAGGCGGTTAGATAGATAGATAGATAGATAGATAGATAGATAGATAGATAGATAGATAGATAGATAGATAGATAGATAGATAGATAGATAGAAACGCTCAAAGTGCCAAAAGTTCGCTAACAAATGCTTCGCATTTAAAAGATAGTTAAGCAAACTCTGTTAATTACCCGGCTTGGTGGATGGGGAAAAATATCATTACGTTCTGCATACGGCTCAGAACAATACTGGGTCAATTCGGCAGACGTTGCGCATATGTTTTTTATTGCGATAGCAATTATATGGACAGTCTCGGCTGAATTTTGCCGTCGCCGTCGCCGTCATGCACCGTATATGTATAAGTATGTATATATATAAAAAAGCCGCAAAGAAAAATATGCTTCCGAAGCGCGGAATCGAACCAGGGACCTCTTGCTCCGCAGCGAGCGGCGCTAACCGCTACGCCACGAAACGCAGATCCTCCACGTAGCTAACGGCGAGCGTTATATACACACCCTTTACCTCTGGACGGACTCGGAGACGGCCGGCGCTTATAAGCGTTTCTTCATTACCAGCGAGATGGCGCTAGGAGCACGACGGGCGCATTTAAAAGTCGTCGGCGAGCTCGCTCGCTTCTTATGTTTGCGCAGGGAGAACCTTGCCCTTCCGCTGTCTGCTCGCGCGGTTTTCCCGTGGTGATGGCAAGAGGGATGTTTCAACCTTTCACCGTGATGTCCGCGCTCATGTTACGGAGCGTACGAAAGTCACTCGAGCTGAAGGGACGCCGGTAAACGAACAAACAGACGATGAGCGCGAACTATCAAGTGTCACAGCTCGACACTTGAAGCACGCTAGTTTCCTTCGCTGCTTCGGCCGCCTTTGCAACAGGAGCGCTGTTCAAACTGAGAGTATCCATTGGCGAGCCTCACTTCGTATAGCATTAGTTTCTTGCTATCGCATTCATTGCTTCGCCCTTGCGGCGAAACTGTGACTTTTTTTTATTTTTAATACTTTTCTCCAGTTAGCTGAAACAACCTGTATATCCATAAGAGAGGCAGAATTATCAAACCGAATGAAGAACGGCCGAACTTTTTTTTTCCTCTCATAACTTTTTTTGTTTGTTTTTTGCGCGCTCGTGCCTAATATGTTTACTACTCGTCGATGTTTACTCACGATCGGGCGACCTTCTCAATATGTTGTTTATTGAAGCTCGGCGCTGTGCTTTAACCCGGGCAATGGTTCATGGAATAGGAAGACGCAAGACACCAAAAGAAAAAAAAAAAACATGCGAAAGCATTCTTTGGTGTATAGCGTCTTCTTATTCCATGAATCATGCACCAACAGCCCAACAACAAGTTTTACCAAGCAGTGGAAAGGGGATCGTACACACAGTCGAACACGGGAAATCTCAATCACGCGCATCACAGCTGGGTCCACACTTGTTCTTTTCTGCTTTTTTTTTTTCGCTCGTCCTGCAAAACACATTAGCTCCTAATTGGGCATTTAACCGCGTCTATATACACGTCACAGCGGCGCCTCGCTGAGGTGACGCGTACACAGATGCGTGTATACCGTTGCTCTAATGGTAGCCTTTTGAAAGGGGGTCCGCGAAAATGACACCCCTCCAAGGAGCATCATCGTGTGATCATTAATGGACGCTTAAAAGCAGCTTTCGCGGCATTGGAGGCTGTAATTTTACTCTGCGTTGCGAAGGAGGCGGTTCGGCTATAAAGGGGCTCGAAAGGCCACTTGTTTCGCGCGGTACGCGTTGGGTCTGTAGGACGCAACGCATCAGTGCACCTCCCCCCCACCCCCTTCCCCATCTGGAGGATAAACATGTTATGGTTTTGCTCGCAACAATATGAACTCCCCAAGCTCGACAGCCAGAGGACAAAAATAACGCCCATTGGTAAGCTGTGTTGCCCGCAAAACTATCTACGCTTCGACTGCAGGACGTGGTTTGTTGTCAGCCAGAACGTGCGATACATCCTATACGTATCGCCGTGCCGTCTGTAAGCAGCTTTTCTTTCCTGCTCCCGACAGTGAACACTGAAAGTAAACCAAAGGCAATTTGGCCGTTTCTATCTATCTATCTATCTATCTATCTATCTATCTATCTATCTATCTATCTATCTATCTATCTATCTATCTATCTATCTATCTATCTATCTATCTATCTATCTATCTATCTATCTATCTATCTATCTATCTATCTATCTATCTATCTATCTATCTATCTTAAGGTACACCAAAACTGACATAGCAGGACACGAATGCATGACGATCATTACTTAATGACGTGACTATCCTGTTCGCGGGATCGAATCATATCGTAATCAATCACGGCGTCCCTCCTAATCATATCGTGGTTTCGGGACGTTAAAACCCAGATATTATTATTATTATTATTATTATTATTATTATTATTATTATTATTATTATTATTATTATTATTATTATTATTATTATTATTATTATTATTATTAATAGTGACTATCCTGGCGCGTACGTCATGAAACCCTCTCCCTCATTCACGTGTGGCGCATACCAGCATACCACGACCTGTGGAATGGAGGTATGCACTACATGTGATTAACTGTCTATATCAACGGGTGAACGACGACAATAGACTTTGGGAATCTTAACACGATAGCGTTAAGGAGTCCGAGTCGCAGCAAAACTGGTGCCTGCGTCGGCGGCGTTGTGAGCGATCCCGAAGAACGCAAAGAACAAAAATCGCGGCTCGAGCCGGATTCGAATCCAGGAATTCTGCGTTAAAGCATTCTATCGCAGAGCCCCGCCTCTGCTTGACCTACTGGTTCGGGAAAAGACCCTTACAGGAGCCATGCCGGCGTAACTTAAATTGTGGTTGCAGTTTTGGTTGTCCGCTTTTCTAACAATGTAATAAACGTTATATGTTTACTCCTATGGCTCACTTGCGTTGCTCGACCCTGGAGGAATACGCCAACGACCGCTACTTATATGGCATGCATATAATCGCAATCGAAAAGGCCTGGGGTGCAGCCTCACTGGCGACCACAGCCAGTAATGCACTCCCTTACCAGAGCAGGATTGGCCACCCTGGTGTAGTACTTGGCCACTACCTCCCACATGAATACACCAATTAACCCTCGGCCCTCAGTCCCCAGCGGCTGCGAAGCAACTGACCAAGGCGGCGGTCAGACCTGCGACGCAGCAGAGGGTGCTAAGAATCTCTGGGTACGGACAGGCCGCCATTGGAATCTGAATTTGGCTACGTATAACGCTAGAACTTTATCTAGTGAGGCGAGTCTAGCTGTACTATTCGAGGAATTGGAGGGTGTTAAATGGGATGTAATAGGGCTCAGTGAGGTTAGGAGGCCACAGGAGGCTTATACAGTGCTGAAGAACGGACACGTCCTATGCTATCGTGGCTTAGCTGACAGAAGAGAACTAGGAGTGGGGTTCCTTATTCATAAAGATATAGCTGGCAATATAGAGGAATACTATAGCATTAATGAGAGGGTGATATGTATCGTAATTAAGTTTAATAAGAGGTACAAGATGAAGGTGGTACAGGCCTACGCGCCTACATCCAGCCATGATGATCAAATGGTTGAACGCTTCTACGAAGACGTAGAATCAGCAATGAGTAAGGTAAAGACACAGTATACTGTACTGATGGGCGACTTTAATGCAAAGGTAGGCAAGAAGCAGGCTGGAGATCATGCAGTTGGGGAATATGGCATCGGCTCTAGAAACGCCAGAGGGGAGTTACTAGTAGAGTTTGCAGAACGCAATAATTTACGCATCTTGAATACCTTCTACAGAAAACGGGCTACTCGTAAGTGGACGTGGAGGAGTCCTAATGGCGAAACTAAAAATGAAATAGACTTCATAATGTGCGGCCACCCGGGCATTGTACAGGATGTGGAAGTAGTTAACAAGATCCGATGCAGTGATCATAGAATGGTAAGATCTAGAATTCAACTTGACGTGAGGAAGGAACGGCAGAAACTGATACGCAGGAAGCCGATTAATGAACTAGCTCTGAGAGGGAAAGTTGAGGAATTCAGAGTTTCACTTCAGAATAGGTACGCGGCTTTAACCGAGGAAACCGACTTTAGCGTTGACGCAATGAATGATAATCTGACTAGTATCATCAAGGAGTGTGCAGCGGAAGTCGGGGGTACAGTTGTTAGACAGGACAATGGTAAGCTATCCCAAGAGACGAAAAACCTCATTAAGAAACGTCAAGCTATGAAAGCCTCAAATACAACAGACAAAATAGAGCTGGCGGAGCTTTCGAAGTTAATCAATAGGCGTAAAGTAGCCGACATAAGAAAGTATAATATGGAGAGAATTGAGCATGCTCTAAAGAACGGAAGAAGCCTCAAAGCTATGAAGACAAAACTGTGCATAGGCAAAAATCAGATGTATGCATTAAGGGATAAGGAAGGCAAGGTCACAAACAATATGGATAGAATAGTTGAGGTAGCGGAAGAGTTCTACAGAGATCTGTACAGCAGCCGAGCCATTCAGGATGATAACGTAAGAAGGAGTAATAGCGCAGAGGAATCTGACATCCCACCAGTATTGACAGGAGAAGTAAAGAAAGCCCTAAAGGGAATGCAAAGAGGCAAAGCAGCTGGTGAGGATCAGGTAACATCAGACCTGTTGAAAGACGGTGGAGAGATTATGTTAGAGAAACTGGCCACCCTGTATACGAAGTGCCTCTCGACGGGGAGGATACCAGAATCTTGGAAGAATGCCAACATCATCTTGATCCATAAGAAAGGGGACGTCAAAGACCTGAAAAATTACAGGCCCATAAGCTTACTGTCGGTTGTCTACAAGCTATTTACAAAAGTAATTGCTAACAGAATTAATACGACATTGGAGTTCAATCAACCAAGGGACCAGGCAGGATTTCGTAGAGGATTCTCAACAATAGACCATATTCATACTATCAATCAGGTGATAGAGAAATGCGCGGAATACAACCAACCCCTATACATAGCCTTCATAGATTACGAGAAGGCATTTGATTCGGTGGAGACATCAGCAGTCATGCAAGCACTGCGGAATCAGGGCATCGACGAAGCCTATATAAACATAATGGAAGACATCTACAGCGCATCCACAGCCACTATAGTCCTTCATAAAGAAAGCGATAGAATCCCAATAAAGAAGGGCGTACGACAGGGAGACACGATCTCTCCAATGCTATTCACCGCGTGTTTACAGGAGGTTTTCAGGGCCCTAGATTGGGAAGAATTAGGGATAAGAGTTAATGGAGAGTATCTCAGTAACCTGCGATTCGCTGATGACATTGCATTGATGAGTAACGCGGGAGACGAATTACAGCTCATGATTACTGAACTGGATACGGAAAGTAGAAGAGTAGGTCTGAAAATTAATATGCATAAAACTAAAGTAATGTGGAACAATCTTGGTAGAGAACAGCGCTTTGCGATAGGTGGCGAGACACTGGAAGTCGTAAAGGAGTACGTCTACTTAGGACAGGTAGTAACCGCGGAGCCGAACCATGAGAGTGAAATAACTAGAAGAATAAGGATGGGTTGGGGCTCATTCGGCAAGCATTATCAAATCATGAATGGTAATCTACCACTATCCCTCAAGAGGAAGGTATATAACAGCTGCATCTTACCGGTACTTAGAGCAGAAACCTGGAGACTTACAAAGAGGGTTCAACTTAAATTGAGGACGACGCAGCGAGCGATGGAAAGGAAAATGATAGGTGTAACCTTAAGAGACAGGAAGAGAGCAGAGTGGGTCAGGGAACAAACGGGGGTTAATGACATCATAGTTGAAATCAAGAAGAAGAAATGGATATGGGCCGGGCACGTAGCACGTCGGCAGGATAACCGGTGGTCATTAAGGGTAACTGACTGGATTCCAAGAGATGGCAAACGCGTGAGGGGGAGACAGAAAATTAGGTGGGTAGATGAGATTAAGAAGTTTGCAGGTATTACGTGGCAGCAGAAAGCACAGGACCGGGTTGATTGGCGGAACATGGGAGAGGCCTTTGCCCTGCAGTGGGCGTAGACAGGCTGATGATGATGATGATGATGATGATGATAATCGCAACGTCTGCCATGTACTTCACTTCATTTGAATAAAACTGACGTCTGTGCTCTAACGTGAGTAATGATGTTACGTCGGACCATAAGCTACCCTTTAGGTGCCAGTGTAGTCGACGTGTTTAGGAAGCCCGCAACTCTGCACACAACGAGACAATTTACGCAAAGACGTTGGCCAACCTCGTCACGCTCAGCAAAGAAAAAAAAAAACGCCATGCCTGCGCGGCACGCGCAGCATAGTCACAGCGGAAGCCGGAGGAACGGCCTTTCTAGAACCCTTTGTAAACTCTCCTGGGGTGACTAGTTCAAGTTCAGCTGCTATGGGAACCCCATATACGCCATAATTTTGGGGAGCATCATAATTTTGGCATCATAATTTTGGAAAGTAGGGAAATACCCACATTATTCATAATTCTGCGGAGAAGCGAGGTACCCGCTACACGTCTGTTAGGCGTTATGGGCACTCCGTTAATGCTCTGGCTGAGGATGAATGCCCGACTGCCACGCAGAGGGCCTGGGATCGAGTCTTGCTCGATCCTGAATATTTTTTTAACACGAGAGTGTTTTATGCAGGGATTCACCAAGACTTTCATGACGTATTTCCGTCACGGAAGTACGTCAGCAAAATGAACGTCATCAGATGGCAAAGAAAAAACTATAAGAAAAAGTTTCGTCGTCGGGAATCGCACCAACGACCTCTCGGTCCGCGACGATAGCTGGCGGGCGTTTAGCCCACTGAGACCGCCAAGCACATTACGGAGGCGACATGAACGCGCCTTTTATCTTTCACACTTGCTTCTCACAGAGTTCTTGGATGGATGGATGGATGCTACGAGCGTCCCCTTTGAAATGGGCCGTTACATCTGTGGCACCAGACTTGAAAAAAAGAAAAAAATCAACGCGCCGTTACAACGACGGCGCGTTTCCAATACAAGTTCAATTTTGTCAACGCTTTAACACACCGTGAGGTGGCTGTTTTAGCAGAAGCCTCGCTCGTAGCATCCATCCATATCGACAAATAGCTTTCCGACGCTCGCCTGGCTGACGCACCGCGTTCCCCGCTCGCCCTCTGAGAAGTAAAGGCCCGAACACGTACGCGTTGCAGCGCGTCAACGCGTGACATTTTGACGCGGCGACGCGCCCTCACCCTATGGGGAGAGTGGGCGCGCGGTTACGCGAAGCTGCGCGCCCTCCCTCTCCACACGTACACACGTACGCGCTGCAACGCGTACGTGTGTTCGGGCCTTAACGGCCAGGCTAGAGGGAAGACATGACGCGCGTAGCGTTTCTCTTCGCATTTCACGACGCTTTGAAGGGGTGTATATCGAGCATTAGTGTTTATTATGTAGTTTATTATGTGCTTGTTGATGCCATAATTGCGCGGGATTTAAGAACTTGAGCTAGCACAAGGGTTAAATCATGGTCATGGGCGTTTGTCGTCGTACGGAGATGTGCCACTATAGGCGTCAACTTGAGTGCGATGCGTCCACATTAAGCGATGCTATATCTGCCAAACAACAGTAGACATTGTACAAGCTCTCATATATCAATGCACTATAAACAATGAACTACTTCTGTGACGACAAGTTTCACTTTCGCGTTATACCGATTCCTATGAAGGAGGGATCAACCATCTTTTTTTTTCTCATTGCGCGCGGTAGCGGTTACGAACGCCGGCGGCGGCGGACGACTACACTGACTACACCACCAAAATCGGCTGTTGTGATAACAGGCGCCGATGTAAAGAAGTAAGCGTAGGCAGCTAGTCGTTGACTGCTTCGCATTAAATCGACGGCCACACTGCGTGGGATCTGCCGGAATATTTTTTTAAGTGCGAATGCACTTTAAAAGCGACCCTGAATCCGCCGTCATCCGCGCTCCTCCTCCTCTCCCCTAGCAACGGCGCGAGGAGCGGAAAGGAGCGTCTGTAGCAACGGCGCAGCGACGTCACGCCCCACGTGACTGCGCGCGCTCCGCCCTCCGCTCCGTGGCTGCGCGCGCCCCGCGCATTTAGACGCGCATTGCCTGTGGTGATGAAGGCCGGCGGCGAGACGCTGAACGAAAGCGTGCGAAGCGAGCCGAGCACCCCGAAGCCGATCTGCCGCGGGGACGCGCGATGCGTGAGCGAGCGCGGGCCCTCGAATTCGATCGGCCGGACGCGCGCTTCAAGCGAGACTTCCTGGACCGCAGCTTCGGATATAGCTGCGCGGTGTGCGATCGACTGTGGTTCGACAACAACCTGAGCCCCATCTCGGGCGTGCGCAACGCCGCCAACAAGTTGAACGCGTTGCGGGTTCTTTGGAACGAGTTCGGAAGACAGATCATCATCATCAGTAAAAGTGCTTTGCACTTAAAAACGGCCAGACCTCCGTGGGTCGGCTGGCGCGTGCTCTCTCGCTGCCGTCTCCTTCGCTCGGCTCTGCAGTTTAGTCGCGCGTGCCCCCTCATAGCATCACCCCGTGCTTCGCACTTCCTCATACTCCCCTTCGGGGAAATGCGGGTTTTTTTTAAGCACATCTCCGCTGTTTAAGATTTTCGTTGCGCCGGGTAGTGCGAACAAAAGCTATCATCATCATGAACCGGCACGCGCTCTCTTCGTTCTCTTCTTCATCTTCTGCTTCGCTCCTAAAACGCGAGCGCCCATTTGTCCGGTGTGGGATACAGTAAAACTAATGGGCGAGATAACGTGTAGAGAGAGAGTGCGAAATAAACAGACAGATATATATATATATATATATATATATATATATATATATATATATATATATATATATATATATATATATATATAAGGAAATTGAAGGAAGACGTAAGTCCTAGCCACATGACATGTTCACGTCAGAATTACGTGACATAAAATCATGTAGCACTAGACGCGTGACATATTCCACCAAACCCATGTCGTTTAAGCGGGGCAGGGGCATGGGCGTCCGGAGAGGGGGGGGGGTGCATGGGAGGGTGGCTCCCCCCCCCCCCCCCCGGGATTTCGGATAACATTTTTCCATGCAGTAAGTAATAAGATACACAGCTTGGTAAGCACACTCGGGGTAACGCATACCTGTGTGAAACGGCCTTCAGGATTGCCAGCCAACATTGCACGTTCCACACTATTGACTAATCTCGCTGCCCTGTGCTGGAATCCCCCACCCCACCCCCTATGCGGATGCAGTCCCCTGGAAAGAGTTCTGCGGACGCCCTTGGGCAGGGTCACGGGCTTGGGAAGCCAGTTCCGCTATTGGTTCCGACCTTGTATCACTAGTGCAAGCCGCGCACATTTCTAACGCGTTAAAGAGCTCGTTTCGCAGAAATTCCGGCGTCGGCATCGGTGTCGGCGTTGTTGGTTGTGAGCGAAAAATCAGCATCTTTTCCGTGACAGAAAAATCGAGAAACATGCAAATAAAATAAGTAATAATAATCTTTGGTTCGAGTGAGAATCGAACCCAGGCCCTGCTCGTGGCAAGCAGGTGCCCTACTACAGAGCCACGCCATTGCTTGAAACTGCTTCGAAAAAAAAAAACACTATATGAATGTCATGTAATGGGAGCTAGGAGTCTCCTTAACGAATGTAATATTGCGTGGCAGAAGCAATCGCTCCTGGCGTCAAAATATGTGAATTGCGCAACGAGCGGGTGTTTCAGAGGCCCAGCCATTACAAAGCGCTCAGACATACTTGATCATCATGAAAAGCATCAACAAAGTGAGCAGCTGCGTAGGTTCGCGTGTTGTTTTACGGACGCGTATAGTGGGCCCTTCGCTGATAAGAAAAAAGGATGAATTACGGCGTAGTGGGCACCTCGTAACTGTACTTGCAGTAGGCATGCTAGGATAGTTTGAAACGGCCAATGTTACGCGCACAGATATTCGCTTCCTTGCGACACGGTTGAGGCATCAACAGAGGACCGACGCCAGGCTAGCGATTGAGGAGGCGATGCGCACGGGGCCCGTTAGCACTATCGCGTTCTCTTGAAGGCGAAGCTCAAGCGTCCTCCAAGTTTTACAGCGAGAGCTGTTATGAGATCACAATAAGGGCCGTTTCTGGCGCCGTAGTTGACCGCCGCCGCCGCCGGTGTCCGTAACCACTATCGCGCGAAATAAGAAAAAAAAAACATGGCTGATCTCTCCGTCATAGGAATCGGTATAACACGAAAGTGAAACGTGTCTTCGCAGAAGTAGTGCTTATTGTGTAGGAATATATGAGAGCTTGTACAATGTCTATTCGTGTTTGGCAGCTATAGCACCGTTTGACGTGGATGCACCCATGTTGACGGCATGTCTCTATCGCGACGATTAACGCCCATGATCACGATTAAGCCGTTGTGGTAGCTGACGTTGTGAACATATATTTGGACACAGCGAATCGTGAATCAACAATCTCATAATCAACACTGGTACCCGCGCGGTATGCACTTCTTCAAAGCGAACGGCACGGTGTGCGCTTTCTATCAGTGGGTGACTGACGTATGTGCTCATGCATAGATAATACACACTGCGCTTCAGCAACACGGGAGGTAGAGGTTCGTAGCCTGAGCCGCAAACGCGTGCGTCCCGCTGACCGCTGTCTCGCAGGCGCTGGTCTCGCTCCACCAAGGCACGACATTCGCCCGTCGAAATCGCGTCCTTTCTGCAACGCGTATTGCAGCAGTTTTGTTAGTCGGTGCTCTCGCAATCGAAGCAGTCGGCGGCGGAGAAATCCCGTTGGTGCATGTGGAAGCTGCACTACTCCGATGAGCCGACGCACGCTAACACGAAGCGAAAGGCAGAGAACGTAACTGCGTCAAGGGTGCCTCGGCGATGCCAGCGCGCCGACGCACACCGAGACGTTTTAACCATGACCTCCGATATCGCGCGCAATCTCGGAGTAAGCGCTAGTAAATGTCGATCGTGAACCATTACTTCTCTTTTGGTCTCACAGACGGCGGCACCGCCCCGCTCCGCCCCGCCTACCTACATCGCCAACAGAGAGCACCGTGCGAAAGAGAACGGGCGAAAGACATAAGGCGCGTTCGTGCCGTGTCCTGCATCTGCCGAGTTCGCTTAGTCGGTAGGGCGTCGGGCGCGTGCCGTCGCGGCTGCAAGGTCGTCGGTTCGATTCCCAGCGGGGGATTTTTTTCTTGGTTTTTGCTTTCTCACCCGTTGGCGTCCATTTTATCAACGTCATATCCGTGACGGATGTACTTGGTGGACCCCGGCATAAAACACTTTCGTGTTAATTTTTCCTGGAAAGCTGCATCGTCTCCACTGTAAAGAGTGCGTTCGTTGGAAGAATCATATAATCCGGCGCCTTTTCCATTGGTTTCGTTCTCGCCTTCAATATCCTTCTTACAGGGGACATCTCCTCGCCACTTATTTCTTCATAAAGCACGCGTACAATGTCAGCACTAAGCGCTGAACCTATCATGATTTCGCGCTTGTCGGCTGCAGTCTGTTATCTCAATTTTAAGGGCTCGTTTTTCTTTGTTATACACAATATTAATGAGAACTAACAGACAATAATGCCAAGGAAAGTATAGGGGACGTTATTAGTAGTAAATATAATGTAAATGTGAAGAAAGAAAAAGATAGCTTGCCGCGGACAGGGACCGAACCTGCGACCTTCGAATTACGCGTCCGATGCTCTACCAATTGAGCTACAGCGGCGGCCATCCCCCCGTCCACTTTATGGGGTATATATATGTATTTAAACGTGGGAGCGTCAGTCAGTGCCGCCAGTGGCCATGACGGCGAGTGCGGAACACGCTTTTTCTGCCTGTTGGCGTCACGTAGCACGTGAACTTATTACGAGCTGGCAGCTGACCAATAATCCCTCGCGTACTACCTGAAAGCATCAAGTCTGCCAGAACGAGACCCTCGCTATGAATGAAGGAAAGAAGTGGAAATTTTGAGGGCTCGTTTTTCTTTGTTATACACAATATTAATGAGAACTAACAGACAATAATGCCAAGGAAAGTATAGGGGACGTTATTAGTAGTCAATGTAATGTAAATGTGAAGAAAGAAAAGTGGACGAAAAGATAGCTTGCCGCGGGCAGGGACCGAACCTGCGATCTTCGAATTACGCGTCCGATGCTCTACCAACTGAGCTACCGTTTAAATGCACATATATACCCCATAAAGTGGACGGGGGGGGGGGGGGGGGGGATGGCCGCCGCGGTAGCTCAGTTGGTAGAGCATCGGACGCGTAATTCGAAGGTCGCAGGTTCGGTCCCTGCCCGCGGCAAGATATCTTTTTTTTTCGTCCCCTTTCCTTGGCATTATTGTCTGTTAGTTCTCATTAATATTGTGTTCTGGCATACGCAGGCACGTAGCCAGGATTTTTTTTCGGGGAGGGGGGGGGGGCGAGGCCTAATTATTCGAAAGAAAGTCTTTTCATGGTAAAAAGAAAAAAAGTTGCCCGGGAATATAAAAGGCTGGACGAATTTCGGGGAGGGACCCCCCCCCCCCTTGCCTACGTGCCTGGGCATACGTGCACCAAAAGACAAGCTACGCCAAGAGAGAATAACGCGCTCGTTGTTTTTGTTGTATTTTCAGAGGCTGTTAGGGGCCCTTTATAAAAACAGGGCGTGCAAACACGGACAAAGGAGAGTAGTGAAGACACCAGAAAAGCCGCTCACAACTGAAAAATCACACAGCGGCGGAACCATGGGGGGAACCGAAGGTAGACACAAATATTTATCTGTGCATTCCCACGTAAGAGGCCATACCTATCAATCAAGTGCGAGTAGTGGTGTACGTGAGAGATAGCTGTTCCCTCTCTCGACTTTTCTCTTATGTCCGTGTTTCCACGTTATGTCTTCTTAACATGAATACCTACCCACTAGCTCAGCTAATTCTAAGTTTGCCATTCTCTTTACTTATGAATTTATTTATTGATTTACTCGAGTAAGAATGAAAGGAAAAAGTGTACTAACGTACCGAGATATATACATTACTTATTTATTTTATTTATTTATGCACAGTGTACTAGGTTCAAGACTCCAAGAATATGCTATCCAGCGAGTTGGGTCGTTGCCCTTTAAAGCTGAAGGATGCGGCAGCGTTAAGGTCAGGCAATATTCGTGATATTCCTGGAGAAGAAAAAATTCGGCAGATCCCACGTACCGTGGGAATCGATGTCATGCGAAGCATGCGCGGGAAAGTGACTGTGGTGTAATTTTTCACATTGAGCAAAGCGTGACGGAATGACGCTAGAGAAACGTGCAACTGGCATACACACACATATATGTTGAAGAGTCGCACGTGTTACATAACCAGTTGTTTACAGTTGCGCAACGATGCCAGCAGCAACATGGGTGTTACCAACACCAGACACGGGAAGCTGATATGTAGTGCTTATATTCTTCAATATTTGATAGCACGGATTCGAACAGGACAAAGAAGGAACACAGATGCACAGGACAGGCGCTACGCGCAACTAAGCTTTCTAGAAAAATTTCTATAGACATTACACAGCCGAGTGGCACGCGCAGGCGCACTGCACGTATACGTTACACTCACAGTTGCAGTTGTTACAGTTGCGTTTCAGTTGTTATGCTTATACTTGTCCGTTATGACGGACAACGCGCGCTCGTTTCGCGAACTCGTGTGGATGTGTGGTAGGGGTTTTTAACAGTTCTTGAACGAGGTCATTATCACCGTGTCACACACTTCGGTGAGGCCCCCGCCGATCTAACAACGGCGTTGCGGCAGACTCGCAAGCTTCCACTTCACGCTTAGGCCTGCGACGCCTGAAAGGCCTCGAAGTGGTACATATCGAATTTGTAATGGTCGGTCGACCCGTGCGGGGTTGCACGTGTAGTGGTGTGCAGGATGACCGACGGACTCATTGAGCGGACACGGACATTTGATACGAAACAAATAAACATTTAATTATGACAAGGGCAACGGTAAGCGGTACAATGGGAACTAAGAGGAGACAAAAAATATGCACGATAAAAAGAACAACTACAGAGCAAGCTACGTACTAAATGAACAACAACAGGTACACATTAGAGGCAACGCGGGATGTTAATAAAGTGATTACAGACATGATTGTGGCTAACAGAAATTCAAGGACAAATTATGAGAAAGGTAACGCGCTCCCGCTTCGGAGCTTTTATGCGACGCAGCGCACCGTGATACAATATTTTAAAGCTGGTTAAAATACAAGAAAAACGAAAAAAAAAAACACAATAAAAAGTTCCGTACGGACCATTCCAGCACGTGGTACTCGTAGGGGAGGTGACGTGGTGCCGCCGATGGACTCGCAGCTTCGGTAGACGACGAGGGCGCCCGGTGTTGCAGCCGACTCGATTCGTTGCGCGGGACACTCCGCGCTCGCCGCCGACGCGAGACTCGCGACACCGATGACCGCGCTCTTCGCTGGTTCAACGTCAACTGCCGTAAGCAGTCAAATTCTATCTTGCTGTTGATGCGTGACAGCAGGCTCGCGGGGCTACGTCCGAGATAATTGATGTTGCTGTCCCCGGATGTCTTCACCCATTTCCTCTCCTCCGCGAGCCGGAGACCGCCGCGCCGGTCGTCAAAACTAATGGTGAACAGACCACGGCTTTCTCCTCGATTCGAAACGGCTCCGGGAAGCGAGAGGTGTTTGCCTGTCACCGCACCTCTTTTCTCCGAACCGAGCGTCGCCGTGTTCGACCTTCGCCTCCGGGGCCTGGCGCCTGTTAGGCCGCGGCCGACACCACGGCGCCCTTCCCAAGGCACGAAGGGACGGGCGAGCGAGAATTCCAGACGTTTGTGACACACCGTGATCAGTGAAGACCAGCGGCTGGACAAGACTTGTTATCGAATCTGTTCGTGATAACGGCTACGAGGGGTCTATGCGTGTAATGAAGTGCAAGGTATAGTACAGCTGGTGAAAATCGTGGATGCCTTACGAAGAAATGATCGATGATGCCTCCTGTCCATGATCGATGATGGTCGATCGATGATGCCTCGATGATGCCTCCGTTGCCACCTGGCAACGAGGTCTTGTGATGCCCTGTTCACATCCAAGCCGTCTTTCATGCAGTGTAAGAAGCAGGCGTTGTTGGCTTTTGATAAATCATTGTTCAAGTCACCGGCAATCATGAGGGGGCATGGTCCCTTCGGCAGAGTTATTGTAGGAAGCACTGACCCCGATTTTTGCTCAATCCACGTGGTCCACGTTGCGGACCACGTGAACGAGTGGATGGTAGTCGAGCGTCTTCCAGGGCTGTTTCGTCTTCAGCTCCCTCAATTTATTTGCGTCCGCCGAGGTGGTGTAGCGGTTACAGTGCTCGTTTGATGAGCCGAAGGTTGCGGGTTTGATCCCGGCCGCTACAGTTGCATTTCGATGGAGGCGAAATGATAAAGGCCCGTGTGCTGTGCGATGTCAGTGCATGTTAAAGAACACTGGTAAAACACTGGTTAAAGCTGGTTATCACTTTATTCGCGTGTCAATGTGTATGATGTGTATGTTCGCGGTTACTGTGTTGATTGAGACTGTATCACCTGTGGCTCACACGCGCATAACATGAACTCTGGTATGCGGGTATGTGCCACACGTGACTGAGAGAAAGGGTTTCATGACGTACGTGACAGGTGCTTTGCGTTATTCATGTCATGACCAGTGAGTCGTGTTGTTCATACACTGATCCCCTGCTATGCCAATTTTGGTATATTACAACCTATGAAGAGGACCAGGACGGCGCCCAGACGTAGGCGGCTAGATAGATAGATAGATAGATAGATAGATAGATAGATAGATAGATAGATAGATAGATAGATAGATAGATAGATAGATAGATAGATAGATAGATAGATAGATAGATAGATAGATAGATAGATAGATAGATAGATAGATAGTAGATAGATAGATAGATAGATAGATAGATAGATAGATAGATAGATAGATAGATAGATAGATAGATAGATAGATAGATAGATAGATAGATAGATAGATAGATAGATAGATAGATAGATAGATAGATAGATAGATAGATAGATAGGAGCGGCCAAGTGCCTGAGGTTCGCTAAATGCTTCGCATTTATAAGATACTACAACTTCTGGGGAGCTATTCTCGATGCGTTCATCCAAAGTAAATGTCCACAGTCATTTCGGCAGAGCGCATTCAGTGATTCCAAAAAGCGGTGAGCCGTGATGTCACCTCTCTCTTGACCACGTCGCCGCACCGAACCCGCCAGCACATTCCTAGCGTAAGAAGAGAGTGGACGAAATGCACAGAAACAGGAACTTTTCAAGTCTAAATTTGCATATGAATGTGTTCCAGATGTTTGAGAACGATGCAGGGTTGCGTACCGACCTTAGAGCTGCGTTAGACGAGCGGCCGCATTAAACCTAAATCGATGGCTAACACGATCAAGACATGTGCACCGAAAATCGGATCTCTGAGGACTGCGTTCGTTGCATTGTAGCGCACTCCGTCCCTATATCATTTGTGTCGAGAGTGTTTGAAAGCTTCGTGATGTCATGATGGCGCTGCAGAACAAGAACCGGAAACATGGGGCGTGCTTCTCGCCGAGCTCCCGCTATTCAGCGGCCGCTGAAATGGACAGCTGATTACATGGACACATCGAGAAGAGCTCCTCCGGCGAAGTGCTGTATTTTATTTCCAGATTCCCCATTCGATTTAAAAGAAAAGACTAATGGCTCATTCACACTGGGGAATCCGCCGGCCACAGCGACCGGAATTCGCGCGCCGCCGAAATTCAACATTGTTCACACTATTTAGCAACCGCCGAAATTTGGGCGCCTAGATGTCATCGTTGCTTCCCGCGAAGGAACGCTGGCATCGACGCGCTCTGCGCTGTGTTCGCGTTTCGTTATGGCGAAGCGCATAAACAGGAGCAGGGTCGTCGAACTGCTGAGCCTGCTGGAAAGCAACTTTCTGGCGATGTCTGACGAGGAGAAACATGCATTCGCCGAACAAGCAACGACGCAAGCTGTTGTGGTTGGTTCGTCCTGATTTGCAAGACGCGAGAAGCTTGGTCGAGCCGAGATAATGCTACCCGTTTTGCGAGATCGCGATGGTGTATTGCAAAGATGTTAATCGCGACAACACTTGGCAGTTGTCGAGAACTACAGGATGATTACGAAAGACTTCACTGTCGCTACGGGCTTCGACGACTGCGATATCACAAGCACGCCGCCATTTTTCGAATGTTCGACTCGCGTTCGATTAGTTCGCGGTGAGAGGGAATCCGGCGGCAGCTGCCGCAAAAATCGGTCCAGGACCGATCGGCGCGAAAGGGGCTTTTCCGGCGGATCTCGCTGCCGCCGAAGCGGATTCCGCGCGCTTTCGCCGCCGAATGTCTCAGTGTGAACGCGCCATAAAGGCGGCGTGCCGCAATTCTTGCGCGGCGGCGGCGGCGGCGGCGTGATCTCTCTTGGGACTTCGGCGGCGGCGCGAGCGGCGTGACTAAAAACAGGCGGCGGCGGCGCACAGCTGCCGGTGCTCGAAACTGCTCTGCAAGAAGACCCTATACAGGCTTCATGTCGGGAAGGAACCACATTAACATATGTAATGTAGTGTGGTAGAACTTTAAATAACAACCAGGCGTCACACAACGCGAATTCTGTAACCAGGCGTCACACAATGCGAATTATGCAACGAGTGGGTTGTTGAATGCTTCCAACGCATTACGAAGGGCTCTGCCATAATTCTTCATCGTCATCAGCCACAATATCAACAAAGTGCACAACTTTAATCAGATTAATCTGGGTACCAGGCCACAAAGGGATAAAAATGAATGAAATGGCGGACACTCTGGCGAAAGCCGGTCTCAGTGGTCCCATATTATCAATTATTCCCACATCAGCACTCATAATTCGTGACAGATTTAGAAGGCGTGCCATAATTTAAGACTCCGATAAAACATTAATCACTCACCTAAACGAATATCGACATCTCCTGTTCCCTTGCCGTAGGAGTTTCTGTTCAACAAGAAAAGATGAAGTTATTTTTACTCAATTACGATGTCGAGTTCCAAAACTAAACTTTTAGATGCATAGATTCTGGCTCCTTCCCCTCTTTGCTCGTTTTGCAACAAGGACGAAACGGTTGAAGATTATTTCTTATCATGTAACCGCTTCAATTTGCTGGGGAAAAAACATTCTCAAAGCAGCGTTTAATCGAATTAGATTGGATTTCATTGCTTCTAATATTCTATCCTCGGGAGCCTCCTGATTTGGTCATTGTCACCGGGGTGTCTGTTCCGTTGTACAAAAATTATTAACTGAATCAGGGCGGTTTTGATTCTGAATTTTTAAATTATATAGCATTAATAATATATTCTAACTATTCTATAATTCATTTTCATATGTGACCACTTTTACCTATAAATTATTCGTTTCTTGACCAATCCCCCAGAGTGGGTGTGAGCCATTCATAAAGGTCATCATCATCATCATAATGCCTTACAGGTGTTTAGCGGGTACCACAGTTCTCCGCAGAATGACTCGAAATTGCATAGTGGCTGCTTCCCTATACTTTACAAAGATTGTGATGATTTATAGCGTGGTGGATTCCTCGCAAGTACACTTCTATTGGTTGCCAAGGAAGCCCATAAGGCTCCCATGATCCATTTTTCCCGTGTCTCAATAAAGTTAATTCCCTCTCAATCTGTCTTTCTCACGTTAACGTATGTTATAAAGCGTGGTGGGAGAGTGAAATAACGACCGGGCGCCACACAATGCGAATTACGTAGCTAGTGGGTCCTTTAAAGCTTCCAACCCATTACAAAAGGCTCAGCCATAATTCTTCATCGTTATCAGCTGTCGCATCAACAAAGTGCACATGACGGCTTACAGATGGTACCTCGCTTCTCCGCAGAATGAGGAATAATGTCGGGGTGGGTGCTTCCCAACTACACAAAAATTATGATTTGTGGCGTAGTGGGTACGTTGATGTACTTGTATTAGTAGCCACAAGAGAGTTCACAACAGACTCTAGAAATGCCGCTCTTCCAGCTTTCGCTGTGACTGTGCTGCGCTTTCGCGCAGGCCTGGCGTATTTTAGTGCCGCTTTTAAACTTTCTTTTAAGGGGACCATTCTGTATCTTCTCTCAGCCTAGGATTGATGAAAAGTAGTATCGATTTATTGGCGGGGTCGTCCGAGAAAAACTCGGAAGTCATCCTGATTCTCTCAACAAAGTGGCAGAAATCTGACTATCGGAGAGCTAGAGCCATCGATCGAGGAGACCAGCCGTTCCACTAGCCAGTAATCAGTCAGATTCACTTTGGTACTGGTTGTGAAGTTGCACTGTCCCGCGTAGTTGTCGAGTTCCAAATCCAGTAGGAGGGCGCATCGTACGTCATGCGGCGGTAGATATGACGTGAACACTTCCTGTAGCGTCGTTTCGTTCAAGAGCAACAACACGTAGGCGTAGCCCCCTAACGTCGATATCCGCACTGCGATGCAGGACCCCGTCAGCGAAGGGTTCAGACGGCACGGGCTCGAACTGCACATTTCCTGGGCACTGGCGAAACCGGGATGGTCACCGGAACTCGACAGTGCGTCTAACGTGGGAAGCTGTCCGTATCCGTTCGACTGCTGCTGCGCTTCAAATATCCACGGCGCCACGCTCAAGGTGATACACATCTTTCTCGCGTTGGCGCTGTAACTCGGGAGGCTTGTAAGATCGCTCACCATTCTGTTCGAAACATTCCTGCAGATGCTACTGTAATCGGGAGAAGGCTGCGGCATCGTCTTGTGCGTCTCCAAAAACACGTAGTCCACGATGTCGATGACGGAGCGCACAATAGAGCTGTCAACTCCCGCCGGCAGGATGACGGCGAGAATACCCTGGAAACTGTTCAGGTCGAAGATTCCGCGCAGGCCGGCGAAAATGACGTGTAGCGTCTCGTGGTCGCCCAAGCTTCCCGGGAGCCGGCAACCGGGCTCGGCCTCGAGCCAGTGTATGGCCAAGCCGTCAATGTTGTGCGACTCGACCAGCCGCATGGCGTCCTTCACGAAGCGAGCCATCGCATTGGCGTCCCTGGCCAGCAAAGAGAACTGCGGATTATCCTCGACGTATCCGCCAACTACCAGCAGGACTTTGACACTTGCTGCGCCAGCGTTTTTCAGCATGTCCTTAAGATTAACGAGTCCATAAACTATGTCGAACGTGGGTGTCCTGCTCATCAGGCTACCATCGACGAGCCTGAATGACCAGTAGACGATGTACCGACACGCGACAAAAGGTAGGT
This sequence comes from Rhipicephalus sanguineus, assembly GCF_013339695.2. NCBI lineage: Eukaryota > Metazoa > Arthropoda > Arachnida > Ixodida > Ixodidae > Rhipicephalus > Rhipicephalus sanguineus. Next base: position 27,552,608 of record NC_051184.2, read on the forward strand.
TATCCGGTAAAAAACTGCCGAAGGATGAACTGACGAATCTCGAAGTGTTGTAGAGGCAAAACAGGTCGAGACCTGTGACGTCTGCCCCACGAATGGAATTCCGTGGCATCACTTGGCTAATGTCGTCGCTGATTATTCGTTGTCGGTGACAAGCGGTGGGAAAACCCTCCCAGGTGTCAACAGTCGTGAGGGTCGGCCACGTTGGTAGTGTAAACGAGGATGCAGGCCCTCTGGTGACCGAGGTCTCGGCAGTGGCTTCTCTCGCATCTCGAATCGGCGTCAGCAGGTAAGAGAGGATGACCATCACGAAGGGCAGTAGCAGCGTCGCCGATGCGACGACGCAGAACACCCAGATCTGCTCGAAAGTAAGCCTACCGGCGACGACCCATTCTGCCGGCGACGCTTGTCGCTCCTCCGTCTCCTCCGGAACCGACATCACCTCTGACACCTGCGGCGTTGGCGAGTCCGATGGCGGCGACTTGTGCCTCGCCGGGATGTACGATGCCGTCTTGGTCTTCTCGGGAGACGACGTGGTTTCGCGCCCCACCAAATCGCGAGGTGGCTCAAGTCTTGAGCTTGGCAACAGTAAGGGCGGCGAGTCGAAGAGGATCATTTCCACAGGAGGGATGTCCGAGAAGTCATCTATCCGCGGCGGAGGTGCCAGCGACCGGGGCTTGGAGAAGACAGCGATCTTCCGTGGCGGGCTTTGCCGTAGTCTCCGAGCTGGCGTGGACGCTAACTGATGGAGTCGCCTCGGTGATCGCCCGTGCGAGCGATACTTGACGTCGGTTGTAGTGCTGGGCGTTCTCATATGGTCCCGGGACGCTTCGGAGTTGTCGCCGCTGACGTCATACTTGCTGCGCCTGCGGGTCTTCCGTGGAAAAGCAGCCCGCCCGGTGTCCTCTTTCTCCACGTAAGGCACTCGAGGCGTTTCTTTTCGCGGAAGTGACGCGCTCGCCGATTCCGTTATTGTGACGCCGTCATCGGAACTCTCTACAGCGTTGGCAAGGGCCCTCGAACCGAAGCTGTGGCGGCGGTTGTGGCCGTTACGGTCGGCGTTGGGGCTACCGGAACGCGCCCAGTACGCCTTCCGCGGTTTGCCAGTGGTGGTCTTCAGGTAGCTTCCGTCCTCTGGCGTTGAGGCGAGGGTGCTGAGTTTGCGCAGCCAGCTTGATCGCTTGCCCGCTCCTCTCAGCGTGGAGGGCTGCGACGGCGGACTGAAACCATCGGTGTCGTAGAACTCGGTGCTCCAAGGCGGCAGCTCCGAATCGTCGAAGTCCGACAAAGAGAACCTTGCCTGACTCATCGCGTCGAAGCGACGTATCTTCTTCTTCTGCGCGCGCTGCTTCTCGTGCCCGCGAGGAGGCAGCACTTTGTCAGCATTGGTTGAGGCTGTCCCACTGTGAAAAAGAACGATACATAGAGAGAAAATTGGGCATGTGTTACACTCTTATAGTACAAGAAGGCAAAGATCTATAGCTGCAATCTTGTAAGACAAATGAGCCGCAACAAGCTAGTACGTACGTTTTGCATCACATCGACACCTTGAACGTCTTATTCGAGCACTTATGTCTTGGTACACTCTAAAAAGTTTTCGGGAGCAACTGCGCAGTTCATCCGAAAAAGGGCGCTTTACTCCCTCGAAGGACGAACTGCAGAAGCATGCGTGCCGTGCGCAAAGTTCGGAGGGTAACTGCTTGGTCCTTCGTCAAAATGAGAGGAACGGGAGGACGAATGGCAACACTTACTCCCGCATGCCTCGAGAAGGAGAGGGAGGGACGCGGGGGTGAGGGGGTGAGCGGGTAGATCTCCTTTCACTACTGAGCATATTTTCACGTTAAGTGCATTGCGAAGTGTCAGTTCCTGGAAAATGTATATTAGTGGCCGTAACAATGCTCGTTCGTTTCTTGTAAGCAATAAGTGGATGAATAAATAACTAAAATAAAATTGTTAAGAGAGATGACAGGATGACCTTTATTGAACGGTAAAGGTAGGCCCTGTGCTGTGGGGCGCGTTGTGCATTCACATTTCTGTCTCACGACTTGCTGGTATTTGCTCATAACATAGAGCTTCCTGTAATACTTACTCTATGAAACTCTATGGTGTCTATGGCTCGTCAGTCAAAAGTAGTGCTGCGTTTGAGAACATCGCAAAGAAGGAAATTTCTTGTTTGTCTGGTGATATCACATTAATGTAAACTTTACTAAAAAAAACGTAGAGGTTCCTTTCATTTTTGTAAAAAGACCAAAAAGCAGTAGATTCCGTCGCCTTTTCACTGAATCAGCAGAAATTACAAACATCAGTAGAGCTACTGATAAATCAGCGGTCATGGCAGCGAGGACCGCATGCACGTGGATACGTGCCGTGTGGCGCGGACAGTTTGTTTCGGAGTGCTGGGAAGCCACGCGTCTAGCATACGGCCCCCGCGACCGTGGCCTTGGAACATTGAAAGCGCGCCTGACTGAAACCGCTACTGTTCTCCACTCCGAAGTGGGCCATAAAACGGGGGACACGTGCACCAGTGTCCATGGGCGCTATAGGCAGGGGGGTGCAAAAGGGGCACTTGCCCCCCTCAAGCCACACCGGCACTTGCCCCCCCCCCCCACCCCAAGCTATGCCAGCTCTTCTCTCTCTCTCTCCCCCCTCCTCCCCCAGACGCGATGTAACACGGGTTTGCACCCCCCAAGGCAAAATCCTGTTGACGCCCATGAAAAAGGGCGCTTTACTCCCTCGAAGGACGAACTGCAGAAGCATGGCAAAATCCTGTTGACGCCCATGCCAGTGTCGGTGGTTGTTTTTGTGTGCGTGTGTTTGTGGTGCAAGGAGGAGAATCCAGGCCCAGCGGACCGGGAAAACATCAGTCGCCAGCGAACCTTTTGAGCTGCGTGGACGTTTCCTATTTTGGTGTATCAGTAAATAAGTTCGTTTTGTTTTAATCACTGGCTTCGTTTCACTTTTGGGTGTTTCAGGACTAGAGCAATCGAGTCGTAGAGACACTACACCGTGTATGTGTGAGCGAATGCATGTACCGCGGCAGGCTTGAGAACTGTCCTTTGTCTTGCGCCGTTGTCGCCCAATGTCATCGAAGTGCCTCGTTACATACGGCGACAGAAATGCCGTCGTCACTTTCGACGAGCCGTGGACGGGGCGGGATTCAATGGAACATATAAAGGAGTTGGACATGTTCTCTGAAGTTGACGTCTCCACCATCGGTTTAACGGTGAGTGCTTGATCTTCATGTTGTAGCGGTTGCAGCAGCGTTTGTCATCGATTACTGCAGCGTTGGGTTACATTTTTGAGCTTCGTCCATACTCTATATATATAAAAAATCCGGCAGCGCTAAATTTTACGTTATTGCCAAATTTGGTCCCATCTAAGCCTTGATGACAACATTGTTGCACCGAATTTAGCCCTCACTTCTTTCATCATAGAAAACGTGGAAGGTATTGCTGGTTTTTTTTTTGTTGTTGTTGTTGTTGTTGCTTGTTCATCCTTGTTAGGAACTGGTTTGTTCATTTTATCTGAGTGTGGAAGATGCATGCGCACGGTGTAATTCATGTACATGTGATAGCTTTCAGTGACAATGTAGTTTGCATACCTGATGATTTTGATTGGCGGTTTGATTGGAATGGCGTGCTCGGCTTGATGCGCTGTAAAAACGAGCGGTTGGTGCAATAAAGATGTCAGTTGTAAGTTCAGCGCTCGTACAGTGTATTGTGTTCCTGCGTCCTCGTCCTTTTTTGCGCTGTTTTTCCCCAGCTAAGCATGTACCAACTCGCCCAAATCGAAGTCTTGCTCGTAGTCAGTTTCTTTATAAAACAGGCCTCTCAAATGGATAAGCCTCTTTGCTCAGTTGCTAGTTGCAACTTCAATGGATAAGCCCCGCCACGGTGGTATAGTGGTTATGGATGGCACTCAACTGCTGACCCTGTCATTCGATCTCGCGACCTTCGGGTCGCGGGATAGAATCTCGACTGCAGCGGCTGCATTTTCGATGGAGGCGAAAATGTTTGAGGCCCGTGCACTTAGATTTAGGTGCACGTTAAACCCCAGGTGGTCGAAATTTCCGGAGCCCTCCACTACGGTGTCTCTCATAATCATATCGTGGTTTTGGGACGTTAAACCCCAGATATTATTATTGGGTCATTCCATGCCAAGTATCCCAGACGTGGCGCTCGCACATCGCAGATTTTGCTGATAAAATTTGTGCCTTTTTCCTGTGCCACATAGAGTATTGTGGCAAAACATTTTTGCTCGATAAAAATTTTGACGATCATGGCGCCCCCTCGAAGTTCGCTTGTATTTGTTAAACCGCGCCTAATAGAAAAATGTATATAAAATCTATTTTTCTGTGTTCAGCTTTGAAACCACGCTGGCGCTATCGCAGAGGTTCTGTTTAGATGTCCTATTCACTAATTCCGAAATTTTTGTGTTTCACTACCAGCTAAGTATCTTCAAAAACTACAAAACTCTTCAATGTTCGTGATTTTTTCTTGTGCTATCTCGAACTCCCTCTAACCAATCTTAATAGTAGTATGATTTTCAGGAAAGTGTGTTATAGTACAAAAATGTTAGGGGCTAAAAGAGACTTCAAATCTTCCCGAAAAAAATTGTGAACTTATGCGATTTGTCGCATGTTTGACCGTATTTTTCATACTGATGCGGTCCAAGTAAAAATACTCGTCATGCGGCGTTTGATAGAAGACTTGTCGTTAAGTAATGAAGAAAGTCTAATGAAATCATTTTTTGTTTTAAGGAAGAAAATAATTTTTGAATTTGGCGCTCCATAAGTGCCCGGCATTCTTTTTGTTACCACTTCGCCGCAAAGCACGTGGTCGCCCTTGCAGCTAAAACTCGTCACAGTCAGCGGCAAGATGCGACATGTACGTCAGTGGCTCGTGAGTGCTCGAAAGTCTTGTCGCGTTGATCTCAGGGCGACGAGTAATCAATTCGCGTTACAATGTGAGCTTGCTTGGCGGGCCCAATGGGAAGTATGGACGCCCGAGAGCAGCCTATGGCGTCGTTGGCACAATGTGCTAGAGGCCGTCTGCACAACTAGCATACACATACTGAAAGAAATAATGCACATTGTATACACGTTTTTTCGGGGTATACGTGTTGTGCAGACGGCCTCTAGCACATTGTGCCAACGACGCCATATAGGCTGCTCTCGGGCGTCCATACTTCTCATTGGGCCCGCCAAGCTCACATTGTAACGCGAATTGATTACTCGTCGCCCTGAGATCAACGCGACAAGACTTTCGAGCACTCACGAGCCACTGATATACATCTCGCATCTTGCCGCTGCCTGTGACGAGTGTCAGCTGGAAGGGCGACCACGTGCTTTGCGGCGAAGTGGCAACAAAATAAAATGCAGGCCGCGTTCGGAGGGCCAAATTCAAAAATTATTTTCTTCCTTAAAACAAAAAAAATTATTTCATTAGACTTTCCTCATTACTTAACGACGAAGTCTTCTATCAAACGCCGCATGACGAGGATTTTTACTTGGACCGCATCAGTATGAAAAATACGGTCAAACATGCGACAAATCGCTTATTTTCTCTAACTTCACAATTTTTTTCGGGAATATTTGAAGTCTATTTTACCCCTAAAAATTTATTCAATCATCAATTATTCAATCATCTTTTGCAATTTACAGCCATCTGTAAGGTCACATAGTTCTAAAATGTTTTTTGTGCGAGGTGTTGGCAAAATTAAGGCCACCAAGACCAGAGACGGCATGGTCTTCTCGCACTCTGTTTACTTGCAAGTCATTGCTGTAGTCATGCTAGCATGCTGTGCATGCTCGGCTCTTTTATGCCTCCAATGGAATCGCTTACAATAATGTTTTCGTCGATAATGCAGCTCTTAACTCCACAATTCTGTCGATTGATGAGATCATGGCCGAGTGTGCCAATGCGTGCAGTGGTGGTGAAGTTTGGGAGAAAGCGCTGTGTTTTTGGTCTTTCACTGTTGCGAGACATGCGGCCATTTACAAGCCACACCAACCTGGCACTATGCCGAAAATGCTGAGCAAGTGAGCTGAGAACGTCATTGCTCGTTGCATTACCGCCGGTGCATCCAGCGATAATCTTGTTTATGGATGTGAAAGGATCACGACGGAAGGTCGCTTCAAGATACCGTTTTAGGTGCTGGCCACCCAAAGACACTGGGTTTATTCGGAAAAAATGTACACTCAAGTTATCATGGTAGGAGCCACGTGGCACAATGGGTATCTAATTAGGGCAGGAAAGTAAGTCTCTCAAGTCGATAATTCATTCTAACAGCTCAACTCCCACCTACCACAACGAATTTGCTCGCATTGTGCTGATCAGATGGAAAAAAGGTACAGGAGCCAACGCTGCACATTTTTTTTTTCATCAATAACCACTGAGATATGATTGTCGATTTCACTACGACTCTCACTTTTACTTTTTTCCCCATTTCCTGGCTCCTACATTCTTTTTGCACATGGCCTTGAAAAATGTATCAGCAGGGTTCTACTTTATAAAGTATGCTAGCATGACGTGCTGCCTGCAAACAGCAAATACCCCTGTTTTTTTTTTTTCAGAACCAGTTAATTGGCTTCCGTGTAAACGAGACCAGTCTCTAACCTGTGGATAAACCTGTAGCCTTACTGCAAGTGCTTTGACTTAAGAATGTTCTTACCAGTGTCGAACCATGTTTTGCAAATAAGTTGCAATTTCATTTATTTGTCAGTGTGTCGTAAAGCATTAGGTTTTATCTGTTGCTACATGAAGCAGCTGCTGTAATAATGAAGCAACAAGCCTTGTGTTAAAATGTGCCTTTTGTTTTGTAGGACCCCACCAAGACGCATCATGTGCCGACAGTGACATACAATGGAAGCTTGTTGACTTCAAGGGAATTTATTGTGCGCCTGGAGGGCCTTGCTATTAAGGAGACTAGCCTTTTGGCAGCCATTGCCACACAAATCGCGCTATACTGGGCGCTGAACATTGTTTTCAGCAAGAAAGCTCAGCGGACCTTCGATCTCCTGTGTCAAGTTCTGAAAGTTCAGAGCGTCTTGCGGCCGACGTCACTCGTCCGTGTGGCTCTAACCATCTTGAGCCAGTGAACAGCCAGACTGATTTCAATAAAGTATTTTTCTCACAAATAGATCTGGATTTCTGCCCTCTCCTGGAGCATTTGTGTCAGACTTGGCGCAACCCGATGAAAATCATGTTCCTCAAAACTTTTTTTCATTTGCCGATGGGAGAGCTGGACTGCTGGTTTCTTGAGGAGCACTCAATACAAGCAAACGTTACTCCATCGAGAGGCATTGAGGATGATTAACTGCATGCTGCTCCGATGAGGAATGTTGTGAAAGAGTAACTGTCGCTCCCATGAGGGTATTGAGAGATAATGTCCATTTCTCCCTGCGGGACTAATGGGAAAGAGTAATTGTTACTCCATTTAGGTGTCCAGAAAGAGCAAGCATTGCTCCCGTGGGAGTATTGACAGAGAGCATCCATTCCTCCTTGTAAAGAGAAACCGTCGCTCCCCTGGGAGTATTGAAAAAGACTATCTCTTCCTCCCTCGGGAGTATTTGTAAGGAGCAAGTGTCACTCCCATAGGAGTATTGACCAAGAACATCCGTTCCTCCCTTTAGGAGTTTAGGAAAGGAGCAACGGCTGCTCTTTAGAGGAGTAATTGAAAAGAGTAACTGTCGCTCCCTTGGGGGTATTGAAGAAGACTATCTGTTCCTCCCTTCAGGAGTATTGGGAAAGAGTAACCGTCCCTCCCGTGGGAGTATCGAAAAAGACTATCCGTTCCTCCTTTGAGGAGTATCGAGAAAGAGTAACCGTTGCTCCCGTGGGAGTTTTCACAAAGAGCATCCGTTGCTCCAGTCAGTTACTCCCTGAAGGAGCAAGTTCTACGGGGAGTAACGGTTCGTCCCGTCGCAGTTACCCCAAAAAAGGAGTAATGGGTGTGGCAGGTTAGTTACTCCCCTAAAGGAGTAACCTCGACCCCCCATTTCCTCCTTTACTTTTTAGAGTGTATGTCTTTCTTCAAATGTGTGCAGACCATAGGCGTGCGCACAGGGGGGGGGGGGGGGCAGGGGGGGGGCGCCCTTCCCCCTAGTCACCTAAGAGGGGGGGGGGGGCAGGGGGGGGGCGCCCTTCCCCCTAGTCACCTAAGAGGGGGGGGGCGCAAAATCTGCCCCGTACATTGACCCTTCTAGTCACCAAAAAGGGGGCGGGGGTGCGCAAAATCTGCCCCATACATTGACTTAGTAGGATGGGGGGCCGCTGCGACGAACCTTTGCCCCCCCCCCCCCCCTAATGGGGAACCCTGCGCACGCCTATGGTGCAGACTTTAGCAAAGTATCCACTGCGCTCACATTACATGTGAGCGCCCGCTTCGATTGCGGGTGAGCTTCGCTTGCCCGTGAGAACGACGCTCAGAGGGCGAACGAGATAAGGAATGTGTAACTATCAAAAGTAAAAGATGTTGCCAACGAGGTCCACATTATGCAGGTCTGAGCAAATATGCTTTGAATTTGTATCGTGATGCGATACAAGATACCAGGGCAATTAGAACTGTTTAATACGTACACAGATGCAAGATACTACCGCAGTTATAGTATCCGATACTTTTTTTTTTATTGCGACATAGACTCGACCTTAAAGGGCCCCTAAACCACCTCCGATAATTTTTTTTAACATTGCAAGTAAACGCGCGCATCGTGTTCAGAATGCCGGCACGATCAACAATGCCAAACGCGGCAGCGCTACGAGCTGCGGGCGTCCCACAAATGTCGCGAAACGTCTCTTCATCTCGGAAGCTTTGCTTCTGGCAATACCGGTTGTCCTGATCCCAACAAAACCCTACGAAAACGGCAGAGCTAGAGCAGTACGAGAAAATGTAAAAGACGGATTAGGCTACAACGGCGGTCGTCCTCCCGTGCACTTTATCGAGTATTGCTGCGCGTGTCACGCACGGGACCGGCCTCCCTATTCTGCACATTGTCAAATTCGTCCATGTTGTCCAATTCCGCCATTGGTCAAGTCCTATTAGCCCGGAGGGCTGATACGGCATCTCCGATTGGTTTAAAATGCCGCCATTGCGAAATTTGACAAGATGGCGGAATTTGACAGCGTCCAGGATAGCACCCCGCCTTGATTGGCGGTACATGGGAGAGGTCTTTGCTCTGCAGTGGGCGTAGTCAGGCTGATGACGATGATGATGCTGTGCATGTAAGCCTGGGACGTGTTATCTCGCACTGCTAGCAGCCATGGCGGTGAGTGTGGAATACTCTTTTTAATTGCGAAGCATTTCTTAGCGAACCCCAGGCACTTTGAGCGTTTCTATCTACGTATCTATCTATATCTAGCCGCACGTCGGGGTGCTCTCGTAATCGCCTCCTCGGCTTCGTGTAGACCAAAATTGTCATGGGAGGGTAAGAGGATTTGACGAATATGACTGTATGGTCATGACATGAATAACGCGAAAATCCTGTCGCGTGCGACGTCAAACCCTTTCCTCCAGACACGTGTGACGCATACCCGTCTACCACGGGCCACGGTATAAGCGGGTATGAGCCACAGGCGATTGACAGTTTCTATCTTCTCAGCAACGGCGAGAACAGATACGTAATTATAGAGACCCTAGTGTTTCTTAGGTTGAGCTGAAAATGCGACGCCATGCACGAAAAAGCCATCTGCCGACGATATGGTGCTGCCTACTGGCAGTGTCCCTGGGTTCTGCACAAGGTAAAATGAAATCTGTTCAAACAAACCTCCACTGCATTTGTCATGTCAGGACGGAAATGGTACGAGAACAGCATCACGGGTGGCCGCCGATGATACCAGGACTCATGTAGTACGGCCGGCTGAAGACTATCGTCTTTCGACGACATTTGCAGCGAAGCACGCAGATGCGCGCGCGGTCACTTTTTCACGCAGCTTCCGTTACCTATCCAGGGCCCCGTTTCTTTGTCCTAGGCTCCGAATTGTGAGGCGTGCTACCGCCGTTCTTTTTTTTTAAATTCAGATATCTATCGTGGGAACGATGTTTTTTCTTTCTTTCTTTTAACGACTAGCGCCTCCGTGTGGGACGATGACCAGCGCGCACCTCGGCGGGGTACCGCGCTCGCCGCGCTGTCCACCGGATCCACGGGTGGTCACCCCGGATCACCCCCGGATCCCCCGGACAAACTTCGAGATAGACCGCGTACATAGCGTCTCGTATAAGGTGATTAATGAATAGGCTATAGGACGGCGTCGTTTAATGTATTTTAAGAATGTTTCAGATGACGGGGAGTTTTGGGCAAACGAGCGCAACGTCGCGCCGCGCTCTGAGATGTCGAGACACGATGACCAGCAGCGCTGCTTCGTTGCTGGTCATCCCCCGCTGGGAATGCGTCGACGGCGCTGACTGCGAAATGAGCTCAGCAGCTCGCGATTCCATCTTCGGAATCGGCGGCCGTCGTCCAGACACACTCGGACGTGCTGTCCACTTCAGAAATGTACGTGTCTGCAGATGGTCTTCGCCGCTGTATGGGCATCACTCTGCGTGCATCGAAATGTGAATACCTCCGAAACGACGCTGTAGCTCGGTGATATAAATGTTGCCGCACTTTAGTGGCAGTGAAAAGAGTTGTAACGACCTCAGTGCGCTCGGGAAACAAAAGAAAGAAATATATGCTGTGGTGGAAGTGCTGCTCCGGTTGCTCCAAAGGAGAAATGCTGCTCCACGCTTATCCAAAGCGTGATATTTGTTAGTAACTGCTCCGAAATGGCGCTGAGTAACTGAAAACTATGAACTTTAACTGTGTGACCATCCAGGGAGCCTAAACAAAACCAAAAACAAGCTGTATACTATCATCCTATAGTGCGCTAGTATGCATGCAGCTTGCATACTGGCTGCGTACTTATAGCACATTGACAATGCCACAAGTATGGCACTATATATATATATATATATATATATATATATATATATATATATATATATATATATATATATATATATATATATATATATATGATTTAGCTGTATATTAGCACCTTACAAGCAGACTGTTTTGGTGGTGACAGTTGTGTGTGAGATTAGTTTTATATCACACTGATTACCCACTTCTACTGTGACGACTTTGATATGTGACTGATTACATTTACCACTATGAATAGTTGCTGATTATATGATTAAACGCCAAACGCGTGGATGCGTTCCGCTTTTTGATAAGTGTTTCATTGACCGTAGGCACCTTGACGAAACTGCTCATTTAATCATAGTATCAGCAGCTATTCATAAGCTTGGTAAAGATTGTGTTAGTACCCCGCCACTATCTTTGACGAACAAAGAGCTTGTTTTGCTCGACGGTACTGTACCTGCGCATTCGTGAGTATTGGTTCTTCAATGTATAAATATGTGTGATCCGGATTCGAAAAATGGGCAGATCCCACGCCATGTGGGAATCGGTTTCATGCGAAGCAGTCAGCGAGTACTTTTATGCTGTATTTTATGGCTTTGAGTCAAGCGTTACGCGGTGGATCGACGCGTTTTTGTAAGTGTAAGTAGTTGTGTACATATCGTGGGCTTACCAGGCACGCCGACAACACTGGCGTTTAAAGGGTAACTTATGGCGTGACGTAACGTCAGCACTCACGTTAGAGCACATACGTCGCTATTATAGAAACGAAGTGCATTTTGTGCTGCATATCATATACGTAAATTTCCTTAATGTATTCCTCCGGGGTCGAGCAACGCTTTGATATAGCTGAATCATAGGAATACAAACGTAATGTTTATTGGGCTGTTGTAAAAGCGGAGTCAGCACTGAAACGACAACTGACGTTAACCCGACGTGACGCCTGTATTGTAGGAGTACATATATAGTGTTTATTGCTTTCATATAAAATTAGATAGCCAGCACCGCCAGCACCACAAATTCACAACCATAATTGACGTTGCACCGACATTGCGCCTGCATAGGCTGCTTTGACAAGCCAGTTTCTAGACCTCGCGTGTCGCTGTGGTAGAATACCTGACTGCCACGCAGAATGCTTGGGTTAGATTCCTGGTGGGATCCTGATTTTTACAGCGAAAGCTGTTATGAGATCACAACAAAGGCCATTTTTGGCGCCGTAGTTGTCCGCCGCCGCCGCCGGTGTCCGTAACCGCTATCGCGCGAAATAAAAAAAAACTAATAAAATTCCAGGGTGGAACAGGATTCGAACCTGGGCCCTCTGGATAGCAGCCCAGTATTCTACCTCAGAGCCATGCCGGTGCTTGAAACCGCTTTGCAAACACACCCCATACAGGCTTCATGTCGGGAGGGAACCACATAACCGTATGTAATGTACACTCTAAGAAAAAAAAGAGTATGCGTGACTCTTTTCGGAGAGTTCTGACTTGCCACGTATAGGACTCTCTTTATAGTCACGATGACTCTCTTGGTGGGTCAGGGTCGGCTCGCTCTAGGAGAGTCCCCTGACCCTCTAGGAAGAGTGCAAAGACTCTCATCGGGAGGATCACGTTACCACTTATAGGGAGTCAGACGACTCTTGCCAGTAACGCTCCTAGGGGGGTCAACGGACCCACACCGAAGCATCAAGCGACTCCACAAGTATTTTAAGCTACTTATTTGATCCTTGTTCTTCTTTTGCGTGACTACTGTTGAAAATAGTGGAGTATTCATTTTAAGCAAGTCCAATAATACTTGCCGTTCTGCCCAGCGACTGTAAAAAAAGAATAGTTCAGTTTTAGCATTATTTTAATAAATTTGTCAAAACATATTTTTCAGCAAAGTTATATAGAAAACGCGAAAAGATGGTCTGTGATTTCCAATTAAGAAGTTTGGGTATTCCTCATTTACATGCTTCTATAAGTATAGCCAACTAAAATGTGTGACTGTGATGTGCACAGTGTCATATGGTGCTAAATGAACAGCAGAAATCGCCATCATGTTTCCATATTTATTCCTTGTGATTAAGAATAAATCAAAAAGTGGTGACGGCTTGAGGCATCAGACTTGTGGCTTGCTAGGTTGTCGCTCCTGTCCAGCGTGAGCACCATGAAAAACGGTATCTGAAAAGCAGAACGTGATATTATGATGAGAAAATGAAAGTGCAGTAAAGGTTTGCAAACCTACACAATAAGTGGTTCACAAAGACATAATAAAGGCTAACAACAAAACAACAAAGCACATCCTCCGGCAGACAGGGGCATGCCGTGAACGGTTATTGACCGCATGTTTTACAAACGTAACCCATCCTTAAATACTCAGATAAACAGATGCGAGTACTAGGGCCCGAACGACACCCAGCGCGTGCGTACGCCGTCTACGTCGAGATCAGACATGTCATATGCTAGAATTAGCGCACATAACTCCCACAATCACGTACACTCACTCGGTTCTGTTATAGCGCCCAACGTCATCGCAGTGTATGCAAACCACGAAAACAGCAAACAGAAACGAGGGAAAAGAGTGCACGCCGGCGGCCGCAACAACGCGCGCCGTCGAAAGTCTAGAGCTTTTTCACTTTACCGGCGAGGCGTGTCCAACTTGAATGACTACCGCGTACGTTCTGGAATTCACCGTACTATATCTGCACCTCAAACTACCGTCTTTAAGCCAACAAAAACCATTATATACAGTGCGTCTGAGCGTTCTGTACACAAGCTTTTTTTTTTTTTTCACGTTCCCACGCGTGGAAGCACGCTGCACACTCAAGGTCGATGGAAATGTTATTATGAAGTAGACTAAAGTGCATCTCAAAACGACATCTTGCACCTTCAGTAGTGCAGACACGACGTGCGATCAGCAAGAAATGACCCTCGATAATTGTTTGCATCGCTCACTTTGTGGGAGCTTGTACAGCAACGCGCATAACGGTGGCAACTCGTTAAATGACAGCTTTAGTTGGGCATCCGCAACAGCCCCACGGATACAGGCTACTGTCGGAAATGGCTGGCAGGTTCCGCAGAGCTGCTGCAGACGCCCAGCTAAAGCTGTATGATTAGTACCTACGAAAGCAGTACACTCACCGTTAAATGGCGCCCGTTGTCGGTATCCGCAGCTCCATGAATATTCCGCCCTCCAAGCGTCACTTCGTGCACGGCTCGAGCCGGCGTCAACACCACCGAAGACGCGCAACCTACGCAACCACGCAACGCATTCCAATAGACCAGGAGACTGAGACGGCTGAGAGAGGAGAGCGGCGCGCCACCCCGGCGGCCAACCCCGTCTGCGTTGCCGAGCAAGGCGCCACAACGGCGCCAAAGGGCGAGCGTGCGATATGTATGGCGTATACGGCGGCTCTTCCGTATACCGAAGCCAATCGAAACGCTCTTCAGGAGGGTCCAGTGACTCCTTCCCAAATGCGAACTCTTTTTCTTTGCCTGTACCTTCCAAAAGGGGTCAGATGGGCACCCGAAGAGAGTCACGGTTCCATGACCCTCTTTTGACTCTCTTTTTTCTTAGAGTGTAGCGTGGTAAAATAGTAAAATAACAACCAGGCGTCATACAACGCGAATTCTGTAACCAGGCGTCACACAATGCCAATTGCGTAACGAGTGGGTTGTTGAATGCTTCCAACCCATTAAAAAGGGCTCTGCGATAATTCTTCATTGTCATCAGCCACAGCATGAACAAAGTGCACATAATATCTTACAGGTGTTTAGCGGGTACCACGGTTCTCCGCAGAATGACGAAGAATGGTCCCTACTTCACAAAACTTATGATGATTTATAGCGTAGTGGGTTCCTCGTAAGTGCACTTCTATTGGTTGCCAAGGAAGCCCATAAAGCCCCCATGATTCATTTCCTCAGGGTCTCAGTGAAGTTCTCCTCCCCCCCTCTCTCTCTTTCTCACGTTAACGTATATTGTATAGCATGGTGGGAGAGTAAAATAACGACCGGGCGTCACACAATGCGAATTACGTAACTAGTGAGTCGTTTAAAGCTTCCAACCCATTACAAAGGGCTCAGCCATAGTAGTTCATCGTTATCAGCCGTCGCATCAACAAAGTGGACATAATGCCTTACAGATGGTACCTCGCTTCTCCGCAGAATGATGACTAATGGCGTAGTGGGTACGTTGCTAGTGTAGTTGTATTAGTAGCCCCAAGAGAGTTTATAACCGGCTCTAGAAATACCACTCTCTCTCTCTCTCTCTATATATATATATATATATATATATATATATATATATATATATATATATATATATATATATATATATATATATACACACGGATTTCTCTTACCAGCATCATACTTCATCACTATTTTGTCACTGGAAATTAGTTTTCCCCAGCGCTGTTCCACCATAGCGCTGTGTAGCAGGCTATAGCAGGTAGTAGTAGCTCAGGCCACCCTCTCTGCCTTCTAATATATTTGCTGTCTTTCATTCATTGGTAAACAATTACCTTTTATTAGCTAAGGAGTAAAATATAGCGGCAATAGGAACCAGTCCAGAAATAAACAACGCATATCAGTAAATAAAAGGAAATTGTTTACCAATGAATGAAAGACAGAAATATTATTATTTAACTCTCAGGTCTTATTTTTTTTTCTTGTTTAACTGCGTTATATAGCGGTCCAAGAAGCGCCACATTGTAATAATTACAATGCGGCACTTCTTGGACCGCTGTAATCGATTAATCGAAGAGTTTTAATCGATTAATTGAAAGGCGGAAATTGAGGAAGACTAATCAATTAACGATGCTCATTTAATCGATTAATCATTCATCGATTTTACCATCCCTAACGTGGCATCGCAGTGTGGCGAGAGTGAGGCTCCGTAGGAAGGGGAGGGCTGCGCCGTGCCGAGAGTTTGACGGGTGAACCAATGATGGAGGTGTGCCAAGAAGAGGCAGAGTGAGGCCTTGCGGAAAGAGTGAACCAATGAGAAGAGCGTCAAAAGGGGCAAGCATGAGGCTCAGTGGAGGAATCCAGCCGTTTTGTGAGAAGTAGTGCAGTGGTTGTCTCGGTGGAGTGTAAAAAGGGCTCCGTGTTTTCGGTTTTATCCGAAAAAATCCGATAAACATTCGCCGGTAAAATTTCTGACAATTCGGATTTATCCGATAAACTCCGATTTCAAGGGCCAATATGACCTGGTTCCGTTCTTTATCGAAAGAGCAAGTTCTAAGCGCTCATTGATGCGTCTTCTGGTTTGACCGATTTAAAGTTCAATTTGACACGGTTCCCTTCTTTGTACGAAAGGGCAAGTTCTAAGCGCTCATTGATACACCATCTGGTTTGACCGATTTAAAGTTTACCGCGCGTAGCTGTATTAGGCGACGTAGCTGAATTGTGTTCAAACTCAGCTTACTACATGCCGAACAGGGGCGTAGCCAAACATTTTTTTCGGAGGGGGGGGGGGGGGGGGTTCAACCATACTTTATGTATGTTCGTGCGTGCGTTTGTATGCGTGCGTGTATATATACGCAAGCAAAACTGAAAAATTTCGGGGGGGGGCGTTTCAACCCCCCCAACCCCCCCACCCCCTGGCTACGCCCCTGATGCCGAAGCTTCACAAGAACTTGCAACTCTCCAGCCCCGAATTCAAGGCGCTTCACTTCAAAGATCCGTGCCACCCACTTAACAGCACTCTGGAGGATGGAATCAGGACGAGCTCGTTTAACTACACGGTTTTGTCGTGAACTTTCCTGCCCTGGTGAAGTCGTCGCGGGAGCTGCGTAAGTTTGGTCTTGTGTGCTTGGCCATGGGCATGTCCATCAAATCACTGAAGGTGGTTGTCCAGGTGGTTCTCTTTTTACGAAGCTCTGCAAGGTATTTTGGACTACTGGCGCGCCATTTTGTCTTTTCTTGAGAAGCGACGAAGCCAAGGGAACGAAGTGTGAGAAGCTCAAGAGTCTGATTTCATCACCTGAAGCTCTGCACGACTTGCTCGTTAAGACGAGGTTTCTTAAAAACTTTTCGTGTGCTCTCAATCATCAAGGAACTTGAGGCAGAGAGTACCCTGGTACACCAAGTTTATCCCATACTGGTACTCATCAGTCACGCACTCATCAGTCAGTGGCGTGATCTAACCGAGGGCTTCGCATCACATGTCACAAGTCTGTTGGACTTCCTTAATTGACGAGATTGACCGCTTAACGACTGTCGCAGACTGTCACGGATACTACGCTGCTGTCGCCGAAACGTGGAGACAGACATCTGAGAGGAACCTTTGCGATCAACTACAGTACACCAAAGAATCGTTTGATGCGCCTATTTTTCAATTGCTTCTTGAAACTGACGACATGAGCCATCTCGTGAGTGATTTTCCGAACTATCAGTGCTATGAAATTTGTAACATTGTTGAACCCCTGTCGTTTTGAAGACTTCGCAATTTCCAGTGGCCAGTGCTTTCTCGCTGCGCGCTGCGTCTTCTGGCGCTTCCTGTTTCTATAGCGCTAACTGAAAGGGCATTTTTGAAGCTGAGAGTCGTCAGTCGAAACCAGCGCGCCTCGATCACCGACAGCAACTTCGCAAAGTATGCGTGCGTGTTTTACAATAAGCTTTAAGGGGAAATGCTACTCGAAAAATACAACTTTTTTCCAAAATTACATATCTTTTTGTTTTTACTTGTTTTGTCAAGCTTAGTTTCTCCACTTTTATGAAAAAAAAAAATCAACGTTGTATTTAAGCTCAAAGTAGGTTAAAATCACTTTTAAAGATCACAAGGTGGCTACTAAAAACTGAACAGAGCTCATTGTCTAGAGTGCCCTGGAAAATGTCACCTGGCTGCTTGCCATTGCATTTCGCATGAGGAGTTCACCAAAGCCACATGCTCAAAATAACCGTGATTCGCAAGCTCTCATGATGGAAGAAATACTTTTACAAAACATATCTTTGCCACATGGATGAGCTTTCATTTCTACCTTTCAAATGCATTTTTCTCAAGGTGCAGTTTTGGGCAACTTCTTGAGTTTGGACATCATGTTTTTCGTACTTCTGATGGCCAGATTGGAACGAAATTTTCTCCACACATTCCTTAACATGTGAAGAGCGCAATTATCTCCTTGAAAACCTGATATCACTTGTATAATTATTACAGTTTTAAAGTAAGCAATTAGCATTGGTTTAGCATTTTAAGACTTCTCATATTATAATTTTTCTTGTTCATTAAAATGCCTTATACACACTTTCTAGTTATTTCCACTCTTCAGTTAATGTGGAGCAATATGAGGGCTCATAATCATAAAAGTTTAGTGACAGAAAAAGTGTGTCCAAAAAGAGCTATATTTTACACATTGTCATTACAAAACGAAAACTGTGTAACTTTACTATAACTTTGATTACATATTTAAAATCAGTATAAGCAACTATGTCAACAGCTAAAATTTCGTTGCCCTAGGCTACAGATTAACGAAACTTTTTTTTTCGAGTAGCATCTCCCCTTAAGCCTTATACGCAAAAATACAGGTGTTTTGTGTTCAAGTATTTCGCTTGTGCGTATATGTCTTTGTGCATTCAGACCTTCTAGAAAAGAAATGTGCTTCGTGTGTTTTGATGTTTTAGTATTCAGCTATGAATTGGTCTAAGATTTTGGGGTTTCGAAAAACTCCGAATTTCGGGGAATTTGGGATGTACGAGAAATAAACTCCGATAAACGCCGAATTTCCGCCAAAAATATAAACTACGATAAACACTCGCCGATTTTCAAGAAAAATAAACACCGAAAACACGGAGCCCTAAGTATAAAAGAGGGCGTTGGTTCTTTGTGAGTTTTGAGCTTACGTACGACTGCTCCCGAGGAAGAAGCCGCCCGACGTGAGCGTCAGCGAGAGCTGGCGCGGGAACGGGCATGTCGTCGCCGAGCCAACCGCGATGTTCGCGCCAGAGAGGCCGAACCATTCTAACACCGTGGGCCGAACTAAGCGTCAACGAAGGGGGGACTTGAAAAGCATAGAAGTACGTGAGGAAAAAACTGTAACGACGCCAAAAAGACGGGGACGAAGCGAAGACACGAACAGACAGACACGGGCGCCAACACGGGGCGTCTGTTCGTGTCTTCGCTTCGTCCCCGTCTTCTTTGCGTCATTACAGTTTTTCCTCAAGTAATGAACCAACTAGCTCAGCAGCAAGCCCTGTAGAAGTACGATATAGCCTGATGAGGGAGGGGCATCAGCTTCGCTCTTTGAGCAGCGTTCGCGAAGTTGAGCTGGCTGGATTTTTAAAAAATACTTTTCTATATCTTCTCGAGGCATCTGTCGCAAATATGCGGTGAGCACAGGCCCGTAGCCAGGGGGGAGGGGGGCTGGGGGCCTGCCCCCCCCCCCCCAGGAATTTTGGTGAAGTAGGTGTTTTTAACAAATATAAATAATAAACACAGGTATTTTTCTCAAAAAGTCAAGGTTTTCAGCAAGTGCCCCCCCACCCCCCCAAAAAAAAAAAAAAATCCTGCCTACGTGCCTGCGTGAGCATTTCAATAATCTTCGGCTATAGGTCAGGAGATTTTGTGAATTCGTGGCATTGCTGACTGAAAGTTCGTATTAACGGGATCCGCACGCTTTCTCTAATGTGCTTGGCTTCACAGACAGTCGGATCCGTGGCGTGCCGCTTCTGCAATTCATCGCTAGGTTTTTTTTTTTTTTTTCTTTCTAAAAGAGCGCTCGCTGCAGCAAACTGAAAGGTTCCGAGATCGCTCAGACACCTCTGGAAACTGGGAGCACGCCAGCCTCTTCGCTTTTCAGCGCATGCCGTGTGCTGTTGCACGCGATGCACAAAATTGCCACGCGAACGTTCAGTGAATGCCACGTCCGGTTTCCTTTCTTCTTTTTCTGGTGCGACCAGCTTCCGGAGTTCAAGGTCTCTTTGCAATTCCCGACTGGCATGTTGATCAACCTGCTTTGACTCATTCGTCTATGAACAAAGATTATGCTTTGTATACAGGCTAATTAAGCTTATGCTTTATTCCGTCTTGCGAGGTGCCTCACGGTATAGATGCACCGTATGCATTCTTTTTCTGGTGCGACCAGCTTCCGGAGTTCAAGGTCTCTTTGCAATTCCCGACTGGCATGTTGATCAACCTGCTTTGACTCATTCGTCTATGCACAAAGATTATGCTTTGTATACAGGCTAATTAAGCTTATGCTTTATTCCGTCTTGCGAGGTGCCTCACGGTATAGATGCACCGTATGCACCGCTCATAACGTGGCGTAACAATCGACCATTGCGTTCTCGAGGACTACATCGCATGCTTTCGAAAAGCAGCCCCCGATTCGAGGAAATGGATAGGCGGTAAACGGAATGATGGGAACACTTTGTTCTCATCCAAGTCAAATCACCTACATTCAGATGATATATCTGCCTGTTCGGGGGATAACCTGCATGGAAACGTTGCTTAATCACTTCGACAGTGGTAACCAGTTTCTTTTTTTATCTTTTTTTCTTTTCTTTCTTTTTTTGCTATGCAGAATTGAGTTAGTGAGCTCGCCAAGTCACTTGAAAGAAGTGGCACAAGGTTAGGGATAGAACCAGTGGCGTAGCCAGGGGGGGGGGGGGGGGCACACCGAGCCGTGTGTTATACTTTTGCGATGCACCCACTACTTCGTAAGACTACGCGCAGCAATGAGTGTGCCTTTTGTAATGGGTGGACGGCCTTTACATTTACACGCATGGTGTGACGCCCGATGGCAATGTACGCTTGTACCACGTTTCACTGCGACATTACATCTCGCATTGTGACGCCGATTCGAACTTCACATTTACGCGATACTGCAGGAATATGTCGGAGAGAAGCTAGGAAAGGTAACATAATGTCACGGGTATGGAAAGGTCACTCTGGCACGGGCGCTGCATTGATACCGGATGGATGAAGACGACGACGACGTTGCTGCTGTGGGGCAGAGTCTGGAGCTGCCACAGGAACGTTTGCGCAGCCGTGTGCGAGTTTTTACGGGCAACAAAAAGAATAGAATGTTAAGTTTATGCACCATTTCACTGTTTCAACCTATTCAAATGGGTTTTTTTTTTTTTTTAACATCTGGATTGTACCAGTGAATCTAATTTTTTAAAACATTCATTCCTAAACTTATTCGTATTGTAAAACAATTTAATTTCTAAAATAAGATACCGCCTGTTTCATGGCCGATCCCCCGTGGTGGGTTGCGCCAAGTAACTGAGGACCAACCAACCAACCAACTTTGACCTGCGTTCCTGTGCACTGTGTGCAGTGTTAGCTCGACCAGTGCTTGCTGAATAAATAATCCCCGTAACATCTTTTTGGTGGAGGTGCGGGGTAAGAAAAGAGAACACTGCGGAGTGCTTCAACTTGGGAAGGTAACGGGTCACTGGCTATCATTTTGTCCAGGAATGCCTTATTGTGCGCGGTTATGACAGGCTCGGCGACGGTCTTGGTGTCAGGGGTGAAAGCTGAAACCGTACATTGCTCCAGAGTTGAGAGTTCTGCTAAGGCAATGCCTTCAGGAAGGACCTGGGTCGACGTAGAGAAGTTTAGAATGGGTAGAAGCGTCCTGTTGTTGGCAACACTCACTATAGTATGCGGAAGGGCGATGTTGCGGGAAAGGGTCAGGTCAATGACGGGAGCTACCAGATAGTAGCCATCAGGAACTGGTGGGAACGGCGACATATGGACGTACATAGCAGCTTGAGGCGGTATCCGTAGACACTCCACGGACCGTAGCCGTGTGCGATTTGCAGAACATCGGAGCACAAAGGCAACTCGAGCCGTAAAGTGCCGGCGGAACAATCGATGAGGGCCGAGTGCGCGGTCAAGAAATCAATGCCAAGAATGACATCGTGTGGGCAAGCGTCGAGGACTGCGAAGAGAACTGAAGTATGGTGGCCGGCAACAGTGACGCGGGCGGTGCACATACCAAGAACTGATGTTCGGCTGCCGTCGGCCACTCGCACTGTAGGAGACACAGCGGGTGTGAGAACTTTTTTCAGGCGGGATCGAAGATGAGAACTCATAACGGATATGTGGGCGCCAGTGTCGATTACAGCAGTAACGGTCAGGCCATCGATGAGAACAGTAAGTAAATTTCGTCTGACAGGCTGCATTGACAACTCGGTCCGAGTTGTCAATGCAGCGCCACCACCAGGAGCTGCATGCGCTAGTTTCCCGAGACCTGTCCAGAACTTCCAGAAGAAGCCGGCGATGGAGAGCAGCGGCGTTGAGGGGAGCGTGCCTGGCGACTCTGAGGCGACGGCGAGCGGCTGGACCAGTGTCTCTGAGCGACGACGTCAGCGTAGGATGGTTCGGAGCGTAGAGATGAACGGCGAGGTGGGGCGTCCTGAGGGTGGTCATCGGCAAAACGTGGTGGTGAATACTGTCCGTGATGACGGTCGTTTGGAAAGCTTGGTAGGGAATACCATTTGTTGCGGCAGTGGCGGGAAATGTGACCAACACGAGAGCAAGAAAAGCAGATTGGCCGATCATCTGGTGTGCGCCACTCTGATGGATTTCGGTAGCGTGGTGGGAAGCGTGGAACCGAAGTGGCAGCAGCAACAAGTGGGGCGGCACGTTGGTCAGCGTTATGGGCGGGAGTGGACAGGGGCTGGGGTGTGTGGCTGGTGGTTTGGGGAACTAGGACGCCCATGTTGGCAAACTCTTGTCGCACGACGGCTTGAATAAGCGTATTGACGTGAACAGCGCGTGTAATACACAAGGACGAAGAAACGACGAGGACGTTTCTCCGTTTCTTCGTCCTTGTGTATTACACGCGCTGTTCACGTCAATATGGAATACCAACTAGCCCGGTCACACACCTTGCTTGAATAAGCGATATGGTTGCCAAGTTGTCTTGCGCAGGGAGCTGATAAGTTGCGGGGGCCATGGCTTCTAGCTCCTGGCGAACAATCCTTGTGATGTTGGTAGGATTCGCGAATGAACGCGGTGTCACAGGATCTTCGCAGGAAGAAGTCGCAGCGGTATTTGGGAGTCGGTTGAAGCGTTGAGTAATCCTCCTGCTTTTAGCTTGCTCAAACCGCCGACATTCAGTGATGATTGAGTCAACGGTGGAACAGTTCTTACAAATTAGTATGTTGAAGGCATCGTCAGCTATGCCCTTCAACACGTTGCTGACCTTGTCAACCTCTGTCATGTCTTTGTCAGTTTTACGGCAGAGGGCTAGGACGTCTTGGATGTACGCGACGTAAGACTCCGTGGATGATTGAACTCGCGACGCGAGTTCCTGCCTGGCTGTCATCTGACGAGCAACTGAGCGGCCGAACAAGTCACGGAGCTTCTGCTTACACACGTCCCAACTTGTGAGGTCTTCCTCATGCGTCTCGTACCATGCACGCGCTAGCTGTGCCTCTTAGGTAAAAAATGATGTTGGCCAGCATCATGCACCATCACGAAAGCTTAGCATTAGGAGGAATGCAGTCAAACTTTCAGTGCGAAGCATGAGGATAAGGATCATCATCATCTGGTCAGGTCAGCAACAAAGAGAACTTGTTTGTTTGCTCGCAGGTACGCGCGCTCGCCGCTCTTCCCCCTCGCACGGTGAGGAAGACAACTCGGCCAGGAGGAGAGACGAGCCGACGAACGGAGCGTAGCGAAGGAAAGAGCGAAACGTGCGAGCGTCGCTTTTGGATCATCAAACTCGTGTAACTCCGCTATTACGGCGCCGTTTCGAGAAATTCTCACGCCTACGTGTTTGGTGAAGACTCATGCACAACTGCAACACCACAACCAGACTTCGACCTCTGGGTGGTTTAGGGGTCCTTTAAAACAAGAATAACGTTGTAGTCTCATGACAGACACTGGCATGCATACGCCACGCTACCTCCTAGCTGACCAGAAGGCTCGTCTTTAAAGAACACTACGACCTCCGCAAGGGTAGAGTTCGAATGCCAGACGTCGTAGCTATCGTGAATAAAAAGAGCTTGTCGACGGTTCCTGGGTTTAGGCTTGCCCTTTTCGCCCATACGATTAGTACAGCAGTCGAAAACACCAACTCACTTTGTGCGCTTGTTGCAGGCACAAAGAACAGCTTTTTTTTTTTTTTTCGCGAGGCACGCCACGTGCGGCATTTGCGTTTGCATCGCGGACCAATAAACCGAGATGTCTAACGACTCCGAGCTCTTCGGCCCGAAAATGATATGGTACTCCAACGCCAGTGGGCTATCTCTTTCTGAATTTCGTGAAGGATGTCGCTTTGCAAGAATCGCGAGCGTGTTCCCGCTGTTGTCGTCACGCGCGCAGTGCGTTGATACTGAACACCTTCGCTCTCAGCGTGTTTTTCAACTTGGCCTGTCAGCAAGGGCAGCTGCCCCCTAAAATTCACGGCTGCCCCCCCCCCCCCCCCCAAGAGCAAACATATTCAAAACACGGCGCTTAAGTTCCCAGCCTCCCTGCCCCTTTGGAGGAACTCACTTGCTGTGGGTGCCCCCCCTCTCCAGTAAGTGGACCCTCACTGGGCCAGACAGTAACTGGCCCTTGAGTTCGAATTCCAGGCTTGCCATTCTGTTTGTCTTAATGTATACATTGTCCACCACGGTCAAGTTATGGAACCAGTCTTTGGGCTCAACATTTATGGAGCAATGCAGCTAGACTTGACAGTGAAGCACACAATGTAAAGATGGGCTACCAAAACTCGACGAGCTTTATTGCATGTTCAGGAATAAGCAGACACTGCTACCAAAGTACACATGTATATAACAAAGGAACCTTCAGTACAGCTGAACAGCGCTAATCCAAACTCCCATTGGCCACTGGTTTCACTATAATTTTTGCAATTAAGCGGGGTTTCAAATATACCGCATAGTTTGCACAACATTTATACACACATGTGGTTGCATCTGTACAAATCCCAAACCGGAACAGGTATACGAATGTAGTCAAATACACAACATTGTTTCCTTTGCAGTGACCAAGTTTTGTGAGCCATTTCCCAGGTAATGCCCGTCTTGACTAGCAACAGCAAGTTTCAAAAAACTGAAAACCTTGCTTGAAATAAATGGCTTTGAAACACACTGTAAACAAATGGGATAAAATAAAATTTTTTGTATATATTATCAATATGATTTTTGTCATGACTTTCCTGTGAGTGTAAATAAAAATAAAAATAAAAGCTGCCTTGCAGTTTCAAATGTTCCTGAAGCGCTGGTATGCTGCCATCACAGCTAGGCGACAAAATAGACCTCGTCAAGTTCATGCTGAGTGGTGACGTCTACTGCTGGAAACATTCAAAAGTGACTGTGCCCTATGTACTGCTAGATAGCCATTGATATATTACAACCTCGGACCTAGCAGTATTATTCATGGAAGGCCGCCTTTGAGCTACGTTTTACTCATATATTGCTTGTTAAATTAGCCCAGTCAATTATATCTCAAATGAACTATTCAAAAAACAATTCAATGTCATGCTTATGGTGCACACGCACATAACCTGTGACACAGATTAGGAAGACTTTCGCAAGAAAGCAAAACAACATGACGATGAACTACTTCACTTTTGTGCATATCACCCGCACCTGTTCCATAGATAGGTACAACATTTAAAAAAAAAGATATGTATGCCTAGCAGATGACTGCGTACAGTGATGTTCAAGAGTGATAGAAGGGACCCTGCACAGTTATCACCTTAAACGAACTGACAATCAGTCAGATCCTGTCACAAGACACTGGTGGAAGAAGAAAGACAGTAAATTATAGTGACAGAATCGAGCATTGTTTTCACAATTTGAATAATATTTGTATTCTTAAATTGCATTTGAAAGTCGTCATAAAAACTGTCACATCACCTGGTGGACAAGCCTTGGTACTGCGCGAATGAGTCATCCTGGACTGCTGTATGCAGTCTGCAGCTGTTTAGGTGTTCCACAATTTGTGCTTAAAATAAGTGTGTATATTATCAGGTGTCTACATTTTATTCTATGCTTATTACAAAATTGAAGAAACTTACGCTGAGAACTGGCACTGTCTTCATGGCAACCAGTAAAACCCTGTCGAGTTATGCCACACGCATGACACATGTGTGCGAATGCAACAAGCATGTGCTGCATGAATGACCTCATCAGCGCGTAAGCTTCCCGTCGCACTGACGAAAACACGTACCATTAAAATTGGTTGTCACTACCATTAAAAAAAAGCTTCACAAAATTGTGGTTTGAAGCCTGGATGTGGCTTTACAGCAATGAAAATAATACTGCCATTATGTGTGTAACAGCTTTACACTCATGTGTCTACTAGGAATTGTCAACAGCTATTCAACAACCCCTTGCTTTATTTGCATTTTTTTATAGTGTGCACAACGGAATATCGCTGATGGTATGGTTTAAGAGTGTGCGAATAGTCAAACATGAGACTGAATTGAATACGAGTTGAATAGTGCCAAAAACGAGTCAAGCCGAATACTTAATACATTTCGCATGGTTTTCAAACAGCCGTTTTTACAATTAATACAAAACAAATTCGTGGGCAGTAAAATTTGACTCCCAAAGCATTGTAGCGCGCTGAACTACATAAGCTCTGTTTTGTGGCTATGCTGTGCCTTCGGGGATGAAATTTATCACACTTTTGCACTGACATTGTGTTTACTCAGGTGCAGTTGACATATATATATATATATATATATATATATATATATATATATATATATATATATATATATATATATATATATATGTATATATATATTCATATTTATGAACAGTAGCTATTTGATTCAAAGACAGGTTCGAATAGTACACTATTGAAATTGATCTTCAAAATTTCTCATATTCACACACCCATGTTGTATGTGCTAAACAACTCTCCTAGATTCTTGTGAAAGTTTAATACATCTGTTCTCTCTTTTCATCTTGCAAGTAATTTTTTGACAAAATGACAGTAGTATGTATGCTATTAAATATGAGACGTTGACGATATGAGATATGTCCCTTTCCTCGAGGATATGTGAAGAGCCAAGTACATATTAGGTTTGTATTAACTGGCAATATGTGTTGCCGCACATTATGGGAATAAAGAGTACGCCGACTGAAGAGGAATCGGGGACATCTGGTAACATTTTGGTCTGTCATCTCCATTTCTGTGCATTAAGAGTATCTATATTTAGAATTAACATAGCTAATCTCCCTCTCGCAAGTCATTGCAGTGGCACACAATTTGCTAAGCCTGAGATATGAAGACGGAATGAAAAATCTTATTTTTCTAAGTGTAGATAGTCGCTCGCACTTGATTTTAAACACCTGTCGTGCCTCTTCGGACATGTTCGTGTGTTCTTTGAGCCATTGAGGATTTTCAAGCCTACCATTTCCCACAAATTGCTGTGAACAATGAATATCCCCGTAGGCAGAACTGGCACGATAGTTCAACAGATATACCAGAGCAACGGAGCGGGGAGTTCAACAGCGTGTCACCAGATAGCGCCAAAATGACATTTTGTTCATTGTGCCAATGTCATTATCACCTGTTTCCTGCTAAGAAGAAAGCATACGAATCAGATCTAGCTCAAAATAATCTACAGATGAAAAAAAGTTGTTCTAAAGCTGCTTTTATTTTTGTTATGATACCTCCTGATAAAGCAGCACAATGTTGTGGGCATGCGAACAAATTTTTTTCCCTCAAAGGCAGTCGGTAGTTCAGTAGCAGACTTGCATGCTTCATTTGCAAGTCGATGTGTCTGTATTCTGAAGTGACATTTCCCAACTGGCTCAACAGAATAATGACAAAACAATGAGCAACAACAAGAACTGCTGCGGTAACGACTACATCTTTGTGTAAATGGATGGTTTCCTTGTATTGGCTGATTGCTTGCCGACTTCTACAGGCATGTAATCCTACAAAGGTTAACCATGTGAAAAATGGGTCTAAGTTTCAGCAACAACGATCTCGCACCCAAACTAACATGCTGGCGACAAACAAATGCGCCTGCCTTGGGATCAGAAACACTTTTACCTAGTACTTTGTGTTGCCGCACAATATGACATAAAAAAATAACAACAACAACAACAACACTGGACTATTCCATTCCTCTGTGAAAATGGGTGACAGTGAGCTGATGGCCAAACTCCTGTCCCTGCCCTCGTCTCCATTCTTAACCCTTTCGCTTTCAGTAACATACCGGTACACTTTCGCATTTCCCCCCCGCAGTTTCACTGATCTACCACTCCAAGGCATGACATAAATAAATGTTTCTTCTCTCTCTCTCTCCACCGGTACGTTCTCCATTGTGCAATAAAAAATTTGCGCGAAGCTGGCATGATTTAGTGTGAGTCTGCTGTTGCGCCATCTGTTGAATCTTTGTAGAAGCCCATATTTTCGCCCCTCGCTGTGTTGATACGTACTATATACTGAAGAGAGTGACTGTGCCCACCCTTCTTTGCTGGGGGGCGTGGTGCTCGCTCAGTGAGCGCTAATCTCTCGAGCTGAGCAACTATGCGTCGCGCGTATTATTACTAGTGCAATGTTTGTTCTCCCATCTGCCATGGGTTTGCAGGGTATCTTTCTTCTTTTGTTTTGTATACAATTCTGTTCGCGTGTCTGCTACAACGCGTCAAGTTCAGAGGCATGTGCCTTTGCCTATCCAATAGACGAAACATGACTTCACCGCTGCTTTCGCTCGCTCGCCGCGGCCTCGCTTGCTGCTATAATTTAAAAGAACTGAGCGCTGGGCGAGTTGGTACTCCATTACTACGAAAAACTGCGCAAAATAAACAGGGACAGGGAAGACACACGTGCTGCTATAAGCAGCGAACAAGGTCGTTGTATCTGCTTTCCATCCCTCTCTGTCATCTGGACTTCACAACATGCCATTTCTCCGCCGTTTCAAGCTTCCCTGATATACCCGAAACCAAGCCGACAGTGGGGGTGCGCGTAACGGCCAGAAACATGCAACAGTGAAAGGGTTAACAAGTGTGCTGTTTCCTAAGGCATTCTTACGATGCATGGCCGCCCCATATTTACTTTGGATGACCGTGCCAATGCGGCACCTCGATTCAACTGATGCGTATGAAGAAAATTAATGAAGTGTGTCTTATGCAGCTCCACGGTAAAAGCATGCAGACTAATCGTCATCACAGAGACTAGACAATCTTTCTCTTGGTTGATGGCAACCCCCCCCCTCCCCACTCTTCCCCCTGTCAAACTGTATATAATCCTCGCATATATAAAGCCAGCGGCAAGCTCTGTTTAGAAGCTACAGAAATGACATCATCAAATGTCTACTTGAAAACAACATTCACCTCAGTATATCAAAAGGTGCAGCGTTTTAGCTACATCACGGATGCCCATGTACTGATTGCCGAGAAATCACTTAGTTGCGTCGACTCTTGTGCTGGCAGTATCTTTAGCGAAGCAAAGCTCACTTACAATGTCATGTCAATAGAAATATTTGATACTGCATCAACTGTGGTTGTGCACAAACTCCACCCTTTTTGCTAACTGTGACAGCCCTATGCATTGCAGTCAGCAGTTCGCTTGAACGAGCTATACAAAAGACAAATAGTTTTCACGAACAAAAATGTTTTCCATATTTAAGCATAATAAAATGACTAGAACTGAACTGGAAAAAGAACGCATGACAACCTTTCAAATTAAAACAGTTTACTAAATGTTTACCATATTAGAGATATGTATGCTTTTGTTGCATAAACAGCTACATTGCACTGCCTCAAAAATATAAACTGTAACTTCGAAACACCAAACGCTTTGTTCATTCGTTGACATAGTGGCAGAATGTATAAGTGACATGTTATGAGTGTAAAAGTGCTCACAGAACATGCGCTGCCAGAACATTGGTAAATGATTTCACTATTAAGCAAGAAGTGTTAGCAGCAATGTACAAACACTTATTGCATTGAAAGACGCAAGAACAGGCATATCCACCAGTGCAGCTACATCAAAATTAAGTACTGAAAAAATGGTAAGACAAAACGTAACAAATATCAGTGTGACTAGTCAGCATACGGTAACATGACTAAGTTAACAAGTGGATTGGTGTCTGCCAGGACTATGATGGTCGTTGGTAAACCATGAACAAAATAGACAAATATGTGACTATAGATATCTTGGACTAATGCATGGCTGTATAGTCTGACATGAAGTGCAATCTGTAAACGGTGCCTCAGGTAGTATCATCTACTATTTGGTTTCACATGAGACAGTTTGCAAATATTATAGAATGCGCATTTTACACGGCATGTCAGATGGTTGCACACACAGAGCGCTCAATGCCAGAATGCTAAGGGCACCGCTTGATGTCAAGCCATCCGAACCTTGCCATGGGGACTGAATTTAGAAGCGACATTCTGATAACAATTGATAGGATACCATGAGATTGCGGGAAAAATCATTGACTTGAGACAAAAGATAAAAGCATTCTTTGCTAGCATGTATGCTTAATGCAGACTCTGTACATTGTCACCTCCGGACAAAACAAAAAATAATTTAATGCTTGTACACCTACGTTGACAACTGTACAACATGTACTGTAACTCTTTTGCAAAAAAAAAAAGATAGTGATAAATTTATTAACCTTGCGTATAATTACATTGTTAAGCCCAGAGAACGCTGCTCGCCAATAAATAACCCTTATGTTTGATGAAGCACTGCAAAACTGCGAGAGCAAAGTTCACTTGAAGTGAGAAAGTGAACTCTAGCGGAATGCAACTTGAGAAGAATTTCTCAGCTGTACTAGCACCAGGTCAAGTAAGAGTCAATGACAACCGCAGTCGGTCGATGTCGGTCGGCAAGAAACGAACACAAACCCCTACAGGTCTTGCTTCGAGGCGGATGTGTTCACAGGAAGATGTCATGTGCTCTGTTGAAGCTCCCTTCGTCCTTTGCCTTCTCCCTGGCTTCATCGATGCCTCCGACGGTGGGAACATTGTGAGGAAGCTCCAGCAGCTCTTTCTCAAACGACATGATGTTCTCTGCCTCACCTGGGAACAAAGATCACACATTAGCTAAGTGCATTAAAGTACAGCGCTGAGCGATTGAAACGCGATTCTTGGAGTGCATGGCTGCTGGCGGTGAGGGTGACAGTGAAGGCGAGAGCGTTCGTGACGCGTGGCATCTCGTAGACAGCTTTTCAGTCTGTGGTTCTTGGTGGCATCGGTGGAGCGCTGCTTGCCATGGCTTCAAAACACTGCACTCATGTGCCATGCAGTGCGACACGACTGGAGCTGGCAAGTGTTACAATGTGGTCCGTGTATACAGGGGCCTTATGTTACGAAGGATTGCAGCACTTCAGCAGCACAACCGAGAACCACAGACTGAATGACTTCACTGGATGCCGTCACCATGTGTCATAAGTGCTCTCGCCCTCACTGTCACTCTCACTGCCAGTAGCCACACGCTCCGATTATCGTGTTTCAAGCGCCCAGCACAGTCGAGCTGACCATACATTATCCCATAAGGCGCAGCGTCAGTTCTGTCTGCAGGTGGTCATTAAAAAGCAAGAAACATTGAGATCTAGATGAAGTGAACCTAGGCTTGTGCGAATATTCGAGCACTTCGAACATTCGAACGAATATTACAGTATTCTAATTCGCTTCGACACGAATTTAACTTCAAGAAAATTTCGAAGTATTCGAAACGAACGAATAGACATATATAAACCGCGTGTAACCCCCTGTAAAGCTGGTTTCACTGCGGCAAAGGGGTGCTATACCGTGAATACACCTTTCCAGGGGAAATCCGCATTGCCGGGAAGCCCTACTTCAAGGTTAAATGAGCATACAGTAAAACCTCGTTAATTCAAAGTCACTAGGACTGTGTCACTAAAGTCACTAGAAGTCACTAAAACCTTCTAAATAAGCGGGTTTTCGAATTAACCAAACATAAGAAACCGGGATGTAAGGAACTTTGAGTTACTGAAAGTAATCAGAGGTGGTCGTTTGCTGTGCCTGCTAGTTTGCGGCTCCAGGGGTTATTTTTTCCAGCAATACCCGGTCCCAATTTTGCCGCGGCGGGCCTCACTGCTGCCAGCGCAAGAAAAAAAAAAGAAAGGCGGGGAAAAAATCGGTCTCGTGATCAACTGAAATGCGCGCCTGCGGAAAAAACGTGCTTCACTGCAACACAGTGGTGACACGCGGGCAGCATGTCACCTGCTCCTCGCAGCGTCAGCGCGTCATGATGCGACCATTCGCCCCCATTCTTTCTGATAAAATAAAGAATTTAATAATGACCAGTGTGACGGAATTCGCGATGTATTCTGGGTGGAAAAGATGATCATTGAAGTTTTCCAACTGTGCTGTCGAATTAGGCGTTGCAGGCAAGTACTCCGCCAGCAGTGCAAGTGCGCAAATTGCCGGAACAAACGCCAATCGGAGGTTCGCATACGTCGCGAATTCCGTCAGACCATCCTTTAATAATTTCTCTATTTTCCCAGAAAGAATGGGTAAATCATGACGCGCTGACGTTGCGAGAAGCATGCGTCATGCTGCCCACGTGTCACCGCTGTGTTGCAGTGCAGCACGTCTTCTTTTTGCAGGCGCACATTTCAGCTGAACACGAGACTGCTCCTTTCTTTTCTTTTTTTTTTCTTGCGCTGGCAGCAGTGAGGCTGGGGTGCTCAACTTGTTACCCATTAGTATAGCTACAATGCATTGCCTTGTGGCTCCTAAGGGCCATCGTTTCTGCGAATTTGCGACTAAATCGGGATCGGGAATTGGTACTGGCACCTAAAGTTTTCTGATTAACCGGGCTGGTACTGACCACTGCTTCAAATTATCCACTCAAATTTACATTGCAAAATACTGGACCGCAGAAATGCTTCGAATTATGTGGAATCTTAAAATAACAGAGTTCGAATGAATGAGGCTTTACTGTATTACACTGACATCGATTCATCATTTCTTAAGTTTAAAAGCTTGTTATACCAGCTTATATGCTCTAAGTATAGTAAATTTTAAAACTTAACATATTTTACAGGTTATCACTTGCATTCTACCGAAAGTCAAGTCCTGCTACTACTCAAAGTTGCTTCCACTTCCCTTTGAACCAAAAAGAATGACATATCTGCATATGCCCTTGTTTCAACTTTTAAAAATATTGTGCAGGTTAGTTGACAAATATGCTCATTTTTCATTATAATATGTGATATATACTATTCGAATTCACTTTGAAATTATTCGACCAAATCACTACTATTCGCTTCGAATTCACTTTGGACCTAAAATTTACTATTTGCACAAGTCTGAACCTCATGCGTAAACACTGAGCCTTGCATGTCCCTGCAGATGACCACTTTTTTGTAGGCACTGTCGTGTTTGACGAGTCGTTCAATGGGCAGCATTTCGGGAGCAATGTAAAAAGGATATTATTTGCTCGATATACATACAATCAATATTAAATTGCGCACATACTTTGGGCCTGGGAGTTTACTTTTTATTGAAAAGTACTATGTGACTGACTTCAGGCAAATAAATGTTCAATTACACTCTATAATTATGATTAATTGCTGAAGAAGTGGACATGAACACCTTACCAATGGCCAGTGCCTTTGAGCAAAGTGGAGGATGTTTAACACATTTAAAGATGGTCTGTCACAATTTATCCCTGACCCAATTATAAAACCACAGTTCATACAAATTTGACCATTTCTCTAGAAATTTGTGGGGTAGAATAAGTTTCGTTGAAGATAAGCACAAAACTACAACAGATATCTATATGGCTTTCTCAAAAAAAGGCAGTGTGGATAAGAAAAAAGTTAATCTTAAATTCTACTGCTAGCCTCCCGGTTAGATCAGATGATAATGGGGCCACCCAAGAAACAAAGGTGTTCATCCTAGATTCAACCCTTGCAACAAATTTTCCTACATTTGCAAACCTCTATCTTGAGAAACAGAATGACCTTCTACACTTGGGCCAGGTGACAGTTTTCTCTTTCATTTGTCTCTGTTATGGGGCGCTATGGAATTTTGCAGTTATGGCAGAAATGTGTTATATACAGTGGACTGCATAGTTCCACATTAATATAGGAGATATTGTAATGTTTGCAGCAGTTTGCCAATTAATTTTTTTAATTCTTGTATGCATGAAATGTGTACTCTGAAACAATTAAGTAATTGGGCAGAGGGTTATCGTACCTTTGATTCTCACAAGCTTGCTCCCGTAAGCGAGGTCACCCTGATAAGCCAATATGAATGTCATGGGTAAAATAGGGGCCAAAATCAATGGCTTCTTGGTCCTTCGGTACCTGTAAAAAAAAGCACCTTTTGTAGACTTCCTATATACAATGAAGTTGCATGTGTTGAGCTGTATCAGCTCGTACAAATGACCCTGCAAACTGTTCATTCATGTTTTGCATTCTCAAATGTTAACAACCCATATGAAGGCTACCAGCCTACCACCTATGTGAATATCCCATAGCCAATTCTAAATGAAAGAAAGCACAAATGCCCAAAAATACCAAATTGTATCTTGATTTGAGCATTGCCAAGGTAAAACTTTTTTTTGGTAAGACAGGAAACAGAAAAGGGGCAGTGCTTCTGACAACTCCACAATTTTATTACACAATATGTTAAATATAAAAACGTAATTGGGGTATTAATTTCCCTCCTTATCATAAATGTTTCACATTGACGGTGCTTGAAAATATATCAGATACGTTTCAACTAGCTTGGATCCTGTTCTATAAACTGTTGTTGCGACCCGCCACGATGGTCTAATGGTTATGGCACTCAACTGCTGACTCGAAGGTCGCAGCGTGGCTGCATTTTCAATGGAGGTGAAAATGTTTGAGGCCCGTGTACTTAGATTTAGGTGCACGTTAAAGAACCCCAGGTGGTCGAAATTCCCGGAGCCCTCCACTATGGCGTCCCTCGTAATCATATCGTGGCTTTGGGACATTAAACACCAGATATTATTAAACTGTTGTTGCATACGTGCATGCTTCAAATTTGAATTCCACATACAACGAAAAGGAAGGACGGGCACTTTAGATTGCGATCAGGGCCGATCAGGATCAGACTTCTTGACTGCAATAACAAGTTGGTCACTGCTACATGGTACAGCCTGATCTGACTCGAGTTTGGCACAGACGTCAGCCAAGTTACGATCAAAGAGCCACATGGCAATTGTCTTGATCCTGATGAGGCCTGATCGCGATTAAAAG
This sequence comes from Rhipicephalus sanguineus, assembly GCF_013339695.2. Lineage (NCBI taxonomy): Eukaryota > Metazoa > Arthropoda > Arachnida > Ixodida > Ixodidae > Rhipicephalus > Rhipicephalus sanguineus. Next base: position 27,587,617 of record NC_051184.2, read on the forward strand.
GGACCATGTAGCAGCACCTGATCACGATCAAAAGTGCCTGTCTGACACTAGTATTACTAGTATTACATGTGAACTGTACATTTCCACTAGATTTCGTGATGTATAGACATGACTATATCCCTGGCTTGTTCACATACACAACATTGCAAAAGATGGCCTATATAAACTTTTACTCTGTGTTTTGTGTAACCAGTGGCACCAGTGCTTTGTTGCAGCTCTTATATCAACAACAAACTGTCATATGTCAGAACTGTCCACCTTGCCGCCTCTGATTGGCCCAGAGGTTGGCCATATACCCTTTCTGACCGGTTCACTTTGGATTGTGCGCAGTATACTGTTTAGAGTTCGCACAAGGAAAGAATTTTTATTTGACTTGAAAATACCAATGCACCATCACATCTTAATTACCAATATGAATTACTAAACTGTCATCTCCTAGCCAGGCTTAGGCAGGTTAGGTTTTGGTAGAGTGTACCACACACTCTAGTTTTGGGGAGGCCATTCCAGATTTCGCACGGTCTGGCCTCTGCACCATGCAAGCTCAAGCAATATAGGATATGGCTGGTATAATTGGTTTACTGCAACTTAACCACGATGCAACTTCACGTGGGTTCTTCTTTACAGAAGCACGGCCTCTCATCCAACGTTCGTCAGCACGCGCTACATACCCAACGAAAAGTGCCGCACTGGAGGCTACGTAGAAAGCCGTGATCCAAAAAAACAGCTCCCGTGCATGGGCGATCTTGAAGGCGACCAGTCGCTGGTGCATCAGATATTTCATGTATATCTGTCTCTCCAGCTGCATATAGAGAAAAGGATAGGAAACAGTGAGACTTACTGAAAGCAAATCACATGTGCAGGGAGTTCATCAGCATGCACGTACTTGGTGATTCTGCATTTCCAGCTGCTGTTGAGAAGTGTTATCAGCCGGCTGGCTCCATGCGTGACCCATTTTCCTTTGTAAAAGATAAGCGGCGGTGCCCAACTACCTTAAGAGTTAAAACGCGAGGTTTCGGATTGCCTGTAGCAGTCCGGTGGTCCGGCGTCGGAGTCTGTGAAACGAAACTAGAAGGTAGATAACCGGGTACGGTTAAAATAAGATAGCTTTAGGAGCGCCGCTATGAGATAACGCAAGGGTCAATGTGGCCACGTCGGATGAGCCTCATTTTCTTTGATCGTTTTCTTGTGCACCGACACTGCGGGTTTTGCTTTGAAGCAGAACTCTTTTTCCCACCGAGGCGCCCCCTGAGGGATGGTTTCGTTGGCAATTCTGACAAGTTTGTCGAGTTTATTTCGCGGCACCGAGTTAATTGTCCGAGTTTTCATAATAGGCGCTTCAACTCGTAATTAGCAAATGACGATGGCACGCGCGCCCGTTATCGCTTATCACTGCGCCAGCTTGTCCCGGTTTATCGCCACGATCGCAACCAGCGAGCCAAGGCCAAGCAACAATGTTCCGATTTGAAAATGGCTTCTCCTTCTCCGAAGTGGTGTGCGTGTGGCGATAAATACTGCGTTTAATTTCCAAAACCACTCCTCGACGTTGTGTGTAAGATAAGCGTGACGTCAAGCATGGATCGATAGGTGCGACAGGCGACCGCCGTCCACGGTAAGTGGCGCTCCGACGACGTGAATGAAATGACAACGTGACCGGAGTCCGCGAGGGCGGTTTGTTTTTCTTGCGCCCTCCCGTCCCACTTTTAGCGCACAGCTTGCTCGCGAGCTGTTGGAACGAGTTGCTGCGGGCTCGTACGCATACCCGTACGCTCACTACGAACTTACGAACGTACGAACCCTCGCCCGTGTCTCAACGAAACTGGAAAGCGGGCGCGTTGTCGCGGAGATTAAAAAGAGTTGAAAGTTGTGTCGGCGTTCGCTTTTGACCTCAGCGGACCTGCTCTTTTTTACTACCCTTTTCTTGCCGCGTTTTTTCTCAAGCACCCTGGAGCGGTCGGTGATCGCTGTGTAGTTTTGATTTCGCCCTGCCGTACGTGCCGAACGGCTTGGAGGACATCGTGTAGGCGTCTCCCGCGCGAGCAAACAGCGCGGCAGCAAAAAAGAAGCGTTGAGTTCGCGGAAGCGAACGCCTTGAGCGGGCGGCGCGCAACGTCAACTGCTGCCGCCGCGCGCTTTGGGTGTCGCGCTGGCTCGAGTGTCGTGTTCGGGCGCCCCGTGGCTCGCGTGCTCTTGATGTCACCTTCGTCTGAGCGCGGCCGCGAGTTGCGGGCGTGCGATTGCGGCGTTGCCTTTACATATCGCGCATGGACCGGGTGAGTGCGGCTCCGCGCTGACTAGGGCGCGCGGGCATATGCAATCGGAAACGTCTCTTTAACTGCGTGGGTATTGGCGCGCGTAAACAGCCCGTAGTACGCTAATCCGAAAGCCGGCTTTGCCTGTTGCGTCTGCGCGCTTCCTGTGGTCGGCTGTTCTTTTTTTTTTGAAGATCGCCACAGCCGCGCGTTTCCGTTCGCATTTAGTCTTCTAGGGCTGCTGTGTAAGGTTGCTTCCGAGTTTGTGTTGTGGCGTACGGCGATTTCATTTGTTAGAGACGAAAAAAAAATACACTAATTCTTGAATTTCGTGCTAGGAACGCGAAGAAGAGATGGACGAGTGGGAAAGACAGGAGACGGGAGCCGGAATCCCGTATTATGTGAAGTGAGTAGTAAAACTTTGCAATTTCTTGGCCTAAGGATATGTGTGTGTGTGTGTGTGTGTGTGTGTGTGTGTGTGTGTGTGTGTGTGTGTGTGTGTGTGTGTGTGTGTGTATTGACTGCTTGTGGGAGTTATATTAACTGTGATGCGTATAAGTGACCAGGAGCTAATGGTCTGAACACTTGATGCACTTGAAGTGCCGAATGTTGGTTGTACGCATAATAGATCATATGACAATGAAAAGTGTAATTTCTGATCGATATCCTCTGAAGTGCCACATTTACGGAGGAACCTAGAGTGTGCATTTTAAACTTGCATTAGCGTGGGCTTGCTCTCAGTAATGTAACCATCCAGAATTTCAATGACGCTGCACTCAAAAGACATTTGTGCACAACGTCGGGCTGCACACACACCGCATTGCAGCTTTTACAGTGAAGTGACTTTGCCAGGTGTCTTGTTTTCTGATAGCGGCCCTCCACTGCAGCTGTTGCGCCTGATAAGAATTTAATGCCTGGCAGTCCGAGCACAGGCTAATGCCGTGATTGGTTACGATTATCTGTGCAGCCATCGAAAGGAGAAGACTCAGTGGGACCATCCTGAAATGGTCCTTATCATCGAGAAGCTAACGTCGTTCAACGACATAAAGTACGCTGCGTACAGGACTGGAGCGAAGCTCATCTACCTTCAAAAGGAACTGCTGTGTGAGTAGCGCGGGACGAACAGCTGTATTCTACGGGCACAGTTCTTGGGCGATAGTTCATGTGTGCTTGTCATATGAAAGTCTGCAGCGTTTCCTGTGCCATGTTTTTTATTATTATTGATTGTACAAAATGCCACGTGCTGGTTTGAAGAAATGAAAAAAAAACAACAAAACAGTTCACTGGTGTTTCATGTGTGTTAGACGTAAATTAAGTGCATGCTTCAAATTCTCTATGATGCCAGCATTAGTGTGGTCTATTGTTGCAGCAAGAACCCTTTGCGTGTATGCTCACTGGCCGCTACAACATCTTTTGAACCCTGTCCTGCCCATTGTATCATTCATGCTGAGCTACCTCTAAATTTGGATTTATATATGGGAAATGTTAGCTGAAGAGAGCTTACATTTGTAAATAGCTCAGCAAACCAGTTACAAATGATTAATTAGTTTGATATTAAGCTACAAATTAAGTAACATTTCTTTGTTTCTTGTACAAACATGCTCTCTATGGCCAGGATTTAAAGGGAACACATTGTTTTAGTTTTACTGCATGTGAAACTCTGATTGGGAATTACAGAGTTGACGTACTAAGGGAATTATCTCTGAGAATGGCAGCTTGAAATTGGGGCACTGCAGATGCCCTTGAGTGACTTATTTATTGAACCTCATTTATTTTTGACGTCGGTGCTAAGTATCCTTGTGTACGTGTGTTTCTCATGTGTAATGGCAGCTGCATTTTACGTCCTTGTGAAAATTAATCTGCTTTTTGCATCAAACAACCTTGTTGCACTCGGTATCTGTTGATATCTGTTGTTTTTCGCCTATGAAAAAAACAAAAAACAGGTCACAGGAGTTCTTACAGACATTCATTGTAGATGTCTGAAAAAGTTTCCACTCTTTTAAAGCAATATCAGGGATAAACTAAGGTTTGTAGATTCGGGAGCTACATTTGTATACAGCGCGCGGCGCTTTGATTATATATGTTTACCTGTCTTATTTGAGAGTGGTGTATTTGCTTACTCTGTCTAGTTCCATGTTGTTTGTAGCAACCAATGCCATTTTGCAATTTTTTTAGCATTAGCAGAACAATAGTATCGTTACAATTTTTGTGGAGTGAGTCTGGTGGAGATTACCAGACACATCAGCTGGTTTGGCTTCTCAGTTTTGATAAAAACCTGTAAAAGGGAAAATAGAAAGCTTCAAAATCATGCTTGTGTTTTATGATGGAAGGACATTTTTGTAAGAATAAAAATATGTGGGGCTCCACGTAATACTGTGACTGTGAGAACAAGGAGAATGCGATTACATAATTTTATGCTTACACACTTAATTGCACACAAAAGCTTTCACATCAGTTTTTAGCAGGCTTAATTCAGTGCAAAACCTTTTTGAAGTTCTTGCAAAGGAAGAGCTTGTGTTGGGGCTAGTTGGAATGTCATTGACGAAATAGGCAGCACTGCAAAGTTCACAGCGATGGCAGACAAGAACGACACAAATGAAGCACTTCATCTGTGTCATTCTTGTCTGCCATCGTCGTGAAGTTTGCAAAAGGTCTTGTTGGGGGGGGGGGGGGCTGGATAGTTTGGAGCTTGCTTAGCAAAACTATGTGCAGCATAACAAAAAGTACACTAAGGCGCCTCTAGCACAAGCATTTCGACGAAGAAATATAGAAATACAGTAGCATAACAGTCTCTGTTTTTGTTACCTTGCAGTCAGCAACGTGCATGTGTCAATGCTTGGCAGTGTGTTTGGGGCACATGGCCTGGAAGGTGCGTCCCAGCACGAACTGCTCCTGGGTTGCGCGCAAGTCGAGGCCATCTTGGAGGACCTCTACAAGCGAGCTCCTGGGGTACATCAACAGAAAGTGCCCCTACTCGCTTCACTAGCCCTCAATCTGCTCCAGAACCTTTTCGATGCGTGAGTTGTTTTCCTCACCACTTAGTTTGGTGAAAACCAACACACAATGACGCCAAGGAAGGTATAGGGGATGTCATTTCTAGTCTTTTAACTGTGTTGTAGTAATAAATTCCTTCACATAAATGTGAAGGAATTAAATTGGATGAAAAGGCAACTTGCCGCTGGCAGGGACTGAACCTGCGACCTTTGGATAATGCATCCGATGCTCTACAACCGTCGCTGTAGCTTAGTTCGTAGAGATCGGACGCGTTACCTGAAGGTTGCAGGTTCGGTCCCTGCTGGCGGCAAGTTGTCTTTTTGTCCACTTTAATTTCTTCACATTTCTGTCACAATTACTACAAAACAGTTAAAAGACTAGAAATGACATCCCCCGTACCTTTCTTGGCGTCATTGTGTGTTGGTTTTCATTGAGGGTGTGTCTAATAAATAAATCAATCAATCAAAATTTTTATTCCGCTGTACAGCAAATACTGTATACCGAGAAATTGGGCTAAAGGTGTATCAATACACCTGACGAGGGCCTAACTTCCCTTCGGTAGTTCAGGCACATGTTGCAGGATGAATTTCACAAAAGTGTTACACAGTGACGATACAATATTATACAATGCATAAAGTCACTGCCTCGAATCAAAATATCAAATAAAGAAAACAGGGCCCTTAGAATTCCCCGTCTTTCGTGCACCATTAGAGTCTGCATCACTGCATGTTTGCGAAGGCCTTGAGCCAGGATCAGCTGAAGTGCTTGTTGCTGCTGGTCTAGCAGCTGTTGAAAATAGTAGTCTTAAGCCAGTGTGTTGGTGTCTGCCTGGATTGGGACTGTCCGGTGTTCAGTCCTTTAGTACTTCGTCCCAACGCACCTTTTCCAAAATTGTACCCTAATTGGACATCTCTTCCCGAATATTTCCAATGGAGATTTGTTTCAAAGTGAATGTATAGTTACCGTGGCTATTTGATTGCAACTTTGATTGCAACTTTGGGGACAACTTTCCAGTTGCTCAAAATTAATACGTAATCAAGGAATTTAACTACGAATGTAGCACGAGACGAATAAAAAGAGAAACAATGCCATTTTTCAAGGAATCGCATATCATTAAGAAACGCGTTCACTCATCGCTGTCATCTTTTCTTGGGTGGTCTTTTTTGGGATCACTTATGAAGATAGTTTCGTTTTGACATAATTTAGCATGACTTGGCACTGAAGGCGTTCGCTGCAGCGTTTCTGGGGTTGGACCAAGCCTGCAGCCTTCGCTCTGTGCCAAGAGCGCTGTCAGCAATATATTTTAAAAAGGTAGTGCTGAGCGAGACAGGCCGAGTCTCGTGAAAGCAAGAATACCTACCTCTGTGCTAATGCAGTCTCTTGAGACTGGAGTCATCTTATGTGTCGTAGAGCTCGTTTCACTAGTTCTTAAAGACCACAGAGCATTTTATTCGGTAGACCACAGCAGCAAGGTCTAGTGGGCCCCTCTGAAAAACCAAGCATTTAAAAAAATGCCTTCCAGTGGTCTTGCCATCTTCGAATCGTCAACTGGTTATGATCCAGTTGCTGAGCTGCAACCTGGTTTCCCAGTTTGTCGTCTTTCGAAGCAGCTGTTGTGCTGAGCGCGCTGGGTCGCTACTCTGTCATGAGTGACTGGAGTCGGAGGGTGAAAAGGTGCAGGTTACTGCAACACTGAAACAGTGAAAATAGCAAGCAGCAAGTTTTGACTTCAGTTGGCCTGTCCATATATTGAATCGCAACATAAATGTACAGGTTTTGAATGTAAAGCTAAAAACTGCGGTGTTTAGTGTTTATTTGCTTTAAGGTGACAATTCTTCTGTTCATTCAAATGTAACGTGAGGGCGAACTACAAGCGAAGAAAATCATCAAAAACTCTTGTAAGAATCGGAGGAATGTTGGGAAAGAAAACTCATTGTAGTTGAGTAAGTACAATAGTCTATATAATTGAAAATGCAGTCAGGTAGCGTCAAATTGAATAAGGAGCAGCTCTCAACGAGGGCAAGTGGAAAGCACGACTTCCTCCACCCCTTCCCCAACTACTACTTAAAGGGACACTAAAGAGAAACAATGAATCTGTTTAGATTGATAAAGTGTGCTCGGAGAACTCTTGTGTAGTTTATTTCACCACCATAGGTTTATTATTAGAGGCGAAAACCAAGTTCAAAGTTTCATTTTTAAATTTCGCGCTGAACCTAATAATTCGTGACGTAAAACATTTCAGAGAGCATGTAACGTATTTTGGCTCCACTGGCCCGACGAAATTTCCACAAACTCGTTATGTCAAGTCTCTGGCCCCCTCAGAGGACAATGTACTTCGATTTAACCGGTTAGGAACTATGTAGGCCCAAGCAGGCGCTGTCAAAAATACGTGACGTCACGGCAAATGGTGCGGGAATTCCAAGGTGGCGTCGCCACCTGTATTTTCTTTTTGCACGTTTTCTCACTTATTAAGCGTCTTCTCGCAGCAAGCGTGGTGTTTTTGGTATCATGGAAGACTACTTTACTAATGCGAGGGAAATCGTTTTGCTCTTTAGTGCCCCTTTAAACAGCGAATGAGCTTTAATTGCACTGTTGCCCTAGCCAAGGCTTCGGCTAATTTTTATTATTGTTTGCAGTGATATTTCATGTGAGGTTGTCGCAAGGCATTTCAAGTCACATCATAATACCGATCAGCCACAGCACCCATTGTGTCCGAACTCTCACTCTCATGCATGCACATCTTTGCCTGGAATGGCCCATACCTAAAGGAATTTAGTTGGAACACCTATCAAGTTGACTGGTTTCTGTGTGCCCTTCTCACGAGTCAGATGCCTTTCAGGATGACTAGAGAATCTTTCAATATTCAATAAATATTGTCTTTCAATATTTATTTTGCTTTTCATGCTGCATTTCGGGTTTGGAGCCTCGCGCGAACCAAATGTTTTTTTGTTACTGCTGGTATCACGGCAGCTCTCGCATTTTCGGTTTCGTTCTAAAAGGAATAGATGTCACTGAAGTGAAGCTTGACTGATCAAAATTCGTATTTATTTCGTTATAACGTATACAGTAGACTTGTTAAACGGAACCTGAAGGGACCAGTAAAATGTGTTCCGTCTAACGGGAGTTTCGTTTACTGAGAGATGAACAGGAGTGCAGCATACAAGTACAAAAACCAACGATATTAGAGGCATTTGTTCCGTTTAAGCAGTAGTTCTGTTTAACAGATTTTTCTTCACTGAGAGTCTACTGCAATTCGCAATATCAGTGTTCGTTATAGTAATGTTCGACTGCATCTCGAGGAGGGGGTCTGTCCTTTCTGCTCTTCACCATCTACCACTCCCCTTCGCCCTCCTTCCCGTGACACTGTGCCGTGCTGCCTTATATCAATTGCAGAAGTATGTTTTTCGTAACCACAAAGCACTATCCCTCTATATCAACATGTATGATGTATTAGGTTTTCCGTTCCTGCTTCCCTTATCGCCGTTTGTCTGTCCACAGGAAGCGCAAAGGGACAATTCAAGTTTTGCAGATGAAGATAGCCCTGTTTGTCTTCTGCGCTGGCCGGCTCCTGGACAAGCTCAAGTGTGAGTTCAGTGCTGCCTTCTCTCGTACCTATCCTAATCTAACCTAACCAACGTGAAAATGGCCATCCATTCAGTGAGCATAAACATCTCATTTCGGGCTTTTAAAGTGTACCTTTCGTTGTGTTCATAGAAGCGTACTATGTTCGTTTCTTCAGACATTTGCAACGAGCTGCAAGACGGTACTCATCGCATTTCCTACGAAGAGCTCGAGAGCTTCCTGCACAACATCTCAAAGGTACAGGTTCCCAATAAATTGGATGTCACAGTGTTTTTGTTGTCCATTGATATCGTGTTAGTAGATTTTGCTGCAGCTATACACTTTTTCTTTTTTTTATTTTCTGGCAGATTCCAGAGTTCCTTGGTGAAAAGCTTTCATTTGGCGCTCACTTTGTTCCTGCTGCTGTGGAAAGCTGTCGAAAGGTATGTGTTCAGGTATAAATCGCAAAAATGTGCAGGTATATAATTGCAAAAACGAGAAAAAAAAAGGCTGACTCATGCTTTCTGTATTCTTGCAATTGTTTTCAGACTAAATTGAAAGACTTCATTTTGGTTTGTGGCTTGCTTATGAGACCCTCACTCATGTCACGCTGCTTTTAGCTTTGAACGAAAAAGGGGGTGGGGGTTTACCCAAAGCTCGTTTCTTTTGATAGACACAACCTGATGAAGCCAACAGACAGTGAAGCTAAGGAAACTATAGGGGACATTACCTGTATGTTTTAACTGTAGAATAGTAATTATGACATAAATGGAAAGTAATTAAAGTGACTGAAAAATTAACTTGCCACAGGTAGGGACCGAACCTAGAACCTTCAGATAACGTGTCCGATGCTCTACAATTGGCTTCGAGACAGATGTGTGTGTAGAAAAGTATTCGAATTATGGCTGCGCTCCAAACGGCCTGAATTCGAAACACTGCTGCAGAACTGTTCTCTGTGCCAATGCAAAATACTAGTTCTGACTAGTATCTTGCTGCCCTCCTAAATAGTAGTAGCAGCTTGCAGCAAATAATGATGTGAGGTGATGCAGGTTGGCATACACTTTACTGTTGCTTTCTATGTGAGTTCAGTCTTCTCGCTGTAATTGGTTTGATGTAACTGTTTATGTTAGGACTGTCACACTCTAATTAAATCTTTTGGGTGCACCTGTAATGGATTCTCTTCACTATTATAACAATAAGATTAGTTCTTTGAACGGCTGAATCAACAGGAAACGTTTTAATTGAAACTTACAGTAAGTCTATTGGCCAGAGTCTCTGGTATGATAGAATTTCAATGTTTTGTTCTTTATATAGTGTACCTGCTTTGTACTATGGAACGTTGGTAACTCAAGTAGATTCAAATGATATTGCCACTTAATGGCACAGCAGTCCCTGAACTGGCTGACTAATGACGAAATATACCTAGCTAATGACGAAAAAAACAAAAAAAAAAGGTTTTTGTTAGTTGGAAGTAGAATTTCTGCATCTATGTGCAAATGTAACTACAGATGTTGAGATACTCACCAGCCATAATTGGTTCCTCAACATTCTTCTCAGCTAAAAAATAAATAAATACTAGTAATGTTCTTTATAGGAGCCCGTCATTTGTTCCCTCTCCAATGGAAAGAAGCCTAGCTTGAAGGTCAGCATCAAAACTCGAGCAAGCAAGAATGCATAGCATGTAGTAATTCTAGAAATGTTAAAAACCTTGTGGTATGTACTTGTGGTATGTGGCAATAGAACATTTTCTCTGATCCTGTGACATTCTATTTAACGAGGCTCATACACAACCATTCGCTTGCACCCATGCAAATAATTTTCTCTTTGCGTCAAGCAATCGCTGTACGTCAACATCCTGCGTGAAATGACCAAGGAGTGCCTTTTTTTTTATGTTGCAAGTTGTGTAATGAATGTGTGGCTTTGCGCAACATGAAACCACATATGGCAGACTGGGAAGTGCTTCCTAGAAAGGAAAACAGCAGGCACTCTTGAGAGATCACACGTGAGCTTTTCGCTTCTGATAAGATTAGGTGTTTATATGCGTTGCGCTGATGTAGAGCGAAGTGCAGCCCTCGACCTCTTTGGCCCGACAGATGGCCTGTGCCTTTTCACGAGATAAGATGAAGGGGTCAATAATATTATTGGGGCACGTCGTCCTTTGTTCACAGGTTTCCTCGGTTTACCTTTCCCTGCTCCATTAAAGAAAAACAAGTGCAAGTGAATGCCACCGAATTATGGATTCTGAAAAAAAAAATGTTGAAGTGGAGCATATTTTTTACTTGCTGGCATACAAACTTGAAACGGACAACAAAGAAATAAGTCGTTGTTTCACCTGTAAGATGAAGCATTGATAGCTGTAGTAGCGTATTAGGCAACTACTCTGAGCAGCATTCCTAGTTTCATTGACCGTATAGTAAACATCAGCTTACTAATTAAGTTAACCAGCAGGCCTTCATGCGCGCTAAGGTGAACATGGACAGATCTTACTTGACTGCAAAAATTCAAATGTTGCGATGCTCACGTGATTGACAGTGCACATCTTGTTTCAGTGAGACTTGGAAAATTTGTAAATAACATGACGTACAACACTGGGCAGGCTTTAGGATGGTGCACACTAAGCCACTAGCCAGTTATCTTGGCTCACCCGGCTTTTGTGTCTGCCGCTGATTACGTGATCATGTGCAAGATAGGGCACACTAGTCAATCAATCAAGCAATCAATCAATCAATCAGTCAGTCTATTTATTTTCGTCACAGATGCGGGAGCCTCCAATGGCGGGCTAACTTGAGGAGACAAGCACTCGTCTGACACCACGTCCATCTCTACCTTGCATGCTCACCTCCCCCCACATTGCTTGCATTATGATTAATTCACGGTCCTTACGATACACATGTGACAATTGCATGCACCAAGTTATCACACAACTCACCTTCTCACAGTGTCCCCTTCAACTGCTACATACGGCTTGCATATGGTGCGTGATAGCATCTTATCACATTTTGAGTGTGTGCAATGTCACGCCAGCGACAATGGTGGAAATTCACTTGGAGCGTTTCCACATTTGCTATGAGAATACGAAGTTGAGCTGTGTTTGTAGATCGTGCAGCTAAAGAAAACAGTGCTGTTACCTGGAGTGGAGGTTTTCTAAAAGCAAGAAAAGAGGCGAGAGCGAAAGTAAGGATATGGCACTTTGGACGTTCCTTCGACAGCTGTTTGTAATGGCATGGACTTTGACCACGTTTGCTCGGGCATAGTCAAGTGTCGTTAACGATGGACATTTTGTACTAAGGAGTGAAAGGCTTAATTTTGTGAGCTTTGAATTTTTTTTTTTTTTGGCTACACCATCTGCTGCACCGCGAAACATGTCTGCATGATGTTTATGTTGCTATTTGTAAACTGGTTACAAGCAAAGCAGACGTGCTGTGTGATTGTTACAGTGTTGCCTCTTTGTTGTTGATAAAGACTGTTGGCTGTAGACAGCTGCAGGTCTTGTGCTAGTTTAGTGGTTTAGTAATGTAATTGGCAGTTGCACTGCACTCGAAAGAACAAATGCACCTCGTGTTGCCATACTGTATGCAGCAGCCTTATTTTTTTCTGGTGGATTTTCCAGCTTGCACCAGCGCTGCCTGCTGTTCCAGATGACATGTTCCTCAATTGGCTGCTCCGGGAACCGCAAAACCTTGTTTGGATCTCGACATTCTACAGGATGAGGTCTACTGAAAATGGTACGGCACTGAGTGATTGTTTTCTTTAGTCTTTTTTTCGTTTGTCCTTTCTAATTTGCCAAGTAGGCTTGATTGTGGTTTCTCTTCACTATGTGAGAAAGCATGTGTTGTTTGTGTCACTTACCGTATTTACTCGAATGTAACGAGTTTTTTTCAAAATCTCTCTGAAGTGATTTGGGGGTCCGCGTTATAATCGAAGCACCTCAAATCGTGCCTTGGCGGTGCCGCCCCACTGGTTCCTTAAAATGGCTACGAGAAACCTAGCAACCTTTCAACCTTGTGCTGGCAACATATGCACGCTGGCAACATCGAATCGAATCCAATCCAATCCTATTGTTCGCGACGTGTTTTGCGGGCGGTTCATTTCCTTTGTGCTTCCGCGACTTCGGCTCGAGCAAATGGCAGCGCGACGAGTTCAGTACGATGCCCGCTTTAAGAGAAGTGCAATACTGATGGCTGAGGAAATCGGGAACTCAGCCGCGGCTCGACGGCTAGATGTGGTGGAATCGACTATCCGTGGGTGGAGGCTCCAGCGTGAAGTGCTCTTCAAGAGTGAGAAGATCGGGCTTTGACACCTACGGTAGGACAAAGCGACCTAGCGCCGCGAAGATTGCCGAGTGGGTGTCCGCCGCTTGGTACGGCCTGCCGCACGACATGATAGTTCACGCGTTTAAACAGTGCTGTATATCGAACTATATGGATGGCACGGAGGATGACCTCATCTGGGAGGAAGAAAATGACAAAGAGGGCTCGACCACCGGCGATGATGGCGATGAAAGCGACGAATGAACAAAACTCACTTTATATTTAGAAACTGGGATGTCTTTGCCACTACCATGTGCAGCAAATAAAGGTACTTTTTTCCCCCCCGCTTTACTCGCGTTACATTCGCGTTCTTCTTTTTTTTTTTTTTTTTTTTTCGGCACTGAAAAGTCACTCCTCGCGTTACAATCGTGGTCGCGTTACTTTCGAGTAAGTACGGTAATGTACACAAACAACACCCTTCCTAAGTACACCCTAAGTGTAGACCTTGTTTACAGGGACGCTAACGCAAAATGCTACGTCAAATTTCATGTGTGTCTTTCTTTTTTTTTTTTTCAAGGTCTGTTTTCTCTAACTTTATGGAAAGAATTAGTTACTGACAGAAAAACTGATCTAATTTCCTTTTCTTTTTCCATACTTTGTGCACGTATCTTGAATGTGACATCACAAGTTTCAGTGTATTCTCTCATGTTTGGCAATTGGGATGCTATAAACGTTCCAAGAAATTCTCCTAAGCTATGTTTTTGGCTCTTTCTTAATACTATGTATATAGCCCATCTTCACTGGTAAAAAAAAAATGTCACCAGGCCCACTCGGACGCCGTCACAGTCCTCGCCTTGTTTGTAAAGCCTTCTCTCAATAAGAGCAGCTTTATAGTATTGTAGAAATGCAGTTTATTGCCTAATATACAACTAGACTCATTTTTTTCTTTGCACTGTCCCTTCACTTTATACTCCGAGGCGATAGGGCATTTTTTCCATTCTTGAAATGTGCACATATGGGTTTGTGGATGAGAGTTGTTGATTAGAAAGTAGCCGCGACTTGCAGGACTGGATCTTTATGAATAGTTTGTCTGTAGCCTCCCTCCCGATCTACCACTGACATTGCTGTCTTCGAATATTTTTTTCGCTCTTGCAGTTGCACACCCGATGAAATGTGGAGCGTGCAAAACGTACCCCATCGTTGGTCTGAGGTGAGCTGCTCTTTTGGTCGCTGCTAATTTTGGAAAAGCCATCATTAGTGCATGAGAAGCGCTCGTAATTACACATGTTGCCCTCTTGACAGGTACCAGTGCCTTCAGTGCCTCAACTACGACTTGTGCCAAAGCTGCTTTTTGCATGGCAATGTCAGCAAGAACCATTCCATCAAGCACCGAATGCAAGAGCACTGCCAACAGGTAGGTTTGCCTGAATGCTACATACCATTTTGCCACGTGGCCTTCTTTTTTTGGGGTAAGCTTCCCAAACAGCGCCGCGACCTGTGCCGAGCAGTGCTAACGGTATTTGTGGGTGGAACCCGATCTCATCAAAGTAAAGAAAAAAGGGCGCATGGCAATAGTCTTGCACACACAAGCCGCCGTTGCCTGCCCTGCCCCCACAAGATATCATACCTGTCATGAAAAAACAGTTCACATCTGGTGAAGCAACTGAATATTTAGCAGTTGCTTATTTAGCAGTTGATTTAGTTCATAAAGCCACTCAGTAATGTAATCATTTTGGTTGATTAATCAATTTTCTTTAATGCTTACGTCCAGATTTTTGCTCAATTCTTTGGGTGCTATGTGTTTGTCCATTGTAGAAGAAATTTGATTTCTTCCTTGAGTAACACGTTAGCAGGCTTTAAGAGGCTGTTATGTTGAGTTCCATTCAACTCAGTTGTATGCCAAGTAAAGTTTTAGACTTGGCTAATAATTGTTTTCGAAGTGAATTCGGGCGCGTGTCATATTGTCTTAACGGCCTACCAACTGCATTGTAACGCTCGCAGACATCTTCCTGGGAAAAAGTCAAAGCTGTCCTGAAGACCATCAGCCTGAAGATCCAGCGCTGGAAGCGTGAACCCAGGCCCAGTTATCTTCCCCTCCAGGCCAACCCTGAATCCAAGTGAGCCTGCCTACGGAAAATACGTACTTGCCATTTCACCTGTTCTCACCTGAAGGTCACTCGCTCCTCCATTGAAATTGTGCTGCTGTCAGTTGCATGAAAGCAGTGTGAAGACTGTGGTTGCATCTGACACTATTATTTAACAGGAAGACACTAATTAGTTTAGACTGATAAATTATACCCCAAAGACTCTAGCATCATTAATTTCACCACCATAGGTTTATTAATAGATCAGAAAATCAATGTCAAAAGTTTCCAATGGTGACGTCATGAATTTCAGTCTTTTTTTTTTCGTATTTTGGCCACATTGGCTCAACAAAATGTCCTGAAACTTAATATGTTAAGTTTCTGGCTCCTTCAGAAGACAGTGTACTTCATTTTTACTGACACGATTTTGAGGCACCTCAGTAGGGACATTTTTCGTTTCCGTGGTGTGCACTATCAACGTTCTCCACACATCGGAGCCAGGAAACACGTATAAAATATTTTACTTCAATATTAAACTTTTCGTCACCGAACATCTGCAAGCCAGCCTCAGCGCAATGAATATGTTATCACAACAAGTCAACACAGTTCACTGGGTTTGAGAAATCTGTGTCCTCCATGCAGCCTAAATCACAGAAATCGCTGTTATAAGGTCGAGGTATTAAAAATATATTAGAGCTGTGCGAATAGCAAAATTTTGGGTGCGAAGCGAATTCGAATATTGAATTGTGAGTGCAAATCGAATAGAATATTTTTCGAATATTTCTCAAATAATTCTAGAATATTTTTCGAATACTTCAAAGCGAAATTGCAGAAAAAAAAAGACAGGATTCCTAAGCATATTCTTATGAGACAGCAACATGAAAGTGTTTCTTTTCACTAGGTTGATGAAGCACTGGCGGGGTGGTGTTTCATAGTTGTCTTATCAAGAATGAGGCAATGGAGAGGCCGAATTGTATTTATGTACATGATTTGGTGCAACCAAAGTGTTGCCGACAACACTTTACACGTGATAGGCAAAGATGCCATTTCCTCAGCCTCTCCTGCTCTTTCAAATTCTGTGGAAGCCCAACTGATGTGGTGGACAAGGGGGTGCTCTCTTCAAGTCCCGAGCTCCAAATCTGCCTCGTAGACGTCGATATATAAGAACATCTGAAATTTTGGATGCTAAAAAGCTTCGGCTTCTGATTTTTCGGACTTCCTGCCCAAATTTCAGGTCCAAAACAGCATTAATTGAGCCCCCACCTCTGCCACATCTTTCATCTCCATGTTGGAACCAGCGTTTTCTTGAGTTAATACATTTGCGACCGTAGCGGAGCTTGAAAGGTAGCTTTGCTGCAATACCGGGGTGTGATGAGGCGAAACATATTGAAAATCTAGGGACCACTTCCAATCGGACGTTGACTGTCACTTGGCTAAGTTCGACCGTAACGGAGCTTGAAAGGCAGCTTTGCCGCAATACCGGGTTTGATGAAGTGAAGCATACTGAAAATGTAGGGACCACTTCCAATCGGAAGTTGGCTGTGTCTTGGCCAAGTTCGACCGTAACGGAGCTTAAAAGGCAGCTTTGCCGCAATACCGGGGTGTAATGAGGTGAACCATTTTGAAAAATCTAGGGACCACATCTAATCGGACGTTGACCGTCTCTTGACTAAGTTCGACCGCAACGGAGCTTGAAAGGCAGCTTTGCCGCAATACGAGAGTGTAATGAGGTGAAGCATATTGAAAATCTGAAGGGGTTACTTTCAATCGGACGTTGACTGTATTTGTTATTTGGGAAGTTCGAATAGTAAAATTCCAGTGCTAATCGAATCGAATAGCAAAGACTATTAGAAAAATATTCGAAATTTCGAATATTCGCACACCTCTAAAATATATTCATTGCATTCCTAAGCAGCACTACAACACTCTTTTTAGGGTTCTTGACACCCGTGTTTTAGCAACCCGAAAATATTTAAAATTCGTGTCACTACTCCTTTAAGATGACAAACAAGCCATGTGGATGCTCTATTGCAATCCGCTCGATTGTGCGTGTGCGCTGTAGTGTTTTTTACCAGGCTTAGTGGAGTGGACTGTGAATGATGAGCTGAAGCTCTCAATTATCACGACAATGACTGCAGTGTGCCCATGTTGCGCTTTATCTCATACGACATCGGTGCCTGTCCCTTTCTCAGGGCTCCAGCGCAAAGCCCGAAAGCGTATCGAGTGCCGCCATCAGATGAAGTGGACTGCGTGAAGACAATGGCTGTGAGTGGCTGCTCTTGCTGTTCTAATTGCTAAATTGAGAGTTCGCGTTTTTTTTTTTCTTTCTTTCTCTCTTTTATAGCTAGTGCATGTAAATGATCAGGACTTCACATTTTGTCCCACATTTTAAACAGTTGTTGAAAAGTTTGAAATGAAACAGCTTTGTGGAGCTGGACGTTATGTGTCGCTCACCACATGCCTGTCATTTCAGGGCTTGTATTATCGGTGATTTCAGGCACTGTATTAGTTGACACTAGGTAAGGCCCAGGGGTGGTCTAAATTATTAAAATAAATTGCATTCTAGCTGTGTGCTTTTTGCTTGCAGCTGTACATGAGGCCACATGCGAAATATTTAAAGCATGCTTTGTAAGAAAAATTGGTGACGAACTACATAAACCACTTTTGAGTGTGTCTGCGTGTGAATGTTTTTTGCATCAGTACAGTCATTGGTCTTGACTACTTAACGTAACGTTCTTTGTAAGACATGCTCTCGTTGAGCCAATTACTCAACGCTGCTATTTTCTCGATCAGTGTTGCCTATATGTGCCTTTACTTTACTCGATTACAACTTCAAAAAAGACGTCAGCTCCACCAGCAGCCATCGTTGTCCTTCCCACAGAGAACGTGCACAAATGCTCCACCCAATTGCGCTTACTCATTTTCATGACATCATGCACTTCTCGATAGGCATGTGCGAATATTCGAGCACTTCGAATATTCGAACGGATATTGCAGTATTCGAATTCGCTTTGAAGTGAATTTAGATTATTCCAAATTTTGAAGTATTTGAAATGAACGAATTAATGTATATAAACCGCACGTTACCCCCTGTAAAGGTGCTTTCGCTGCAGTGGAGGGGGGCTATACCGTGAACATAACTATCCAGGAGAAACTGCCACACTGCCACACTTTGTGGCAGTGCCAAGTGCACTGCCACAAAGCCCCAGTTCAAGGTTAAATGAGCATGTCACCCTCACATCGATTAATCATTTTTTAAGTTTAATAGCTTGTTATACTGGCTTATATGCTCTAAGTATGGTAAAATAACGTAATGCATTTTGCCGGTTATCACTTGCATTCTACTGAAAGTCAAATCCTGCTACTATTCAAAGTTGCTCCTCCCTTTGAATCAAAAAGAATGACATTTGCACATCCCTTGTTTCAAATTGAAAAAAAAATATTGTGCAGGTTAGTCGGGTCATGACAAATATGCTCATTTTTCTTTATAAGATGTAATGTATACTATCCGAATTAGATTCGGCATTATACGACCAAATCACTGTTCGCTTCGAACCAAAAATTTACTATTTGCACAAGCCTAGTTCTCGAGTGTTTCAGATGGTTGAATTTCCCATACAGACATGCTTATGTCACCGGTTTTAGGTCTGAAACTTGAAGATCCTGGTAAATTTCATCAGGGATTTTGACATTGCTGCTCAGCCTAACATAATGTTTTAGGCAGTAACGACAAACCTTCAACTTTTAATATGCATAGTATTTACTTTAGCAGAGAAAAAGTACTTACTGTTCGAGCGGAAACCAGTCAGCATGTGTCTTTCGCAGATGAAGGGCAGGCACATCACGGTCCCGCCACGGTGGTCTAATGGTTATGGCGCTCGACTGCTGACACCAAAGTCGTGGGATCGAATTCCGGCCGCGGCGGCTGCATTTTCGATGGAGGCGAAAATGTTTGAGGCCCGTGTACTTAGATTTAGGTGCACGTTAAAGAACCCCAGGTGGTCGAAATTTCGGGAGCCCTCCACTACGGCGTCTCTCATAATCATATCTTGGTTTTGGGAAGTTAAACCCAAGATATTATTATTAGGCACGTCACCGTTCTTTGGGCAGAGCTTAAGTTCTTTCTTACGTCGTACTCACGATGCCGTCCCACGATGCCGTCACCCTACCCATTTTTATATTGGTAAGGGTCAGTGACGCTCCACTGATGGTTGGCATTTGTGCTTTTAAATATTTCGTTTTGTATTCCGCCTTCCTCGCATTTGATGCTTTTGCGTGCATCATTTTTAATGTCTCTGCTATTTTGTTTTGTCATCCAGCAGAATAACGCGCACATGGCACCTTGCATGGACACTCTTCACCAACAAGAGCTGGAGAGCATCATCGAGCGACTCGAGCGAGAAAACAGGTCAGCCACTGACACCTTCGAGTACATTGTGCCGTTTATCTTATAGGAATTAAGTTTGTCTTACACCATCTGAGGCTGCACGAAAACATTGCTCATGATTGACAACAGATTGCCAGCAGGCATAGTCCCTTTCAAAGTTTTTTCATTTTGCATGTGTATATATAGTAGAATCCCGCTGATAAGTGTTTCATGGGACCCCAAAAATAAAATGTAAGAGCCGAGAACAGGAAAAAATGAAAAATTACAGTAGTGATGAGAAACTCACAATTTTATTTCAAACTTTTCGCTCGAAGAAATCGTGCAGCATTGTGTGGTGCATTTTCTCACGCCCGATCAGTACAAGGCGTCTCTCAAGCACCTGCATTGCCATGTGGCTTTCTGCATCGTAACTGTGCGCAAATCTCCGCAACAAATCCAGCGCTGTTATGGCTGATGAAGCCGTTAGCTCCGCAAACAGGATGACTCCGGGTAACAAAACTACAGTAATCTCGAAGTCCGCACTTTTGTTGAATGCATCAAAACTAATTTTTAGCATCCAAACACGTCATAGACATCATGTTTAGATGAAACACAGATCTGGTAGGGCGTGTTTCTGGTGGCGGGACTTGAAAATCAGGGGCGTAGCCAGGGGGGGGGGTTGAAAGCCCCCCGGAATTTTTCTATTTTGCATGTGCATATATACATGCACACATACAAACGCATGCACAAACATACAAAAAGGATGGTCGAACCCCCCCCCCACGGAAAAATTTCTGACTACACTTCTGTTTAAAATTCATCATACATGCCACCCTCACCGCTTCTTGCGGCCAATTGGATCATCAAGCCACCAAGCTGACTAAGCCAAGCCGCATGAAAAGTCAACATGGCCACCTGAGCCGTCTCGGAGGTTCACTTCACAACATACAACACGAAAATGGTTCCACAGTTGTGACGTAACAGCGGGGTTCCCAAAGCATTGGATCCCATGGAAGCTATGCCAGGGCCGGCCGAAAACGACATAACAGCCAGGAAAATGCAGCACCCGGGAACGTGACAGCAGCGTTCTACTGTATACATGCACACACGCACAGACATGAAGGTTGATTGAACCCCCCTAAAAAAATTTTCTGGCTATGGCCCCCGCACTGGAGGAATGCCTGAAGAAACAAGAACGTTTCAACTGTATGGCTCGATTTATGCAGCAATCGAACACTTCATTGAGCACTCGGTCATGTGACCATCATGGCATCAGCGTTCGTCATGAGGCAAAGTTTCATCGCCACTTTCTCTTCATAAGTTGCACTGACCAATAAACTTGCCTAATGGGATCTTCGGCTGGCGGCACTCGTGGCGTTTTTTGCGCACAAGGCTACTTTTCACACAAGGCTACTTTTGCTGTCGGGATTTCACCGGAGAGCGAAAACGATGCAGAAACTTGCAACCTTCGTCGAGTTTGTGCAAAATATACGCAGCAAAAGCGCATGTAGAACAGGCGAGCACACGCTGGACGTACAGCATTTCGCAGGCGTTTCTAATCGTCTGGTTTTCCGTCGTTTGCGCTCTTCATCCCAGTAGAAATTTGCCGTTGCAAAGTGTCGTCTGCTGAATTTCGACTGCTGTGCGCGTCTCGGAGACGGCGCTGTTGTCGCAGATTCGAGATTTAGCGGCTCACACGTTCGTCTGGCCCATAGCGGGGCCTGAAACTCGGGCGGTGTTTGACGTAACTTCCCTTCCACCGTCACGGTGCCAGTGCGGCTCAGCCGAAGATCCCATAAGACAATGCGAAGGCGAAAGCCATCTTCTTTTTTTTCTCTGTTGAATTTATTGACCCTCCAACCCTTCCCCCCGTAAGCTTTCTGCACTTTTGATGAGGCCCACCCTTGACGAAGCGGTGGTGTCATGTGATGACGTCACAAATTTTGACGACCTGTGACATCATGATAACATCATAAGGTGACGTCGACATATGATGGGGATTCTTCACGCCACTCATGTTGATGCCGACCGTCACTTTTTGCGTTTGATGAGGCTTAGATCTAAGGCTTTCACCTTAAAAATGGGGCGCCGGTGCTAATGGCATCGGCGAAGTTCAGTGTGGTGCATTGTTTCTTTAGGCGGAACCGACGATAAAGCGCGTCTCATGAAAGATGCCGGTGTTATGATGGAGCGTTTGACAACTGCGTAAATCCGGCCTGCGTATCTTGGTTCTGTCTTTCTTGCTTTTGACTGACCCCAATGCCTCTCGCAGGAATCTTGCCCGCGAGGTAGCCGCCAAAGAACACGGCACGGGTAGCCCCACGTCGGTGCCCTCGTCACCTCTCAGGCAGCGGTACCTCCACCAGCACCTGGCACAGGTGGAGGTGCAGCTGAAACGCATGCGCAGTCTTCTACAGGTGAGAAGTATGGTGCCTACTTGCTCACTCTCAAGAATTGTTCGTGGAACTTACAAATTTGGTTTCACTTATGATTTTGAGAATGTCTCATCAAGTTGTACGATAAATAAATTCACACAAAGATGCTGCTTGTTAGTCTAGCCATTGTGAAAAAATGCCAGGTACTTGTTTAAAGCAAGATTAAGCTTAACCAAGAGTTGAAAGTGTAGCACCTTCTTTCTTCCCTCTCCTTCTTCTGTTTTCAAACTTTGCACCACTACAATATTTGTTTAGTAAACACCAACTTGCCCAGGAAGAAGTCATCCTGAAGTACATTACCCAGACAAGTGCTTGAAGCAGGCTAAAATTGGCTTCAGCAAAGGTATTGAAAATGGTACTTGGCTCTAAAGAAACTTGAATTAATTACTGGCCTTGTCAAAGTTTGGTGATTTATAACTCTACCAGCTTTTGACAGCGATAGTATCTGCCATGACAGAAAAGGGTACAATGTACAATGGTCTGACTGTGCCTCTCTTTGCTGTTCTATGCAAAGGTGCTATCGAGAGAGGAGATGGGCGGCACCGATCCTGTGATGTGCGTTCCCAACGGTGTGGCTGGCGGCGGTGGTGTCGGTCATCCGTGCTTGGCACCCATGGCAAACCCCGCCTGGCTCCAGAGCACTCCGGCCAACGGCGGGCGGGTGCCTTGCAAAAGCATGGATCGGTTCATGGAGATCCACAATGGTCTCAAAGGTACGGCAATACATTGGGGCCTTGCTTAAAATCTGCGTGAAGAGAAACGCCATCCGTGCTCTGTCGGCTTGCCTTTGTAAGGGAAGAGAAGTAAATTCTTTTGCTTTCAGCTGTTATTATTCGTGTTTTAGCTGTTTAGCTGTTTGCTGCATCTAACGTAATGGTAGCCCAGCCTATGTATGTATAAGCAGCCTCAGACTCAGTGTTTCTTCTGCACTGCAGTAATTCTGGAAAAGTGCATGTTTTGTACGTCAAGAAGCCTCGAAGGTGTGCTCCTCAAAAGTTCCTGCGACTGTCGCCAAGTATTGTGGAAAACGCTCCTTGATACCTTTGCTTTCTAAAGGCTCTGTTATACTCCGACGTCCGACGCGAGCGCCCGTGAAGACGTTGCGTTCCGTCACGCCGAGCTGGCGACGCTACGCCAGGCGCAAATTGGTCTCCTCTACAGTCGAGCCGGCTCCAACGTGCCGGTGCGATCGCATCTAGAGGAGCGCATGCGCAGTAAAGCGAAGAACGCCCGCGCCACCTGTCAGGAACCGACGAAACAGCCCGCGAAGCAGGTTCCTGTACATGCGAGTCTGGCGCGTCTGGCGCGAAATGCAGCAGGATCTATTCGGCGCCGAGCGACGCCCGAGCGCGCCAGCAGCCGTCGGCCGCGTCGACGGTCAGCGGACGCCGGACTATAGAGGGCTGTTTTCTGCTGACGTAACGTCGCCGTGACGCGCGCGCTCGCTCGTCGACGTTACGCTGGAGTATATCAGAGCCTTAACAAATGTGAAAATTTCAGAGTGCTAAATTTGGTGCAGGAATTTCGGAAAAGCCTTATTGTACTGATGAGGCCATAGCTTTGAGGGCATAACAGTGCAAAAAATGACAACATAAGGGTAGAAACACACACCACAAAGCACTAGCTATTTGAAGGATTTATTTTAAAGACAGACAGCTTTTAGTCGACGCTCTGTGGATCGTGTTTCTTCTCTTATGTCATTGTGGTCTTGTGCACTATTTTACCCTTTAAAGCCATGTTGAACTAACTAGCTCAGCATGCTACACTGCTGCAATCCAAGTGACTAGTTGAGCCGAGGCGTCGTTGTTGAGGCAAGATCTTGCATTAACAGCGGGCCCTGAGCCTTACGATAGCATTGTGTTTACGCTTCGTGTTTCAACAGCAATGGAGGCCCCCATAAACGCGCCCACCCCTCCGCCTCCACCACCGACGCCAAGTGTTGTCTGGGAGCTGCGCCGAGACGTGGCTGCAAGTTCATCCACACTTCCAGAACCGCCATCGCCCATTGCCTGCGCCCCTCCCTCGGAGATTGTCAGTGCCTGCGCAAACAAGGGTGCATTGGTGAGTCAGCGTTTTTAATATGGATGTGCGAGTAGTAAACTTTCATCTTGAATTGAATTCGAATCGAATGTTGGCCAGGAATATTGAATACCAAAGCATGCATGTGTGTGAAAGTGTGGATTGTTGGTGGAAGAGCTGCAATTCCAATCAGTGGTGGCACTCCTGATGGCGATCAGCAATGATTTGTTTGCAGGGTTCTGGTAGTTTATGCTAGAGCTTCTCTTTTTGGCTCTTTGGCATGTTCTTTTTTTTTTTCGATGGCTGCATGCTGCATACTGTTGTAGTTTATCATCGTGCTTCACCACCAGGAGTGCTGCTGCAAATTTTTAAAGCTTTCAGTGCTCCTTCACAGCGGCATTCAAGAGGGCTGCTGTTCCCCATGCCGAAAAATTAACTGTGCTAGCGGAACCAAGTTTGTGGACTTTCTGAACGGGTAACGCAGCAGTGGCAGCTGTAGCAGGACTCACTCTTGTGCAACAATGAGTACTCGTATTGCTTCTTGTTGCTTCTAAAATCGCTTGTAATAACTTCTCGAATTGGTGCGTGCTAAATGTTGCAAAACAGGAACATTTTAGGTACGCATGGCGTCCTTTGTGCAAATGATAGTGATCTCAGTGCAACAAAGTTCACGATATCACAAAGATTTTTGCTGCGAGCAAGCGTGGTTCAACTGTATCTATACTCACGATACTGAAGGTATGCACTTAGCTCTGCAAAAGTATGTGTAGATTTGTAAACATGCTACATGCAGTCTATGGTGGATATTTCAGACTTAGCTGAGAGAGTGAGAGGGGAATAATAAATGTCTTTATTTGAGAAGATAGCCCAGGAGAGGCACACGTAGTTCAGAATGCCTTGAGCTTGGGCAGCGTCCTAGACCCTCGTGACCCTTGCAGGATGCAAGGCAGCACACATGACATTCAAATGCAGCCTTCGCAGCTTCGCTTGAGTTGTCCCATGAATTCGGCATCATAAAGCAGTAAAGGGATGGAAATTTGACTTTGGCGTTTGCGTGACACCTGCAGGACTCTGCAAAGGAATGCACGTTTGGTGACCTGACGTCGCCAGTGCGGTCAACCTTTTTGGGTGACCCCAGCAGCACCACGGTGATGGGCAATGGCTGTCCCGCCGCACTGCCCGGGCTACCGCTCGACGGAGAGCTGGAGAGCATCCTGAGGCAACTGGACGACCTCCTGTCCGAACCCAAACAAGGTTGGCAAGCCCTTGACCTTGACACCGTCTGTGTCTTAGCTTGTCGGCAATAAGGCTGGCAAACTCTATAGCCATGGCCAGCCTTAGAATAGAATGCAGGGGCTAATACATTGCCGTCGAAAGAAAAGAGAGCTTGTGTCACACAGTCGCAAAATGCCAGATGCATCTGCAGAATGATTTTCAGGCATAGAAATTTGAAACGAGGCTCATGTGCTGTAGCTTATATGTCATAGTGATTGGTAGCACTGCCTAGAGTACAGCGGTAACTTGCATAGCAAGTAGAGGACAGCGGCAACGTGCATAGTACAAGCCCTCAGATACATTCCTTCAAGTACCTGAGTGAAGTGTTCGTGCAAGTGGCATACTACGACTAACAACTATTTTTAACTTATGATTACTGTGAGAAAAAAAAAATTTATGCACTGCACTCATAGATTGAA
This sequence comes from Rhipicephalus sanguineus, assembly GCF_013339695.2. NCBI lineage: Eukaryota > Metazoa > Arthropoda > Arachnida > Ixodida > Ixodidae > Rhipicephalus > Rhipicephalus sanguineus. Next base: position 27,613,269 of record NC_051184.2, read on the forward strand.
ACATGACATCAGAACAATAAGTAGAACGATTGGTGTGCGTGATTGCTCGAGATTGCAAAGTGAAGTTGAAGTGAATTAGAGTAGTACAGTAGAACCCCGCTGATACGTTTTTGAAGGGACCGTAGGAAATAAACGTAAGAGACGGGAAACGTAAGAGCCGAAAAACAGGAAAAACGGCAAAATATTTAGTGGTACAGAATTTTATTTCAATTCTTACGAGCAGCACGAAAATTGGCGCGCTCAGCCGCGATCTAGTCGATGGATAGAAACGCGGAGCTTAGGACGGCCTCATCCACAGAAATGTAATCAACGTATGTGATTTCTTTAACACCAACAGCTGTAGGCATGAAAGAACTAAGCACACGCAATCACGACCGGCACGGCGAGTCCGACCACGAACCGCACGCACGACCATGCGAGCTCCAACCAGCTCGAACTCCTCCCGTTCTCCGACAAATAACGATGATGATGAGTCTACGCCAACGTGATGGCAGAAGTGAATGCCAATCTCGAAGGCCTTGCTTTCGCAAGCAACTACGTCATACACGCCATGTTTGTGCGATACAAATCTCAAAGGCTATGCTTTTGTCAATAGTAAATGCCAATCTCGAAGGCCTTGCTTTCGCGAGCAGTTACGTCATAGACGCCATCTTTGCCATTTGAATCTCGAAGGCCATGCTTTTGTTTGCACCAATTGAAAGATTCTGTTGCTTGCGCCTCTCATGCAGCTAATATTACGGTCAAACGAGGCCAAGCTGCATGAAAATGCACCATGGCCACTCTCTTTGGTAGTCACTCGGTCGGCTCCGAACGCACTTCGCGACGTATCATACGGGAACGGTCCGACAGTTACGACGTAACAGCGGGGTTCCCAATACATTGTATCCTATGGGAGCTATGCCGGGACCGGCGGAAAACGACGTACAGTAAAACCCCGTTAATTCGGACTTCACGGGACCAGAGAGAATGTCCGAATTAACCGAGGGTTCGAATTATCGCGAGTATGATCAAAACACTAGAAAAATGTTTCCGCCACCACCAGACTTTTATTTCTTAAAGAAGTCGGTGATCGCGGTTTGCTTCGCGGAGGCAACGTGCAAGGAAATCACAATTTTGCTAAGTTCCTGAAGGTGGCTGTCCGCGCACACTGTGCCGCAAAGCGGCGGTCTGGCTGACGCAGCCAGGCTTGAAATATTTCGGCCGTCATCCAAGCCTTTCTATTAAAGCGGTAGTCGACAGGCAGCTGCTTAATGTTCTTAAAACATCTTGGCTTCGCAGCCTTTCCGATCACCAGCAGCGGCAGCTACTCTGTGCCGGTCATGTTCGTAGCCAGAAGAACCGTCACCCGCTCTCTACTCCGTTTCCCGCCGACGCACGGGTCCCCCTTAAACACGATCGTCTTCTCAGGCAGAGCCTTAAAGAACAGCGCTGTCTCGTCAGTGTTGATACGTAGAAAGGCGTGCGGAAAGTCCGGAACGCCAGGCCTGCACAACGCTTCACCGCGCACGTTGCAGAACACCAAGGGTGCTATCGCGGAACGATGCCTTATGCCATATTCTATGCTATTCTTATCATCCACCACTCGTGGCTGGCTGATCGCGTTGATAACGCAGACGAACTACGTAGACGAACACTGTACGCGGACGGACCGTCGCCATGTTGCCTGTTGCTGATGACGGTAGCGATGCACTGCCTTTCATTGTGTATGTGCCTCCGAGATGCAAAGCTCGTTTTAAATCTCGGAGGCCATAATCCGATCTCGTTACCTCGTTTTAAATCTCGGAGGCCATGATCCGATCTCGAAGTTGTTAGATGCGCCGTCGATTTCGGCTGCGAATCCGAATTATATCCGAACCGCGGCCGTGGCGGTATCCGCTGCTGCTTGCCCGTCTCGACCCGACCTCGGTCGGGAGTTCGAATTAACCGAAGCGCGGTCGAATCTGTCCGAATTAATGAGAGTTCTCAGCCATAGAACAATGCACATTTTGGACGGGACCAGACGCCGCGTCCGAATTAACCGAAATTCCGAATTAACGGGGGTCGAATTAACGAGATTTTACTGTAACAGCCGGGAAAACGCAGCAGTGAGGAACGTAACAGCGGGGTTCTACTGTAGTTGGGTGCAACTTGTAAGTGCTAAAGTATGTTGCGTTTCAGAATTTGCCATATTTAGCCATACCATATAAACCCATATAACACTCTTTTTAATTTTAAAAAAATGTAATGGTAGTGCAGGTAATATGCACACTTAGTCTTGATGTGTGACCTCGCAGCGGTGCTGACTTCCCCTGTACAGGTAGTTTCACGGCATAGCGGCCTTGCGCGGCAGTGAAATTGCCCTTTAGGTGGGTTACATGCGATAAAATAGGTCTATTCATTTGTTTCCAATACTTCGAAATTTCGGATATCTTAAATTCGTGTCAAAGGAAATTCGAATGCTGTAATATTCGTTAAAATATTCAAAGCGCTCGAATATTCGCACAGGCCTAATAAGTATGAAGCCGTGTGACTTCCTAACGCCCTGAACTCTGTTTCTGTGACAAAATTGAATGTTAATGTAGCAACATAATTGGAAGATACAGAATAAAGGTTTAGAAATGTTCAGTAGGATAAGGAAAGAAAAAGAAGAATCGTAGAAGAATCGTAGAAGCACCCGTAGGGGTGACTTCAACCACACTACAGCAATTTTAAGATTCTAAAATTTCTTAAACCTGCTTTGTGAAACTCCACAACAGAACAAATTTTTGTCTTTCATCACTCAGAGAAGGTCATTGCACATGTTTTGTATTTTTGTGCTGATGCCTTCATAAATGTAATTGGATGCATCACAAAAATTTAAAACGTGCAGACCTGCTGTCAGTTATTTCTATCAGCTATCAACGTTTTGTGTAGATTCAGGATGCCCAAACAACTGGTCCATATGTTTACTGAGCTCAAAGTTTCTTGCACATATTGATGTGCTGTGATTCGTTAACGCCGGTTGTTTGAAGCAAGCGACGCTAATTGCTTGAGCGAGGTCACTCACTGTCAAGCAAGTGCTCAGTGTTTGAAAATGTGTTACTTGAAGGGCTCATTTGTACTTGTAGTAATTTCTCAGAAGCAGTTTGCGTCTTTTTTTTTTTACCCTTGCCCTTTTCTCTATAGCCGAACGCTGATCTGGGTCTCGTTTAAACAATGACTAATATGCAAATCTTGGTTCATCGTAAGTAAACAACGGTGCTTGGGGCGTGTGTCTGTGCTTGTTTTGCTGAATATTGTAGCCTTATTCTAGTGTCTAGAGCATGCTGTACGAGTTGGTAGTGTACTAACGTGGTTTGGAATGAAACGTCGTCGTATTACCTGGATTGCATGGTTGGGAGATTATTTAGTTGTCTAAACTTTGCTGAGACTCAAACACAATTTTTTTTTTTTAATTTGTAAAACTTGAAAATGCATACTTAGTGCTCGGAATGAAGATTAGAGCTCTTTTATAAGATAGTAGTTATAGACAAAGCACGCCATACATGAAGGGCACGGTTTTCCAGTCTCTGTCTAACACGATATCGCATGTGCATGAATTTACTCTTTACCAGCCAGTTTTTTTTTTCTGTTGTCACGTCAATGCCTTTGGCAAATTTATAGCTGCAACTAAGGCAAGCATGAGTCTTACCGGCCTTATTAAGTGAGTTCATTGACTTTGGGGCAGTTAGAAAGAAGCATGAACTGCTCAGCATGACAGCTTGGGTTTCATTGCACGACCAACATAGAAACAGTGGTGGCTCTACTCTTTTGTCGCTCTGCTTTTTTAAGATTACTATGTACTTTCTAAATGCATGGCATGGGTATGTAAAATCTTCCTTTTTTATCACTCTCTGTTGTATCTTTATTTATTTTTTCTTTTGGTCAGAATATGCGCAATGTTTTCTGAATGGAAAGCAATCTTCTCCTTTTCCTCTTTTCATCTTTGTCCCTTTCTCTATCTAGATAGTAGGCCACATTATTGAAATTATATTGTCTGTTTTGATAAGCCATCATTATGTAACTTGTGGAAAGGCTGTGGCTGGAAAGGTAAAGCGAAGTTAGCAAATTGCATTAGTCTGATTTCTTAAACTTTTTAATTTTATTCTTCCACTGGACCTAAAGGCAACAAAAGGCACATACTTGCAAATACAGCCATAAATGTGTGCTTCTTTGGCTTGCTTCAACCACTGCTAACTTAGCAATGAGTGAGGGCAATTGGTAACCAGAGGCAATTATTTTTAACAGTCCTATGAAGTTCAACACACAAAGAAGACATACGGAAAAGCGTGTGTTTTTATATTTACTATATAATATAAATTTTGAAATACAGTAATCAAGAACGGAAAAGTGAAATTAAAAGATGAGTACATAACGCATTTTGACACGAAGCACATAACTTCCAAACTTCCACACTCGGCGTACGAAATGTCCTTAGAATTTCACTGTTTTCCAGTCAAAACGCTTTCTGGCTCAGGCTCCTGCCCTGTTGGAGTGGCTGTAGTTTTTTATTTGTTTTATGAAATGCTGCAAATGGTCTTTAACTTTTAAATGCAAATAGCATCTCTATGGCTAGCATCGTGGATAATCGACCTTTCTATGTGACATCGCTCGCAAAACCGAGTAAATGCAGATAAAGATGTTTTGGCGGGGAGATTCGAACTCTGGGTCTCTAGGTGCTGAACACCAATGTCCTAACCACTAGGCCACAGGCGTGTGCCTCATTCAGGCGGAATAGAACGCCATTTAGAATGTCCCGTTTGCAAGCACATACGTTGAGGCACTTGCCGCGTTTTCCCACGGATGGAGTGTCGTGGAGTCATCATTATGCTGTTCGCATTGACAGTAATATTACGATACTACAATTGACTCTAGTCAACTCCTCCTTTTTTGTTGTTGTTCTCGTTGTGGTTGCCTTCTAAAATTTTTCGTGGCATTCCTGGGAGTAACATCATTGCTTAGAATAGCAGACAGCTGAGCTAGTTGGTAAGTATTCATTCTAAAAAAACAGGGCGTGCAAACACGGACACAAGAAAGAAGTCACGACACCACAAGTGGTGTTTGTGGTGTCGTGACTTCTTTCTTGTGTCCGTGCTTCCACGCCCTTTCTCTTTAGATTGAATAACACCAGTGCTTCGTGCTCAAAAACGCTAGTTGGGCGAATTGGCTTAGCATCATGAATACACTTCAAAAGAAAAGTTCGAAAGGTGAGGACAAGACGGACATGACTGAAGTTGGAAGTTTAGTTGGTCCTCGCCTCTCACCCTCGTCTTCTACGCACATTCTCGCTTCTTGCTCATTTAGGGGCCCCTCGAGGTCAGAATGTCTGTTTCAGTACCTACGTGTGTTAATTGCAGGTTACAATTCTGTGGTGGTGAAGAATCACGTCATGGAGACCGTCAATCAGGTTCAGCAAGTCATGGACCGAATGAAACAGACCTGCTGAAAAGGCAATTCCCACCAACGTTTTTCGCAGGACCAGCGGATTTTCTGTAGCTTCCCATTTTTTAAGTTACTTTTTTTTTCTCCAAAGTTTTTGTATGTACAGTTCTAACGTTTTTGAACGTATATGAGAAAAAGTGTGCACTGTAATGTATTTCACGCTGATTCAGCCTGTAAAGTGAGCCGTGCGCAACGATACTGTAAAATGGTGTACATTGCAGCTTTCATATACTGATACCACTTGCAATGGTAACCATTTATATTGGTGGACTTTTGTCTGCTGAATCGTGTAGTTGGGATGTTTCTGAAAACAAATCCCTAGTACTGTAATGTGCAGTCCAGTGTTATAATGAACCATTTCTCTTGTTTGTTATCATTTTAACCGGACTGCACGTTAAGATGTTAATGAAACGTTGGGCACTACTAACTAAATGTAAAAGGCTTCTGTATTTTTGTTGAAGTCTCTGCTCTCTGATGGAACTGAGAAACGCGAGATCCGGTGCAAAACCTATAACTGTTCCTTTTGTAAAGGGTCAGGAGTTTACTTACCAATTGTGAAATCACCATGCCGAGTTGCTGTGCTGTGTGCGGCATGAAGCAAGTACTGTAAGGGTTTCAATTTCATCTGTACCCACTGATTGTCGCGTTGTAATTGTTCAGCTCACCATATTCAGCTTTATGTCAGCAGTACAGATCCAGATTGAAGTGAGTGTTAGTTCCAGCATACATCGCCAATCAAAAGAGTGCTTCGTTACAGTGAATTGTTATATATAACTTTTTATTGTTGAGCTCATTTTGCTTATACCTTGAAATGCATATTTATCTGTAATCGAAGCTTCTAGGCATCCGGTTTCGTGATGAATACTTGGTGTGACAAGCGCATTTTTCCATGACTTTAGACAGTACTTTGTTATGACACAGTTCAGCGGGCCTTGTGCATATGCCAGGAGGCAACGACATTCCTTCCACTCACTGCCGCTTGTGGAGTGTGTGTAACGTGTCAGCAGACGAGGGGAGTTGCATGCTATGTACTAACTGTCCAAGGCTGCCATGCTTTTGCTGAGCTTTTGCCATTTTTTTTTTAATCTCTTAAAACTCATAAGCCCACCGGAACATAGCTCCTTGAAGGAGCATAGCTGATTGTGGAAATGTGTGGAACGCTGCGTTTCGAGTAATGAGACATTGCGCTTAACTGTGTTGAAAGGGTGCAGAAAACACCAATTCAAGCTTTCAAACTTGCCTCTGCCTTTTGTGCATTTCGGTCGTGCATGAATTCGCTTATCACTGTGCGAGTATACGTGTGAGGCGCATTTAACGGAACCTACGACTTGATTGACATGCGCCTTCCTAACCTGATACTTCCCGACGTTGCTGGTTGGAAACTAGCGTCAATCCTTAATTAAATTCTTTGACACTGTGTCCATAGGCACAGCAACCTCACTTCAGTGGGAGCGAAATGTAAAGGAATGCCCGTGTACTTAGATTTAAGTGCACGTTAAAGAACCCCAGGTGGCCAAAACTAACTTGGATTCAACCGTTACAGTTGACCTCATAATCATATCGTGGTTTTGGCACATGAAACACCTGTGTTTGCTGTTACTGTGTCTATATAGGCAAAAAAAAAAACAATTTTGTCTGTCATTTTCGTACAGCCATGAAGGGGATTTGTGAAGTATTTTTTTTCGGCAGTGGGGGGTTATATTACAACTCGGTGTTTGTCGTTCGGGACAAGTGGTAATCTGTGTGCAGCTAAAGGCAAATTCTGTGTATTTGCTGTATTTTGTGTTTCATATCTGTCGTGCCACATCTCCTATGACAGTAGCCGTTTCGTGAGGGGTTAATGTAATATTGCTGTCATGAAGTGTAAAAACAAATATGAACTTGCCGTTGTTCCTAGCGAATTTTCTGAAGTGCCAACGTGTGGGTGTCGTATGTAGCGATCGAAGTCCGCTGCGCAGTGATGGAGTGACTGCATCTGTCTGTTCTGTTTCAGTGTTTGTTTTTAGGGGTGTCACTGGTGCCTTTGAAATGCAAGTGAGCTCTCATTTTGTGGGCAGCTGAATTTTGTTCCTGTTTAACTTATCACGATTCCCACAAGCATCAATTTTCGTACGAGCTCTCCAAGAATGACGCCGTGTACTTTTTGCCTGTTTTGATGATGGAAATTTGATCACGGCGAATTGTGTTGGGGAGTAGCTGGCAATGAGGCCAGCTTGTCGCAGTGCAAGAATTCACCGCGCAGAGAATTGCTGACAATCGCTTGTCACTTGCCTCCTTGTTGCATTTGCTGTTACGCTTTTGTCTGCGTGATACATAACGCTCATTGTCCAGCTCGAAACCATGCTTTTGCTGCAACAGGTGGCAACAAGTGTTCTATGCGGTAAAGCGTTGCGGGTCCACTTTTTTTGTTGTTGGCCACAGTAAATGTGGCTCTCAAATGTTGGGCAGTTTTTTTTACTTTTGCCAGTACAAGAAACGTTTATGCTGGCATTTTCACGTCTCGCACATTTACAAACCATTTTGTTTAGTGAATTGTTATATTCATTTCTATTTAGTGCAGTCACACAGTACCTGCAATGATCTTCACACCTGTTTCATCATTTAGTGGATACAGTATCCGTTAAGGAATTGTTTTTTTGTTATATGTAGATAGTGCAACATTACCATCAAAAGCGGCATAGCTGCCTTGTACGAGTGCATTATATTAACAGCCTTTTAATGGGAGTCCCGACACATTTTTGTCGGCCTCTGTTGTCTTTACAGCGCCCACGTTTAGCGGGTTAGCAAGTATTTACATTTGTCATCTTGCCTCTTTATGAAGAGTGTCAGAACTTTTGGAGCCTAATCAAAATCATTGAACGCGAGTGTCGTGCCTTATATGTAACTCTTGTAACATTGTGTCAAATATCTAAAGTGCGCAGCTTCCCTACTGTCATTAACTATGGAGGGGAATGAACTATTGTGCGCTGCATTTCATGTAGTTTGGCAATGCTTTCCACGAGGTGCAACTTCCAGTGTACTGCTGCTAGTTATGTACAGTACAGTCCGCTAGCAATGAAGCCGATGTGTCGTGACAGACACTCCTGCTTTGCCAAGAGGTAGGAATGGCTTGCATGTACACATTCAGCCTACATTTGTGCATTAAAAATAGCCTGCGTGCCTTGATGGGCTTATTCCAGCTTTAGTTGGTAGCCATATCCTGAGTGCTTCCATTAAACCATGGTCTACATATTTCCTTCTTCATTAGGAAGCACACTGGATAAGTTAGGCTGTAGAAATTCGTATATTTGAAAAATTTTTACAGCTGAGTGCTATTAGTCATTGTTTTTCTTGTGGACATCGTGCCTTTCGCTACTTTTAAGCTGTGACAAGCATTCCACTTCGAAAGGGTGCATTAGCGTGAAACACCGAAATTTTGCATTGGTAGATTACTGTGGTGAAACTTAACATGCACTTCGTTTTTGTGTGCATTGGTGACAAAAGGTTGATCATTGGCAGAGTGTGTTAACGCCGCACATCGCGTTACTGTATCCATTACTGCAATACTAACGACAACAACATGACAATGAGGGGACATAGCTAATTTCACGATACTTGTCCATGCTAGAGCTTTTTTCTGTTGTGGGGAAAGCTCGGAAGAGATTTCGAGGTCGCCAAACTAAGCTAACAACTAGGTGTAAGCAACAGATGTTGCCAAAATCTGTGATGTCATAAGTAACTGGCACAAGAATTTCAACGTGTTACCACTAGTATTTTTAATATCCGTAACTTTTGCGGTAACTTTTTCAGTAAAACTAACTAATATTGGAACAGCAGCTCGACTGGAAACATCATTCACTGATATAATGTTCCATTTTTGTTAGCATCTTCTGCTGCACACTTGCACTTTTGTTTGTCTCTCAACCGAAGTGCCTTTGGCAGATTGCTATTTTTCTGGAATGTTTAAATCTTTCCTACAACTTAGGTAACTAACGGGCTTGTGTCAGGCCATTCATGGTGCAAGCGGTTTTTTTTCTTATCCGACTGTCGAAGAATGCTTATGTATAAAATCCAAAACAAAAAAGTTCTCAAAGAGACCAAGGGGTTTTAATGCTTCCTAGCCACCTCTTCTCATAACGTTACAGATCTCAAATGGGTTCGACCTTAGTCCAAATTAGAGTACTTTTGAAGAAATTTTTGAGGTCAAGGTGTGATTCTTTGTAAAAGGTATTCTGAGGTCAACCTTTTAACGTGATTCTGCGAAACCTTGTGTAATGTTCTCAAACTATTATAAATCTATCAGCTCAACCTGTCGGCCATATTTAATTCTGTCAGAGTTACGCAGACGTAACTGTAGCTCAAAGCATCATCATCTTTAGTTCATGCAGCGTCCAGCGTTATCTCCTCACTGGAGCAGCATGGATAGCATCGGTGCGCTTGACAGCTGCACCGTGCAAAAACAGCATTGACAGGCTTTCCTCTGGCGCTCTCACGAATATCGGCTTTCACTGTTTCTACCAAATAATGCGTGTCATGGGGATTTGTACACCCAAATATGAAATATTTTTATATGGTCCTAGAAGATCTCTATTGCCATCTCTTTGCCATAGGCTTACTGAGAAACTTGTTAGATGATGCCAACAGGTTTTTAGATGCTAATGTGCTAACAGTTTGGAACACGCTAGAAATGCGCGGCAAAACATGCTGAGGTTGTTCGGCCATGTTTGTAATCCATAAGTTTGTTTAGAAAGTGCCGACCGGAGACCTACGAAAAGCACCTAACGCTTAGTGCATGCGTGTTTTTTATGTGTATTTTTGTCCATGTCTCATTTGTGCTTTCTAAACGAACTTATGTAGGTTAGAGCTGTGCGAATAGCAAAATTTTAGGTGCGAAGCGAATTCGAATATTGAAGTGTGAGTGCGAATCGAATCGAATATTTTTCGAATATTTCTCGAATATTTCCAGAATACTTTTCGAATACTTTGAAGCGAAATTGCAGAAAAAAAAGTTAAGGAGGATTCTTAAGCATATTTTTATGAGATAGCAACATGAAAGTGTTTCTTTTCGCTAGGTTGATGAAGCACTGGCGGGGTGGTGTTTCATAGTTGTCTTATCAAGAATGAGGCAATGTAGAGGCCGAATTCTATTTATGTGCATGATTTGGTGCAACCAAAGTGTTGCCGACAACACTTTACACGGGATTGGCAAAGATGCCATTTCCTCAGCCTCTCCTCCTCTTTCAACTTCTGTGGAAGCCCAACTGATGTGGCGGACAAGGGTCTGTTCCCTTCAAGTCCGGGGTTCCAAATCTGCCTCGTAGACGTCGATATATAAGAACATCTGAAGTTTTGGATGCTAAAAAGCTTCGGCTTCCGATTTTTCGGACTTCCTGCCTAAATTTCAGGTACAAAACAGCATTAATTGAGCCTCCACCTCTGTCACATCTTTCATCTCCATGTTGGAATTAGCGTTTTTTGAGTTAATACATTTGCGACCGTAGCAGAGCATGAAAGGCAGCTTTGCCGCAATACCGGGGTGTGATGAGGTGAGGCATGTTGAAAATCTAGGGACCACTTCCAATCGGACGTTGACTGTCTCTTGGCAAAGTTCGACCGTAACGGAGCTTGAAAGGCAGCTTTGCCGCAATACCGGGGTGTGATGAGGTGAAGCATATTGAAAATCTAGGGACCACTTCCAATCGGACGTTCTCTCTTGGCAAAGTTCGACCGTAACGGATCTTGAAAGGCAGCTTTGCCGCAATACGAAAGTGTAATGAGGTGAAGCATATTCAAAATCTGACGGGGTCACCTTCAATCAGGCGTTGACTGTGTTTTTGGGAAGTTCGAATAGTTCGAATAGTAAAATGCCAGTGCGAATCGAATCGAATAGCAAACACTATTCGAAAAATATTCGAAATTTCGAATATTCGCACCCCCCTAATGTAGGTCATTACAAGCAGTTTAAATTGCATATCAATGAACAGCTTCCCTGTTTTTTATACCTTGTTCTTGGTCGAGTTTCACATGAAGGATGGCAGCCACTGAAGAGAAAGCAGCCGATATTTTTGCAACCTTTTAACCCCATGAACTTTTTGCTGCTGAAAGCATTGACTCGCCATGTGGAGTTGCATCATGCCCGTTTCTCCTCGAGCACGTCCAAGTTGCATGGCGCTACATTCACAGTGCACTTTGTACTCTTGTTGTTGGATTTGTACTTTCAATGCTCATTGACATAAGTGCTTACTGAATGAATGTATCTTATCGCCGTTAATTCCCAATTGATGACTATTCATATTTACCGGTTTTCTATGTGCATGCGAAGCGGCAGAAAATAGCTTTACAAACCTGTTTCTTTGTCTGCGGGAGAACTGCAAGGTTACGAAGCGAAGTGGCATTGCTTTTTAATCATGCACTCACACAAAAAAAAGAAAATATTTCAATGTATTTGATTTTCATCTCGGGTATGGGTTGCTTCTGTTGAACACAGTAATTTGTGCCTGGGAAACGATTCCAGATATTTATTACGAATATTACAAGTAAGGCTAGAAATGTCCAGTACTCGTTGATCGTTATGTTCATTGTTCACAAATTCAGTGAGCACTTGGTTCAGTGAGCATTGGATGTAGCCATGTGATCAAGTAAGTTCCTTGAGCACCTTGAACAAAAGTTGTTGTATCTTTCTGCTGCATGCAACTAGAGTGGTGAATGGAGATAGGCAGATACCGACTGTCTGCTTAATTACAGGTGGTAAGCTTCCCTGTGCTGTTGCCTTCGCTTCATCAAGGTGCGCTTAAGTGTGCAGTGTTTTCGTGCCTTTTACAGCTTATGTAAAGATATCTATTGCTGCTCTATAGGATACTGTGTTCTGATGTTTCATTACTAGTTTGTAGCATCGATCCCTGAAAAATTTAGAGCTGCTTGAACTGTTTTCATGGTGCGGCCCATCGTTTGTGACCAGTGGCAGCCGCCTAGTTGTCTTTGCTACAAACATGCAAATTTTGTACAGCGGTTTCTTTGTCTGGTTCCACAGTACATTGCATGGCCTTCTTTTCGCCACTACCGCGTACGATTACCATTATATTTGACAGAGAGCATGGTTGAAGCACCTTTTTTCCTTTCCCACAGATGTTACTGGAGGTTTCTAGCTGTGGTGCCTTGAATGTGCAAGCTTAATGCGTCTTCCTTTTGAAGCACACTTTGTTTGCTGCTTACAGCACTCGTTTGTTTGAAGTTTTAATTGTTGTCTTCCTCGTTTAGGTTAGGCCTGATGGTGGTTTCTCGCATTTATGACTGCTGCTTTATATAGTTAATGACAAAATGCGAGCTGCAAATGCTTTCGCGTAGCTCGGAACCTTGCAGAACTTTGTTTTTTTCCAAAGCCCATCATTATTGCCATATCTCTCCTGTATTGTGAAGGCTGTTTTCACGTGCATTTAAACGCTAAGGCATTCGTGGTCTTGTGCTGTTACGTTATTCAGGTTAACTGCGAACTTATAACGTAACTTGCTTCTCACCATGGGGTTCTGGTTTTGTTGCACCTCATTGTTCCATTACTGCCTCTTGTTACTGTTGAATTCGTGCATTACTCATGCATCTACTACTAAAGGATTCATGCAGGGCCACTGGGCACTGTTGCTGTCGAGGTGATAGACCAAATATAGACATTTAATTCAATACTAATTACAAATTATAATTTTAAGCTGGTAAAATAGTCCTTCAAAACTTTATTTCCATGCATGTCTTGGTAAGAAAATGTCCTTCTTTGCTAATGGGTCTTCAACACACAAGCAAACAGCAAAACGCAGTATGCTGTATGCTGGGTAGCATAGTAAACATACTTGAAAAGCATTTTAGTAAAAGTACACAAGAAGGACGTGTCTGGTGTTTCACTTCAGCCAAATTAAAGCGCTATGCGTAGCAGTGGTGTCAGTCTTCTTTTACACTTTAGATTTCATGGTTGACTTAATTTCGGTCGAAGTTGTGCGCATCTTCTCATTCTTGTCCACTCGTGCTAGAATCCTTTTCATTTGCTAATGGCAGCTTTTGTGGTCGAGGAAGGTTAAGTGGATCGTGCATTTCAGCGAGAACATATGCGCAAGATGTTACGCAAGTCTTCAGCAAGTGTTTAGACGTTCAGACTGTGGTGTTTCAAACGTTACCTCTGCATTTTGCAGCTTCTTGTGTACTTTGCTGGCTGCGTCAATGAATTTTTACATTTCAGTTTGACTTTTTTTTTTTGTCTGCATGTTAACATTATCAGTTTGCTTCAGACCTTTGAAGCGGATGTTGGTTTTTGTTGCTTTTGAGACCTTGATACATTATCATTGCAAATGGTAGGGCGTACGTTGCATTGTTATGGTTCAATGTTGTTGTCCAGTACATAACATACGTGCGTGTATATATATATACACAATTTTTTTCTTGTGACTAAATGCTTTTTTTTTAAATACAGACTCAAGTTTTCTTGCTTATATCTAACAGCTTCTATTAATACAGATGCCATCTCTGTGGCTTTGTGATGTAAAATAGTAATTCGTCTTTTTTTCTGTTTTTTTTTTTTAATGGTCTCTTGGCAATGATTTCATTTTGTGCATTATGTGTAGGTATGAGTGTCGTACCTTCATACTGACAGTTGTTTTTGTACACTTTGGCCAGTTGGGTTATTTAGAAAGTGCAGCTGTGCTTTTGACCAAATTCACGCATTTTTATGTTTGTTGGGGTTAATGGTGTACTTAACAGTGACTGGAGTTTCTTTTTTTATGCAATGAAGCTATTACTTTATTTTTCTTGTTATTGTAGATGAAGTGTAGAAGAAACAAGTATTTAATGTACTATTGGTCTCTCTTTTTTTTACATACATAATATATTACGTCAGTGGATGTATGCTGAGCAGTTTCAGAGGTTTCGGCCTGTGCTGCTTTGTATCTCAAGGTGTAAGGATGGCTGATAATGTGGGATTATATTATTTTTTGCCGGTGCATTGTGCGCACTTATTAAGAAAAGATTGTTTTGTTCATTAATAAAGCATTGTGCACTGTGTGACAATAGTGTGACTGTGTCTTCATTAGCTTCAATTAAAAGCACAGAAACATTTTGGACATCTATATAATTGTTGCTCGCAACAGGGCATGCACGATTTGCAGTTTGTAACTCATTTTTTTATCAGAATGTCTTATTAAAAAATTGGAGCCCCCAAATTTCAAGAGACTGCTAAAATACAAATTTCATCCACAGAGGACATGAAGAAAAAAAGCAATTTTTGCATATTAGACTGTATTCTGGAGTTTACAGGAAAATGTTTTGGAGAGCTGCATTGAATGCGTACTGACACCAATTTTCGAAGGAGAGTTTATTCTGTCATATAATTCTCTTGTACGCAGAGACGACTCTGAGCAAGTGTGAAGCTCGGTTAAGGGTAGACGTGGGTCTTGAAAAGTTTTTATTAGTTCGGTTAACTGAATGAAATTTAATACTTATTCAGTTTTTTCTGCAGATTCCAAATCTTCAAGTAGATTTTTATCTGCATTAGAACAAAAGAGTATGCAATTTCTGATAGCATATTTCTTACGGTACTTTTTGGCAACTTTACTTTGTCAAGCACAGAAACAAAATATGTGGCAAGACTGCCAGAGAGCTCGTCCAGCCGATGATGCTAATTTGATTGTTTTCATCAAACTTCGAATGCAACATAAACGGATGCAAATATGAGTGAAAAATTTGTGCTTCATACACTTTATGATTACCGAGAATTATGATTTGGTAGACAACATTATAAGGAAATAAATAGCATCATCGGCTAGACCAGCTTTCTGGCAATCTTGCCGCATACTTTGCTTTTGTGTTTGACAAAAAGAAGTTGCCAAAATCCCTGTAAGAATTGTGCTAGAAAACGTAGAACTAGCATATATTTTGTTCTAATGCAGCTATAAAAATCTACTCAGAGATTTGGAATCTGCAGAAAAAACTGAATAAGCGTATTAAATTTCATTCCGTTCACCCAACTATTAAAAACACTTTTGAAGTCCCCCTCTCCCCTTAATGCTTGACATTAAAGTCAACTTCGCAAGCGAAAGCACACAGAAAGAAAATACATATGGCGACGCTGCACTAGTTTCTGCACCAACTCGGCGTGACGCCATGCATTTTGACGGAGCCCGCGATGGCCTACATAATTCTTGAGCATTAAAAGTGAATTGCATTGTGCCCTAAGGAAGTCTTACTGATTTACCGTGGCAAGTTTTGAGAAATTTATTGAGCCAAACATGGCAATCTAATTTGTCATCTCTACCGCTACAACGAAAACCGTATACAACGAACTAATTTATGGTCACGAAATGCTACTTCATTATGAAGAGGTTTGTATTAGTAAATTACAGTTTCACAATGCCGAAAGCAGCACTTTTACTACCACGAGAAGATACTTAATACGAGAAAACGCGCAAAGACAAATACACGTGGCGACGCTACCGTGAAGTTCCCGCACCAGCTTGCCGTGACGTCATAGATTTTGACCCTGTTTGTTAGTTTGACGCCGTTTATTGATAAATGTAATCGTTTGCCGGTAAAAAGTTTTTACATTCTGTTCTGAGGAACCCAGTGTTAACATAGCAAGTTTCAGTGGGCAAAATGCGCGAAAAGGACTAGGAAATTCTGGACGTCGCACTGAAGTTCATGTGCCGAAGTTTCGGCGCCAAAATAAAATTGGAAACTTTGGTGTTATTCTGAACAGTCAAATTCCTCCATCTTGTCAAATTTCGTAATGACGGCATTTTAAGCCAATCAGAGAGGCCGTAGCAGCCCTCTGGGCCAATCAGAATGGGCTAATGGCGGAATTTAACAACATCGTGGAATTTGACAATGTCCATAATATCATTCCTTATGCCCCGTATTACGGCAAACAGTTCAGTCTGATTTGTAACCACTCTGAATTTAACTTGCTTCTTTACGTAAGAGCAACTGCTTCCAATTTTTTTTTCAAGAATTTGTTACGCCCACAGTCCTTTTCGGCAGCTACGGTCCCTACGGCAGCCGCGGAACGGCGGAAGCATGACCTTCGAGATTCCTGCGCGACTGGCTGCTGCAACAAGAAAACCAATGAGGACTGCCAAACGTAGCGTCATGAAACTCGAAAACAAGAGCACTATATAAAAAAAGCTCATTGAAACTGCACAGTCAAGAAAGGCTGCAAATCTATGGCTGTATATGAGCGTTTCTATGATTAAAACTATATCTCTGAGGCTACGCTTTTCCTGGCAGCACCTGCCAAAGGCGTACAGCAAAAAAACTCAACCGTGAGGAGCAGCAATTTGTGAATCAAAATTACTCTAGGGAATCTCCAAACTCGGTTGTCGCAAAACGTGTTTTTTTAGTACCGGTTACGAGTCTCAAAGGCTAAAGATAAATAGACAATTTATCGCCAGTGTACACCTTGTAACGGGTGCTCACTATGAGCGTCCTAACCAAACTTTAAAAAAATAATAATAATTTTTCTTGTAAGCTTCTTAAAAAATTTTAAAGCATACGTTATAGCCGCCATGTTTGAGACAATTTGGTTTCTTTTTTCTAAATGTAGCACTCAATCTTTGCTCAGCTGGCCACACTGGGTCGAGCAAATTCAGTCAGCGACCAATGGCCAATCGTAATAGTCCTATTTAAACTGTGTCTCGGGAAAGACGTCCGTTCGTACTACTTTTATAGCTGTCAATGTGCGCACGTGAATAATTAGCGCCCTGTTTTCGACCCGGCTGTTTGCGTCCACTACCACAATGGCTGCACAACTGGGAGGGCTTAGAATCGGCGCCAGCGTCGACATTCAACGAACCGACGGTGAGGCTTCGCCGACCTGGGCGGACTTTTTTTTTCATTGAACCTAACCCTAAAGTGAAGCGAGCCAGTGCTCGCCGCGAAGGTAAAAAAAAAATAACGCGAGAGGTTGACCCGCTTTCTGAGCGATGCACGTTTTGTTTATACCACGGGGGAATGGTCTCCCCACGTTCGGTGGGGTTTCACTGTTATATTAAGCGCGGGCGCGGTGTGTATGCGTGGATGCCGTCTGCAACCGAGAGCTCCCTGCCTGTCGCTTGGCGGTTTGCTCGATAGCCGCCCCAGGACGGACCTCCCAAATTTGTTTTGTTCTTTCAGGGGGCGGGCCGGGTTTCTGTGCCAGCGACGCCAATTAACTGCAATGCGCTCATCCCGCAAAACGGCATCCTCCTGTGTGCATGCGAAACCGTTATTGCTACCAGGGTTCCCTCCGCAATGTGAGCAGAGGCAACGGCTGCACTGCGTGTCGGCTGGCTGCTACGCGGTGTGAAACAATGACTGTTTGCACAACGTGAAAAATAAACAAAAAATAAAGGCGTTGCGCTGCGTTGCAGCGTGTTCTGAGACAGGCAAGCGTGCTACCGTTGCTTCCGTGAAAACGACATCCGTCGGTAGTGGAATTCAAGACCGCGGCTTCTGAAAGCGCGGGCGTAGATTGCGGTTCGTTATCTCATTCGATAAGGCGCGGCCTTCAGTTATTGCCCAGGCATGCATCACAACTCCGTTCATCGAACGCGTTCGCTGTCCCGTCGTTTCTAGCGAACCGGAAGAAGTAAAAATGAGAAATCGACCAATCACGTAAACGAATTAGCGTCCCAGTGTGGGATGCTCGTTCTCTCCGCTTCGTCTCGGGTCCCACGGCCCCTCCCTCTCCCGTCAAGGCCAAACCCAGACATTCACGGTCGTTTAACTCTTTTTAAATGCCGTCCCCTCTGTAGTGTCTGGGTTCCTCTGGCGCGTTGCGCTTTTCTACGCCGAGATTTCGTTTTTGTTTTCTTGTGGCTTCACGACGCTGAATTGTTTCACTTGGCACTGCATCCTGCTTGGTCGATTTTTCTTTTTTCTATCGATCTGGGTGGTTTCCTCAGCTTTTCCGTTGCCCTGGCTCTGTGTGCTCGATTTCTGACTCGATTCTTCGCCCACGTATCGAGTATTCGCATAGCTCCTTTTCAATGTAACAATCTCGGGGTCGCATCTAGTAACAGCGTCGGGGAGTCTCTTGTCGGTGGCTTCGTGGAGTGTGCCATGTCGGGCAGAGGCGCCTCTTACGAGGAAAGAAGAGTTTTTGAGACTGTTCTGTGTACTACCTGTCGGGAAACGAGTCTTATTATTTATTTATTTTTTTTGTCGTAACCCTGGCTATGGGATGAACTGGCGCGCGCAAGAAAACGCGCTGACATAGAAAAAAATGCGGGCGGCGTTGGTCCGCTTTCCGCGCGGCACACCGCAATTTTGGCATCGCACGCACACTTCTGTAGTCCTCTCGCCTAGCCAGTGTTTATTTTTTTTCACGCCAGCCGGCTGACCTGCTAGTGTGTTTTGTGTGATGTCGGGGCGGTCCCATGTTTCGCTTTGTTTGTTTCCGTTTAGCGACGGCATAACGGGTCGTGCTTGCTGGCCGCAGGTTTTTGTCGCTACGTCTCTCCCTCACGTGCATGTCTTTTTTGTTCGTTTCATCTTCGCTTAGCTGCTTCTTCGCAACCTTTTTCACCCCACTTCGCTTGTGACATGTCCTGTCACGACATTTCCGGTGCCTAAATGTCCGCCTCGCGTTTTCAGCCTCTTCGCCCGCTCGCCTGTGGTTTTTACCACGCTTGCTTCGCGTGTAAAAACATGTCGCGAGGTCTTTTTTAGGTCCCTTCGTACATCGCTCTCGCGCTCTATTACCGCTCCTTTTTTTTTTCTGTTTCTCATATAGATCCCCATTAGCGCCACATTCTTCGTTTCGCATTGCGACGTTCCTCGTTTCATATTTGAGCGTGTCATGCCCCTTATTATATATATATATATATATATATATATATTTCGTTCTGACGCGCGAACGGCCAAGACACTGTAGAAGCATGCACTGACCTGCTGTTTGCGGACCCGCGGTTGGATTTTTTAAGCTGCCGTAACTTGATTTGGGGGCTAAGGACATTTCGCTTTCTTTTACCCCCTGTCTGACGTCACGACACGTCCACCCACTTCGTGGTTGGCAGTTAATAATGCGCAGCGAAATTAACCAATCTAGGTTAAACTTAGAGGCCTCGAGGTTTACACCCTAGCCAGCTGTGGCGCTCTCGTCTACTGCACGCTAAAGGGACTTTACTGCACGCTTCTAATGAGGGCAGGACGAGCGATGTTCTCTATCAGGCGGCGGGACAGGCGTTTAGAGCGTGCGGCCCCGTCCAGAAGAGCGTGTTGGAAATAGAAAGCTAGAAACGAATAATTACAGCTGCGCGATGTCATGCGCGGTTTAAACTCCGCCGCGGCTCTTTTAACAGCGGACGGGCGCCGCATTTTTGTTTTCGAAAATGGAGGGTGAGGTCACTGGCGCGCTTAGTCACAGTTCATCGGCTTTTTCGCGCATCACCGCGCAATGAAAAAAAAAAAGATGGTTAGAGAACGCGTGTTGGTCTGGATTCCCACAGCGGGCATATTTGTGATGCCGAGTGTTTTTTGGGAGCTGTCGTCGCTTGGCTTTAGCGGATGCTTCGTTGTCGACAGCACTTTCCCGTTTCGGACGAGCGGCCGGTTTACTTTATAGCTGTCCAAATATTGTCCAAATATTTTCTCCCGCGCTCAAGGAGCCGCCATTGTAGCTGCTTTATGCTGGTTCTCGGTCTTATTATGGCCACCCCCCTTTCGTCTAACGTCACTTCAGGTTCAATTTCTTACAGAATTCATATATCCACTGCGTTTACTCGCTGCAGCCTAAGAAAATATTGCCGGCTCCGCACACACAATCTCGGCGCACTTGCCCTTCGCTCGCGAAAGGCGGTCGTACATGGTAAAGCTATAAGTACTTTTAGGAGCTGGCTCGCCAGGTTCTTAAGCTGGGGCAATGTCCCGCGTCGTAAGCGGGACCTTAGTTTCATAGGCGACCGCTAAAGGTGCAGCTCGCGCGAAAGAGAAGTCTTCTGCCTCTTCTTCATCGAGCGCCTTGATGATGACATTAACGCAGGCAAAACCACATTTCCTCGATTTCCTCGACCACACGTTCGGCCACAGCTGCAAGGTCTGCGACCGCTTGTGCTTTGACAGCAACCTGACCACAATCGCCACTATAAAAACGTGTGACGCCTTTGTATTACAGTAGAGGAATTGTATGGAGCATTCACGGTTTACCTGATTATCACCGAGCCAGCTCATCAATCATCATTCACTTCGTGGATATGGCATGATCTTTTTTCTCGGCTAAGATAAATGCTACGCATATTAAGAGTTAAAGGTTCGTCGGTACTACCTCAAGCATTGCGTTTGGCTGTGCGGCGATTTCAGAGATCCTGATCAAATTTTCCAAGACGTCAAAGTTTCTTGTCTAAAGCCAGCGACACAAACGTGGGTCGTATGGCCAAAGTCGGCTATCTGAAACGCTAGACAGGTACTTGAAGTCACGTAAATGCGCTATTGGATGGAGCATTTATGCAAATTGTGTGGAAGGGACCGCGATGGCATGAGCGGAGCTGACTTTTTTCTTTCGTTGTAAAAGAGTATAGCGGCACTGGCTAGCATTCACATGGCAAACATTATCTATGCAACGCTAATGTTCATTGGCTGTTTGCCAGTGTTGGCTATCGGCTATTGTCCATTCCCATACATCTCAACCCAGCTATTGATTTGTCTTTCCAGTATTTCATATTCTTACGATGTATCGTTTAAAGGGGACCTGCAGCGCTTTTCGAAGTAAGGACCTCACTGAAGGACCGCCGCAAAAGTTCGATTTTTCGCACGCTGTCATTGCTTTCTCTCTTCTCTCGACAAGCACGCTGGAAGCTAAGCAGGGAGGGTGGCACGGGGGACAGAAGTTACGTCACGCGCGCATCATGACCTTGAGCGCTTTTTTTTTTTCGTCGTCGAATGCACATAGCTTACTTTCAGTCCGATCGCGCGCGCGCGGGCCCGTGGCTGCCTCGGCAACTATTGAGCATCGTGTGCGGCCATCAGCCAATGGCCGTGGATTTGGGTATATGGCGCGGTAATTTGGGGTATGTGACATCATTTGTTAGAGAGAGAAGAGGGAGCGATTTCTAGTGTCCTCGGGAGCCTCGAGTACCGATCGGCAACGTTTTCTGACCATACTGAAAAAGTGTTGCAAGGTCCCTCTAAGAGCAACGTAATGACATTACACCTCGCGACGCCCTCTAATCTTGCTCTGTGTGTCGGTGTGATAATCTCGGTAACACCAGGAGCGTTGTTTCTATCGGGCTATATTCCATTGTTTTGGAATTGTTTGGCAATATCCTTACTTGCTGAGTGCCATATTCTTCACACATTAGGAAACGCGTGGTACGTGGTGTACGCCTCTCAAGAGCCGCGCTCTTGAACACGCGATGAATAAGCACGGCACAATCTGCGATGCAGTTACGGCTATACCCTCTGAGATCCGCTTGATACTCGTAACACCTTCTTAAAGACTTCGTGTAATGTTATTGGCGCCTACCACTCTTTATTGCACTGTCATCGTCAGTCACGGGTCCGTGCACTTCGTTGATTGGTTCATTGACGACGCCTGAACAGCCATGTCTCGTTGTCAGTCGCGCTCGCTTACATCTGCCGTCATGCGCTCCAGTACTTCGAGAGTTGCTGTCTCCCCGTGACGTCAGACTATTTACACGTCATTGTGAAGCCGTCTCATCGACATCTAAACCGAAGGTGTCTTTTTTGTAAAGGTAGCGGTAGTATATTCAATTAATTCCCAGGCACAATGGTACTCCTTTTAGCGTTCTCGACAGCGGTGTTAGAGCAACAATTTGAAAAATCTCTCATTCGGGTCGGTACTCCTTTAGGTGCAGCTGACTTTCCGAAATATTCGTATCTATTCGAAAAGTATTCGTATTTAGGAGTAGCTGCTATTGTATTCGAAAGTTTTCGAATATTCGCACGCCCCCTAGTTCGGACGCCATACCCCGGTATTGCGCTGAACCCGACACCGAAACGTATGCGTCGCATATCGAAACCAGTGTAGTGTACGAAATAGGCACACATCCGTGATACCTCGAATCCAGCTTTGAATCGCAGCACCCGCTCATTTGGACGGTACATATCGATGTTCAGAATTGCCGGGCCTTCCCCGCTGATAAATGAGTCATGTTTTGCGACGTGAAAGTGCGCGACTTGGTGACGGTACGTCGATAATGTTGCGTGACTACCTTTTTTTATGCGACGCATTAATTTAAATAGCTAATGCCGGTAGTGATTACTCGACACGCTAAAAGCGCTGCTAAACTTATATTTGTTGCAGAGGCAGTTCTAACGAGTGGATCCTATACGACTTATAAAGCTGACGTTCAGCATTCTCCACCCGGGTTGCTCTTTCTAAAATGTGTTCGTCATCATATAGCGCGAGTAGCTGCGACAGTTTTAGGGCCTTCGGTTCGTACGTTTTCCCGCATAACACATTTTCCTCCCAATCTTTTTTGAATGCGTGAACGAGGCTCCACTGTACTGCGCAACTCAGAGCTGCTGCACCTGAAGGGACGCTAAAGTGAAACAGTGAATCGGTTTAGATATACAAATTGTACTCTGAGAACTCTGTCGTTAATTTCACCATTATAGATTTACTAATAAACGGGAAGCTCAATGTCAGTTTCATTTTTAAATTTCGCGCCGAATCGCCGCACGTGACGTCACTGATTTCAGTGTGTATTATGGCGACGTTGGCACAACGAAATTTCCTGAAACTTGGTACGTTAAGTCCCTGCAGCTCTTCGGTAGGCATTCTACTTCATTTTCACCGATGAGGAACTACGCGGGCGCCGTCAAAATCAATGACGTCACTGGTGCGGTAACTTCAAGGTGGCGTCGCCACCCGCATTTTATTTTATTTGTTTTTGCGTTTTTTTTTTTTCGCTTACAAAGTCTTCTCGAGGCGAGCGTGGTGTTTTTTGGTATCGTGAAGAGTAATTCACTAATAGGAGAAAAATCGTTTCTCTTTATAGTGTCCCTTTAAACTGTAGACTTCAGCGGCACACTGTGCTTGCACGTGCGTCGCCCCGTGGACGAGTACTTCGTCATAAGTCACGTGAACGGTATTTACACGGGCAAGCGCGCTATAATAGTCGTCCCAGAATGAAGTCACGGGCGTTTCCGTTCACTCGTTTAAATAGCGGTGAATGATTGTACTATCGTGTCGATTTCTAATCTTAGTCGACTGCGTAAACGATTTGTCACCCCCCTCCATTTAAATTTTTTTTATTCGTGTCAACTACCCAGGAACATGCACCCGGAACACAAGGGAAGACGACAAGCACGAGCACGATTGTTACAGCAGAGGCTCGCGAACTATTGCAACAAAGAGAGCGTGCGTGCGTTACACGGATGCTGCTAAGTATCGAGGGGTAAACAAATATGTAGCTAGCGTGGTGGATGAAACAGGTAGGGAACTCGCTGCCGCTTCGACACATGCAAATGACGCAACTACCGCAGAAGAACTTGGCATTGCGTTAGCAATAAGTACAAGTTCTTCAGTAACCATAGTGACGGATTCGCAAGAAGCATGTCGAAGATTTCAAAAAGGATCAATAAGTAAATCAACCCTTCGAAACCTCCTAAAGTGTGACTTCGAAGATGCAAGTATCCTCTGGACACCGGGGCACGAATCCCTAGCGGGGAACCGAGCGGCGCATGCCGCAGCCCGAGAGCATACACACCGGGCTACTCCGCATCGATATTCGGACTCCGAAAACGAAGAGGAGCCAATACCAAGAAAGTACTCCGACATACTCGCGCACTACAGGAAGCAACGACGCCACTATCCAGCGGCTCATAAAAGGCTTACTAGAGAGGAAGCAGTGACTTGGAGAAGGCTACAGGCGAGTACCTACCCGCACGGTACACTACTCCACGCAATGTACTCCGGCAACTTTAACAGGCACTGTACATACTGCCCGGCCTCTGCTAACACCCTGTACCACATGGTATGGGGATGTCGCAACAACCCAAGTATCCCGCCCATAGACGAACTGAACGTGGACCAGCTCCGGTTGGTGGACAGGGCTCGAGCGTCAGCTGCAAGCCATGGCTACCTGGAATGAGGAAGTCCCCCACCTCTGGGCGAAGAGCACGCGCGCCTGGTCCCTCAATAGTTTAATTCTCTCTCTCTCTCTCTCGTGTAAGTGTAGTGTTTGCGTTCCGCAAGGCTCGTCGTCACTACAGTATATACGCTGTAACTCGCTTTATTCCGTATTCATTAGTGGTGGATTACAACGCGTGCTACACCATTACCTGTCGTTTTTACACGGCGATTTCGGCTCCAGAAAGTGTAGATAACAAGCGTATCAAAGTGAACACGTCACAAGAGGTGCAGGAATAGTAATCGCCGATACCGAACCGTGAACCTTTTTCTCTTTTTCTTTGATTTTTTTCTGTCTGTCCACAACTTGCCCTTACCGTAACGTCTCCCGTTCTGGTAGTAGGTGCTATGGTCTCAACTAAACTGTTCTGCGTTTTCGGTATTTCAGTGCAGCCGCGCCTCGGCTTTAGCGCAAAAATGACTAAAATGAGTCGCACGGTCGCTTCAGCATTTGCCTGAGACGATTGGAAGGGCCATCTTCTTTTTCTTCTCGGTCGATTGTATTGACCCCTACAGCGTGGTTTTGAACGGCCTTCTGGATCGGAGACATTGGAAGCTTTCTGCACCTTACGTGGTTTTGCAGTGCCTCCGGGATCGGCCCACCTTTCATCATGGGATATCGTGTGACGTCACAATGACGTCATAAATTTTGGCGATCTGTGCCGTCATGATCATTTTTTTTAAATCGCGCGGACGCCGGCGGTCGCTTTTCGCGTTTGATGAGGCATCCGAGCTTGGTAATGAAGCGCGCGGCAAGGTGTTAGTTCTTTTCGCTTGCGTATCGCCAATTTGTGAAGTCATTTGCACGCGCTGCTCTCCGCGGCGACTGTACATGCAGACTACGATGATTACCGTGATGCTCGATGAAGCGGTGTTACGCTCTTATTTCAGGCTACCGAGTGAAAGAAAAAACACCGATGCTTTCGGTCTCATCAACGCGACCGCGTCACGGCCCGCCAGAAACGGAAGCACTTAGTTTCGGTTCCGTCATACCGTTTACGGCTTGCCTCTTTCCATTTCTTTTTTTTTTTTTCGCGACTCTCTCAGGGAAGCACGAGTCGTGTGGCTCCACCCGAACGCTTCTCGTTGACATAAAGTAGGTAATTTTGGCCCCCCGCTTAGAGTTTCTTTTTCCGTCGTCATGCGGGCTACCCTTCGTTTCTTTGCAACAAGGCGAAGTCGAGGGAGCATCGCCGAGATGCAGATGTAGCGAGACCGTCGCGTGTTCCCGTTTGCCAGCAGCCGCGTCCGCAAGGGCAGCCGGTGCTCTCTCCCTCTCAAACCTCTCTCCCTCTCTTTGCATGAGCTGTCCGCGGCTGGCCCAACACTGGTCCTATGTTGGGCTGCGCATGGTGTGGGCAGACCCTGGCCTGGCACCGGGGAGAGGGTGGTTTCTTTCCCTTTCCCTCTAGTTACGGAATAGAATGCACGCTGGGTCCTCGCTTGCGTCCCACACGTCTTCGTCGTCGCTTGGATAGCGCGCGCGCGCGCGCGCGCCCCTTGTCTCCTTATTTGGAGACGTCGCTGGCCGCCGCCACGGTTTGTGTGTGCGCCCTTCGATAATAGTAGGGGAAGGAGTCCGTCCGTCTTCTCCCCGCTTGGCACCGCCCGGTCGTTGCGCCTTGTATCTTGCGCCTCGTTGACCGCCAATACGGTG
Source organism: Rhipicephalus sanguineus (assembly GCF_013339695.2). Lineage (NCBI taxonomy): Eukaryota > Metazoa > Arthropoda > Arachnida > Ixodida > Ixodidae > Rhipicephalus > Rhipicephalus sanguineus. The sequence continues at coordinate 27,639,443 of NC_051184.2, forward strand.
CACTACATCTTACAGATACGAGGTACGCTGGTTTTACGTAAGAAACCGAGGACTTTAAACTTAACGCGGAGCCCCCACCCCCCACCCCCTTCCCCCCCCGCTATACGATGCAACGTTTCTAGAACCAAGGTTCTAAAAACGTTGCGCAGGGTTCCCCTCAGGGGGGGGGGGGGGGGAGTTTCATCGCAGCGCCCCCACCCTATTAAGTCAAAGTATGGGGCAGACTCTAGCCCCCCCCCCCCCCCCCCCCGTGCGCACGCCTATGCGTCTAACACAACCAAATGAAGCCAGCAATTAGGCCAAGGAAAACATAAGACACGTTAATTGTTGTCGCCAACTGTAGTGTAGTGATAATCAAGTAAATCTAACCTAACGTGGGCGAAAAATCCCACTTGCCGTCGGTGGGATCCGAACCCACAACCTTCGAATTACGCGAAAAGCAAAAGGTTCCTCTTCTTTCGTCCATGATCGCATGGTGTCCAAAAGCGGAGCTGTTTATAATCTACTTTAATCCCTGCGGAGCGTAACGCAGCTCCTCGCGGTCATTTGCCACATAATTCGGGCAAGCCCCCACTACTCATGCACCTGCTGTTTTGTGCACATACTCCGCTACTGTACGGCGCACAACAATGCCATTTGGGCAAATTCAACGGCTGTACCGGCCGTCTTATATGCGACCGTACGTCTGCCATCCCGCATGGCTTCTGTGTAGTTTCTCTGCGCCGACGACTTCCGCAACGCTGCACCCAATTACCGAGACGCGAGAGCGCTCTTCCTCATCGGCTTCTCGTCTCGTTCCTCTCCTCGCCTTAACGGTTTTCTCCGCGCTGTCCGTCTTCGCTTGTCTTCTCGTAACCTCCTCCCCCTCCCTTCGTTGCCTTCCTAAACAGACTCGACTTCGTTCGTGGAGTGCTGCATGAAGAGTGGAGTGTTCCTTAAACGGCACCGGTGACTGCGCCGAACGGAAAGTCCACGGGCATGCCTTTCCAGCCTGTTTATAACTTTGGTTGAGGCGGTTTAGCTGTTACGTCGGTTAGCGCCGCAGTTGCGGTATTCGGCGTTTGCGGGCTTCGCGTGGGGCCGAACGCTTAGTTCCTTTTGGTCGGTTGCGCCTGTCATCACTGCAGGGGCGTAGCCAGAAATTTTTTTCGGGGGGGGGGGGTTCAACCATACTTCATGTATGTTCGTGCGTGCGTTTGTATGTTTGCGTGCATATATACGCAAGCAAAACTGAAAAATTTCGGGGGGGGGGGGGGTTGAACCCCCCCAACCCCCCCCCCCCCCCTTGGCTACGCCCCTGCATCACTGGCGTTTTGGTTCACTCCTGTGCTTCTTTCCGGTCTGCATCCAGTAGTAACCAACCAAGACCCTTTACCAACACTCGTAATGTCTCTACAGAGTTCCATCGTCAGGCGATCCTCCTAAGACCCGAAATTAATGAGACGTAGTTGTTTTTGAAATAGCAGCTCGGACAGGCGCTGAAGTGCAGCTTATGTGGTACTCGAATAAGCAGAACATAGGCCGGCGCGGTCACGAGGCGTAACACTGCACAACACACTGCAGCTTCTGCATCATGGCACATATGCGTGTCCCGGTAAATTAATCATAAATAGGCTATGAAAAAAGCTACATGTTTTGCGCATCCAGAATTCGGGCCTTAAAAGAAAAAAAGAGCACAGAAGGAGCTCGAGCAAGGAAGCAGTTAGATCAGATTGTTTAGGGAAGTTCTGGTGCTTGTCTGTGTTTGTCTGACCGAATGAATGAAAGAAACAACTATAAAGTTCAGCGAAGTTGATTCGGGGCGGGGCCTCGGCTCCGGCTTATTGGGCGGCTTCCTTGCACTCGTCTGGTATTTTTTTTTTCTTTTTCTCGGTCATTTAAAGCGATCAGACGAAGTCTACAATACTGTGAATGAATCCGAAAAATATTGTGCCAGTATTTGTTTAAAATTTACTGCCGCGCGGGAGAGTCAGATTCCGATGTTGGTAACTACTGCGCGCCTGTTATTGCACATCATGTAGCCTGCCAAGCCACGTCAATCGATGGCCGTGGCTTTACAGCTAGGGTAGTACTATACGTTACTCATTAAATCCGTTGCGTAAACGGACTGGTCTTCTATTGTTGGCTATCCGAGCCTTGCCTTCGTGTTTCATTTATCACGATTCGATGGCAGTTATCTCGGTGTCAATTTGCCTAATTCGCTTACAGGTGTGTCCTTTTCTTTCCTGAAGGCCGCGTTGTCTTTTCTACTACACAACACCGGCGCACTATACGAGTGGCGGCGAGCGAAGGTTATAATGCGGCGGCGTGTGCGTGGTTGCCGCTGGTGGGCCGACGGGCTGGCTATCTACTTCCGTCTCGCTTGCATAACTTAACTCGACGCCACTTTCTCTCTTCACCCGATTTCTTTTTCTTCGTTCTCGTGACATTGAGCATTGCGCGCCTGTTATTCCTTGCTGTCTTCCCAGCTTGCGTTGAAACCAGTTCTCTCCCGCAGTCTGTGGTTTCTGTTGACGCAAATTTCGCGAAACTGTCGAGACTTTTCCGTTTCCATTACTGCGTCTTCTGGGAGAGCTTTCATCCTTTTGTTCTTCTGTTACGTATAGAACAATGCATCTTTCTCAAGATACGAAAAATCGCGATTGTTCCTCTTCTCGAGATGAGGACAGTATATAGACTTTTATTTGGCGACGCCAAATATTTGGCGACGCTTTTAGATGGCGATGCCATCTTGGACTTTTACATGATCGATTTTTGTGTCGTGACAGAAAATTGACTGTGTCATACTGTCATCGAACGCCGAATTCAACTGTACTGCCGTTCTCGTGCTTGCGAGAATTTACTGTGTAGTACCGTCCATTAAGTTTTACATACAAAACCGTAATTAGTCTGTATTTGTGCGATACTGTATTTTCACTCGCGCCGCGTTGGTGAAAATTAGGGGCCGGAGGGGGTGTCATCACTTGCGAACCCTTTTTGCATTTGCCTCTTTTCTGTATTGTACAAGTCCCAGATAATAAGGTGGGGCGTATTATTACGACGGGTCTAGATATTTAAGTGCACTACAAATAACTCCAAGTAACCGCGATTATTTCTGTGACCTATGCAACGTGCGCGGGTCTCTCTCCCACTCTCACGCACATGCGATCTGCTTGCAGCTTCGGAATGCGAATCCCGTACCGATTATTCTATCGTTTCAATAGGCTCATCGTGCATGGGACAGTGGTTTTACAGGCAGGAACGAAAATAATTCGTTGCTGGTCGAAGTTTGATAACCTCTCCACACAAATTACGGAATATCTTACGTTGTCGCCTACGTATACACACACCCGAAGGTTTTATTTTCAATGCATTCTGGCATTCACCGTGTGGTGGCGACGTAATATTGAAGGTAGTTTTACAATGTATTCTTCCTTATCTAGCAGTCCCGGGCGTGGCTGTTGCATTTCGGTGGAGACTAAATATTACAGAGGCCCGTGTATACTGTGCGATGTCAGTATTCGTTAAAGAACGCCAGACGGGCGAAATTTCCGGAGCCCTCCACTACGCTGTGCCTCAGTCTTATCGTGGTTTTGGCACGTGAAACTCCGGATTCGTTATATAGCACTTAGCATTATCAAACTGGTATACAATAACTGTACACTACTATGCAAAATGTAAACGTGTGCACTTCTATACCGGCCTAATGAAAACCAGCATATAATAAAGCCAATAAGGAAGGTATATAGGGGACGTTAATCGTACTGTTTTGACTGTGTTGTAGCAGTTGTGAGTGTGAAGAAAGTGGACGAAAAGAACCTGCCGCCAGCAGGGACCGAACCTGCAACCTTGGGATAACGCTCCCGACGGTCGCTCGCTCGCTGCTTCTCTACAGATCTGCGCCGTGCGCACCAGGTTTCGTGTGTTCGTGCGGTCCGCGCCCGTTCCAGTTTTATTTTCCCACGCCTATCGCCACGCAGGCCTTGGCGCTACGGCTGACCGCTTGCGTAAATTCGCGTCGATGGACATTTCCAGTGCACGGGCTCACCCCCGCTGCCATTTCAGCGAGTAGCAGCAGTGCGCGCCAATTTCCTTTTTCCCTGGCGTTTCAAATCATCCCGACACGGAGACCCCATGCGGTTCGTTTCTCATTTTGCTTTGCGCGCAATGCAGTGTATTGCGCGCGATTGCCGCGGCCTTGACTGCGCAAACAACCTTCCTTTGTTTTGCGAGACGACCTCGTCCTCTGGCATCCTGTTGGAGGACGCCGCGCACTCGGAGTTCTTAGTTACACCTTGTTATAAATAACACTGGTATAGCGAATTATCGGTTATAGCGAACTAAATACGAACTTGGGTTAGTCACGCTTCATTTCACTGACATTTATTTGTATAACAAAACTGAAAACGCGAGCGCCGCGGTGATATCTGCTACAACGACGATATCCTTGGGTTTGCGCGAGGCTCAGAACTTAAGGTAGCACAAAAACCAAAATTATTCAAGCCACAACCGCGTTTATTTTTAAAATGTGGTTGTGACACCAAAGTTTTGGTTAAATATGTGCTCACATCCTGTTTTCAAATGAGAACGCTGACCTGTTTTGTCAAGTGAACTTTGTTCTGTTGCAATTTCACCTTTTCATGTTCTGGTCTTTTAAGTTCGAAATGCCGCAAGAAGTGTATAAGGATTTAACTCTCAGTGGGTTTGTAGCCTAGAGTTCGTTTTTGTATGTAGGATTATCGCTCGAGCTAGATTGCCTCTCTCTCTCCTTTTACAACGGATATCGGATACAGCGTACTAATTTATGGTCTAGTGATTGTACGCATATTTATAACTTTTCCAACTTTATAATACGCTTTGGGCGCGTTCGTCTTTCTTCGCTTTTTCGTGCAGGAAAGTCGTTTCCGCACGGCACGGACAATGCAGTCCTATGCGGCGCTTGGGCTCTAAAGTGGAGACCATCGTACGAATCTGATTTAATAATCAAATTTGAAAACCTGAAGGGAAGACATAGTCGTAATGTACTTCAGCGCAAAAAACAGGCAACAGACGAGCGAGAGGACAAGGACAAGGACGTTCCAACTCGCCCAACAAGCAACGTTGCTAAGGAAGACAGAAAACAAAGACCAAACCAGCTCGCATCGTTCGCCGAATACATGTTAGTGTTCATATACGGCAGCCAAACTTTATTTCTACGCGTACACCCCACACCAGTGCTTTAACTGTTCGGATATCATACGCAGATATTCAACGCCGTATTTTTTTCAATGCCACACAGCCTAGAATATCAGTCGAAAATAGACTGCAGGATTGAACGGGTTCGCTGCGTTTCAAATTGATCCATTGTTAAGGGAACAACTACTATGACGGGATGGGACAGGAAGTAACACACGCAAGCGCTTGACCTGATTATTCATCTCGGTAGTAAGTCTCAGGACTGCTAAGTAAATTATTGTGAAGGTACGTTTCATTTAGTTGGGCACATACAATCGCCTAGTGGACACCACAGTATAGATCAGCTGAGCGTTCTACACATTAAAAGCTCGTAACAGAGAGGGCTATGCGGTACCTATACAGAAATTATTAGTTACTAGTAGGGGTGTGCGAATATCAAATTTTTCGAATACGAATCGAATACGAATATCCACCTTCGAATATCGAATCGAATATCGAATATCAAAGGAAAAATGCCTCCACAGTAACAATATTTTATTTAATATGTAGCTATTTGAAAAAAAATATTAACAGCCTGACTGGCAACAAAACATACACTGCTATCTCCAGAACACGATGTCCAGGCTAGCACAATGCACATGACAACGCAAGCAAATATCACGGCACAATGAAAGTAATGACTAGATGTTATCATGAAGAAATATGAGTTGCTCCACATGATCAGGCAGCAGGCGCTCCCATTTAACAGAGACACCCTCCCTGCCACTGAAAAGGCACGCTCGCTTGGAACAGAAGTGGCTGGTTTAGGGAGGTACATGGGGCAAAGCTTTGCCAGACTGGGATATCTGAAGGTGCCTACAGTCCGCCACCAGTCACATGGGTCACTGTCTTTCTTCAGACGTGGTCCCGCATAGTGAACGAGTGGTAGTGCGGCACGTTACGGCCGCATAATATTGAAAATGTACGGTTACATGATCGCCAACAGCGCTGCACGTCGGAGATGCACCAGCAATAAATCATACGTATTGGGGCACTCGTCGTAGGCAGAGATCGTGCCTCCGTGTACTTACGATGTTTATCGCTCCTCTCCGTAACGTTTTTAGCTATACGAACGCAGCAGAAATGTGGAAGACGAGTTATTTTATGCATGATAATCGCATCGCATATTCGAATTTTTCGAATATTCGAAGTTATCGAATATTCGAAACTTTTCGAATACACGATTTTCGAATCGAATACGAATATTTCGAATGTAATATTCGACGAATATTCGAAACTTTCGAATATTCGCACACCCCTAGTTACTAGTCATATTGAAAAAAACTTGGCGCAACTTGGCATTCCCTCAAACACGCACACATTCACACACGCGTACAAAACGGTTGAAATGCATAGGCTATCCCCTCCGTGTTCGGCATCGCTGTTCTAAGCGCACGGAAGCAGGATCATCTGTTCACCAGGTGTTTGTTCAAACCGGGTCAATCGTATGTCTACAGGAACTGCACGTGAGCTGAATGTGGACACCCCCCTTCCCTCCTTTTCGTGTATCGCCGTAGTACATCTCTAGCTGCGGCTATGCGTGAAGCTCGATTCCGCCCTTCCTTTCCGTGACACGTTGGGAGCCACGCCCTCGCGGCGTGACGGCTTTCTCCGACCGGCTAGCCGTAGTACTACGCGCGACTCCATTGTGTTCCCGATGCCTGCTGCGGTGCCCGTCACTTCTGATGATTGTGTGTGTCCCGAGGGAGGGGGGGGGGTATTTGGGGGTTCACTTGAGGCCGTGGGACACAGCCGATGGAGCGACGAGCGCGCATGCATGCCGTCCGAAAGTCGGGATCCGGGCGTCCTTGCCCGATGCGACCTTCTGCGGGAGTTGTGTGATGCCGGTATAGATTTCGCCTGCGCCAAATTTTGTGCGCGCGCGCTCTCGGCCTGACCCGTTCGCGTTGGTCCAGCGCCAACTTGTCAGTCTTCTGCTGGCGTCGAGTGCAATCTGAGAAGCTTCAAGTTTAGTGGGCATGTCTAGCATTTCCTTCATGGGCGCGTGTGCCAGTTTACATGGTTAGGTCATCCGCGTGCATGGGACAGTGGGCGCCATTGTTAGACACCGTTTCTTATACTAGTGACCATGGTCACATTAAAGAGAGAGAGAGAACGCAAAATTGAAGCTCTGACGAAGATCTCGATCTGTACAAGTTACGGGTAAGGAAATTGCCGCGAAGCAAGCGAAGTCGTGTATACACGCCTGGCTTTTAGAAACCTTGAACTCCACTCAATGGTTCGTTGGCCTGTATTGTTGCCAGGTTGGGAGATAATGCGCTTCCCGCATGTCAGTCTTCTGCGGTCCGCGCAAAAAACTGTTGCTTGCCAGTTCCGAATACATCGACTCAGAGGAAGAAAAAAGGTGGCTTTCGTGTTCGAGTCGTCTTACGCGGATGCAAAAGGGACCCTGTGAAGTTTTTTAATTTGGTACTGAATTGGGGGTTGGGGGGCTCACGTGTTGTTCGACGCTGCCAATGAAACGTGTTCGCACTTGACGTGGTAATGTTCAGTCTAGCTGTATTCACGGGTTTCTGTGTTTTCGCACGTCATTATTACGCCATATAACGGCTCACTTTACTGCTCGGCGTTCGACCTTGCAATCACTTCTCGTGTTTTGTTTACCCTCCCCGACGCAGTCTTCGTCGCGTCCCTAGGGGCGTAATGCGGTCGACAGAGAGTGGGGAGGAGGGTAGCGGAAGTTATAACTTATTAGCGCTGCCGGCCATTAACAATGCCTCTCGCAGCGTCGGGCTCATTAGCGAGATGACGACAGTGTCTGGCGGAACGGACGGCGCGCACCTCGCTGGGGCGCTCGACGGTGTCTCGCTCGAGTCCGAGCCACGTGGGCAGCTTGACTCGACGGCAAAAGCCCCCTTTCGTTCACTCGTCTTTCTGTTCTTTCGTCGCCACGCGTACGGTGTCTCTTAATACTGTGCAGTACGCGGAAAGCTGCAGCTCGCTTCGGCGTCATTTAGGCAGCCAGCAGATGACGTTAGAGCCAACGTTTGAAGAAGCGAGATGCTTTTATAAGTTGCTTCGAACAGCACACACTCGAAGTGCATGTTCATTGAGTGTCGCCATTCATTTCTTGCAGGTTTCGCTTGCATAACTGCTGCCTAGTTGCTGCGCAGCAAAACCGCCAACGCTCGCGGTGATTCATGTGTAGCGCGGTTTCTGTTTCCCAGAATTATCGACGCGTGTTGCGTGTTCCGGAGGCTGGTAAACACAGTTGCTTATTTTATTTGCTGGGCTTGATAGGGCGGTGATACAACAGTGAACAGAAAAAAAAAAAGACCCTTCAGAAACGTGGAATGATGACCACCGAACAGCACTTCAATCTCATTGGCACGTTGGTATAGTGCATAGTGCACATGGAGATTTTCTGCTGTGACGTGACAATCCGCTGTGGTACTACAGTTGTAGCTCGGTGTTGCTCGAGGACACGGCGTTCGATTCCCAGCCACGGCGGCCGCGTTTCAGTGCACGTTAAAAAAAACTCCGTGCGGTCGAAACTATTCCGGTGAACCCCCACTGCGGCACGCCTCTATCATATTGCGGTTTTGGCACGTAAATCCCCAGCAATCATTCGGCAGTCTTAGAATAGCGTACGCAAGGCTTTGCGTTAGCATTCGTCGCCACTGCGCATGCGTCATGCGCTATCCTCCTGGGTACCCACAATAACGTATCGTACCAACACCCTCTAGGGCGCTACCTGCGTACGCTATTTTAAACCGTTTATTATTACTGCGGTGACGTCACTCCACTCGGGTCATGAGAGCGGAGGGATGTGTGCTAGCGTGTTCAGCCCTCCGCTGATGATTAACGTTCAGGAGTTGCGTAAGTTTGTTGTAGGTTGTTCCATGGTTTCGACTTCTTCCCGCCTCGTAAGCGCTCGGTGCACTGCGCGGTTATAGTGCTGCCCACCGCGGCGTGTCTTAACGCCCGCCGAGGCAGCGTTGCGCAAGGAACAGTTTACATTAGTTGTTTCATTTTCTTAGTTAACGTTTGCTTCTTTGTCGCAGATGTATATTTGCCTCGCACGCCACCGCGCTTGCGTGACGTGACGCGGTAGCGCGCGTATTCTCGGCGGGACGCACAATGAAAACTTGACGGAAAGGGCCGCCGCGGTCCCGCCTTGAAGGACAATTCTGTCATCGGTTGGTGGCGCTTTGTGAAAATCTCGAAGGCGGTCGTTTGTAGGGGCGGATTTCGTGGCATTGGTTGGAAAGTTCTTGAATTACGTGTACCGTCGTCAGTGGCGTAGCCAGAAATATTCTTCGGTTGGTGTTGTAAGGGGGAGGAGTGGTGGTCTTGTTATGCTGTAAAAAAAAAAAAGAGAAGGGTTAGTAGTTATTTTCACTGTAATATCTACATAAAAATTGCGAGTGCATACAGGATTCCTAAAAAAACTCATATTTTCCCGTAATGCGGGGGAGAAGGGAGTATGCAGCGCTAAGAAAATATCGCGGGGTGCCCTGAAACCCTAGGGGCCCGGCCCCCCCTCCGAAATTTTGGTGAAGTATGTGTTTTTACCAAAAATAAATCATGAAAATAGGTGTTTTTCTCAAATAGTCAAGGTTTTCAGAAAGTGCCCCCTCCCCCCGAAAAACATTCCTGGCTACGGGCCTGCTGCCAACTTTCCTGAACTTTTTCTTCAAGAGACTCTGAAATCGCTCTGAAGAAAGTCTTTGAGAGGGGGCACGCACAATAATGCTGAGACTTCTCGAGTCACGTGTCAGTTTATTTCATGTTAAAGGTTCATTCCAGCGGTGTACTAAATGTTTGCAGGAAAGTACAGCCGATAATTGGGGCTGCTAAGGTTTGTGGCCTGGGCGGGGCGAGGGGAGGCAAGTTCTGAAAGTGAGGAAAAGCATGGCTTCGGAGGTGTGCAAGTGATTTAGAGTAGTTGTAGCCGAACAGCTTCCACAATTAGAATGTGCTGCTCCTCCCCTACGTCACAGCGACAAATGCCAAGGTGCTGGCATCTTCTGCTTAGGTGCGGCTTGAAGGTGGCTAACAAAAACTGTGCCATTATCACCCCTACAGGTTAGAAATATCTCCTCAGTGGTGTTTTACTACTGGCTCTACATTACTTTAGCCAAAGTAAGATTTCTTCATTTGACTTCTAATTTCAGCAAGCCCACCCACTCCCCCTCCCCGTTATAACGACAGTGTCACTGAAACAATCGGCTCCTGCCGTACCAAGCTTGCTTCTACTTTTATGCTGTGTCTAGAACTAAATCTCTATTCCTACAGTGCATAGTATTGCTGTATGCCACATAAGTTGATGTGTTCAAGGCAGTTTTCAAAGGTACAAAAGCTTGAGTGCACAGTGTAATATTGAGCTCGAGTGCTTTGTGTAATTTGTGAAGCACCAGATCTGTGTAGACTCCCGTTCTTAATCTGCCTTCCCTCGGTCTGTGCTTGCAGGGCGCATTCACTCGGCCACAGTGGTCAGCATGGACCAGGACAAGCAGGTCATAGTGGCGGAGTGGTACGAGAAGGGGGAGACCAAGGGCAAGGAGGTGAGTCAACAGTGCTCCCTGCGTGGTAGCTCTACTGCATTAGGCTCTTAAAACCCTTTCAGGCACGACCTAGGACTGTTTGTGAATGTGTCAAGTTTACACAGCGTTGTTCCAGGGCACTTCATATTCTCTTGCAACAAAAATGTCACAATGTGTTGATTTATGTGCTTTATAGCAATCTTGTTTAAGAAAAATTTCACTTTTGACATGGCTCACAGATATTGGCACATCGAGCAACTTGTGTATGATCACTTTGCTGAAGGCACTACCATGTTCAACAGTACACTGCAAGATCAAGTTAATTGAAGACAGGAAGACAGATTTATTACGCAGGAGTATGTTGAATTCATCAAAACCTCAATGTGGCTTGCTCTTTCTTAGCCATTAGTAGACACAACTAGCAAAAACAAGTTGTGTATACGAATGTGCACGAAGCCTCAAAGGGTTGATACAGTTCAACAGGTACTCTTGAATAAGGTAAAATCTTCATCAGAAATGAAGCAGGTCGATGACAATGTTCAAAATAATTTACGTGGTTCACATAGATCTTGTAACTTTATTCAAATTATGGTTAGTGACATGCTTCATTCTTAATTGATAACAAAGTGCACTGAACATGTTGCGATTTTACAAGTTGTTTTTTTTTTTTCTTTTTGTGATGCTGCCTACTTCATTACATCATGTTAAATGTGGTTGGAAGATCCTTTGTGCATGTTGATATCTACAGAGTGCTCTAATGTAATGAAATTTTTCATTTAATGCATAATCATTCATGCCTTGTTCTTCGTGTTTCCTTAGCTATCAATTCAATTTTACAAAACAGTGAGAGTAAATTATTACCTTCGAGCATTGCAACAAACACATATGGCACTCTTTTGTCCTTAAATGCAGCACATTGAACACGTTGTCAGACATGCCAGTATATTCAGCACTGTAGTTGTGTGCAGCAGTACTCTGTTCACGGAAGTGAGACGGGGTTACATTAGATACAAGATTTCAATTCGCCCGCAGCTCATTGCCTGCATTTGGCCCTTGCTACCACTTCAAATGGATGGCGAAAAGATGTAGATAACATTGCCCTGGTACAGTTCACAGAGAGCACTGCTACATAGTATTCTGATCTGCATCAACACGCCTTGCAACAGTCTTCGTCTTTATTGTACCAAACTTTTATTTTTATTTTTTTTTCACTTTCAGCTCGAGTTCAGCACAGTCTTTGCGCTGAACCCGGGACTCCAGGACGTGAACCGGAATTCCGTGAAAAAGGCAAGTCCTCAACACTTACGTTTTCGTGAATGGTGTAGAAATTAACCTGTCATTTCCGTTGGCAAACAACCAAAAGGTAATATAGACAGATATTGAATTGCAGATAACCTGGTGGACAAAAATTGAATGCAATGTGGAAATGTGCATGCTTTTGCATAACTGCCACTCGCATGCATGTTATGTTTGCGCTAGTAGCGTGCGAGTACTACATTACTTGAATGCGACAAATGGGCGACAAATGGACATGATTTGCAACAATTTGTGAACGCTGGCCCAGCATATTAGGCCTGGTGCCCGGACCTGTGAAACGGCAACGAGTTTTAGTTGCTATTCAATTAGCTGTCGGAAATTGGCCTAGTTGGAAAGCTTTCATGATTATTTCTCTTAGAAGAGCCTTAACTTACCCGACGTCCTAGTTGTAAACATTTGTATGATGTTCACTTGCGCATTTCATATTTGTTTGTATTCTCTCTTTTGAATTATTTTCTTCCCTCTCTTCGGGAATCTTTTAATACCGTTCACCATCCCTATACAGAGTAGCATGCCAGCGGTATGTAGACGCTGGCAAAGATCTTGTTTTTCGAATAAAGTCTCCCCCTCTACTATTGCATGCATAGCACACGCCTGAAAACTTTCACATATACGGTGCTATCATGTTGCAGTGGTTTAGCGCCTCCGTTAGCGCAGTTTCTTCCACAATGAACTCGTGAGATTCAAGAAGTCCTGCTTTGCATTCATTTGAAGACCACGATTTGTTGATGCCAGCAGTGCTTGTATAACGAGTGAACAGCACCTTCAAGGCTTTCATTGCTCACTTGCTGTTAATGTACCATTGCACTGACATGGCTTGCTTTGAAGAATCCTAGGCCTTCAGCCTTTTTTCTTTTTCTCTTAACTCAAGAGTTGCGTTTCTATTCCAGCAAGTGCATGACCTACGTGAACTGCCAAGCCGCGTAAGCAAACAGTTTTTTTTTTTAATCTAACATTGCTGTAGTCAATATCTCGTCATAATGTGCAATCTTCATATTGAGACATTACGCGAGATTCTCGACCATGTCTCCCTATAAACTTGATAATTGCAAACTGCATCGAAGTTAAACAATTACCAGTGCTAAGTGAGTTTAGTCCCAGCGACATCAACGGGTATTATTCACTTGGTGGAGTATCGGAACTTTAATGGAAGCATGAAAGGGTGCAATATTGGATTTGGGGACGACCTCAATTGCTCGTGAAATAAAAGCAAAATGAACAGTTCATAAGGACACTCCGTAAGGTTATTGCCTTTGATCCCTGTCTGAATATATCAAAAATGCAATTACTTTTGAGACAAATCCTGGGCAGATTTGAATGTTTGTTGCATTTGAAACATTCAGTTTGTAGCAACCAGAGGATCTTGCTTGGGGCATGCAAAAATTGCTGAATGTTTTCAAGGTCGAAAAAACAAGTACGTACAGAAGCACGAAGTTAAGAAATCAGTTTCTCTGCACTAAAATCAGATCATATAAGTGCACGTATAGTATGTTCGTATACATGCGTATGCATAAGTGCATTTCGCATGTACGCGTAAGGTGCAAATGTCCTCATGTACGTGATTT